>NC_133656.1:210194754-210524481 GCF_009905375.1 Apium graveolens
TTTGCAACATGTCTATGTGCAAGATTTCAAGCCAATCCAAAATAATAACATTTGATGGTCGTAAAGAGGATTTTCAGATATTTGAAGGGAACTCCAAACTTGGGATTATGGTATCCTAAGGGAACTGGTTTTGAAGCTGTTGGATACACAGATGCAGATTTTGCTGGATGCAGGGTTGCCAGAAAGAGTACCAGTGGAAGCTGTCAATTTCTTGGACAAAGACTTGTATCTTGGTACAGCAAGAAACAACAATATGTATCAACTTCTACAGCTGAAGCTGAATACATGGCTACAGGGAGTTGTTGTGCTCAAGTACTTTGGATTGGAAATCAGCTAATGGATTATGGCCTGGTGTTACACAAAATTCCTATCATGTGTGACAATACTAGTGCTATATGTTAGATATATTTGATAATGTCATGGCTAATATGTTTTATGTTTAGATTTCAGATCTTATTTGAACAGAACAAATCAGTACTTAACTGATCAGTACTTATACTGGACGTCAGAACTTAAGGGATATCAGTACTTATGTTATCAGGAGATAAGCATCAGGAGATAGATATCAGAACTTAAGTGCTGAAGGACGATCAGATAAGGACAGTAGCTGATTAAAGTTAAGAAGATCAAGATAAACATAAGAAGAGATATGCATGAAGAAGGAATTCCGTGAAGAATGGAATACTTGGAATAGAAGATATCTGATTGATATATTTTAGGAAGCAGAATTATATTCCATATCAATTAGCGATTATCTTGTAACTGTGTAGTATATAAACACAGACATAGGGTTTACACTATAAGTGTTATCATTATCGAGAATATTATTTACTGTAACCCTAGCAGCTCTCGTGATATTTTGTTCATCACTGAGAGATAACAGTTCCAGATTGTAACAGAGTTTATTGTTTCAATAAAGTTTGTTTTCTGTTACATAAGTTCTTGAAGTTTGATTTGATTGTAATAAACACTGTATTCACCCCCTCTACAGTGAAAGTGTGACCTAACAAGTGGTATCAGAGCCTTCTGTTAACACACATACAGTTAAAGATCCAAACACAATCATGTCTGACACAGAAACTCCAACTAAGCCTACCAAAACTGAGGAATCATCAAAGACATCAACTCAGAGTCGATATGAGACTATCAGAGTTCCCATATTGAGACCATCTGAATATCCCATATGGAAGGTAAGGATGACCATGTTTCTGGAAGCAACAGATCCAGAATACCTTGATAGAATCAAGGAAGGGCCTCACAAACCTACCAAGCTCGCTGTTGTAGTTGCAGGTGAAGCAGCAAAGACCGTACCAAAGGAAAAGAGTGATTATACTGCTGAAGATATAGCATCTATTGCTAAGGATGCCAAGGTACGACACTTATTGCATAGTGCCATTGATAATGTAATGTCAAACAGGGTAATCAACTGCAAGACTGCTAAGGAGATATGGGATGCACTAGAGACAAGGTGTCAAGGAACTGAAACAGTTAAGAAGAACAGGAAGACAATACTCACTCAAGAGTATGAACACTTTGACTCTAGGACTAATGAGTCATTGACTGATGTATATGATAGATTTGTCAAACTCTTGAATGACTTGTCATTAGTAAATAAGGAGTATGATCTTGAAGATACAAACCTTAAATTCCTGTTAGCTCTTCCTGAATGTTGGGATTTGAAGGCAACAACAATAAGAGACAACTACAATCTTGATGAAACAACTCTTGATGAAATCTATGGAATGCTCAAGACTCATGAACTTGAGATGGAACAAAGAAGCAAGAGGAAAGGAGGAAAGTCAAGGACAGTTGCTCTCAAGGCTGAAGAGGAATCCCCCAAACCACCTTCCTCAAAGAAAGACAAGGGTAAAGCTCTTATCATAAAGTCTGATACTGAGTCATCAAGTTCTGAGAGTGATGATGACTCAGATTCTGAAAGCTTGCCTGAAATTGATGCTGATGAGGAGATGATGAAGCTGTGTGCTCTTATGGTGAAAGGAATCACAAAGATTGCATACAGGAAGTTCAGGAAGGGAAAGAAGTTTTCTAGAAAAGGCATAAGTTCTGATAAGAAGAATTTCAGAAGATCTGAAGGAAGAGGAGGAAAGTCTGACATAGGAGATTACGCTAATGTTAAATGTTATAATTGTGGTGAGAAAGGCCACATATCTCCTGATTGCAAGAAGACCAAGAGTGACAAAGGCAAAGCTCTTGTCATAAAGCAGAAAAGCTGGACAGACACCTCAGACTCTGAAAGTGAGGAGAACTATGCATTGATGGCAAATGCTGATAAATCAAGTTCTGAGAGCAGTTCTGAAGCTGCTGAAACAAAGGTACCTCAGACTACTTATGCTTTTCATACTGATGATATTAATGAGTTGAGAAGATATCTTAAAACCATGTTTGTTAGTTATAGAGATCAAACTTTAACATGTGAAAGATTAACTTCTGAAAATCTTGCTTTTAGGAAAAGAAATGATTTCTTAGAAAAAGAGTTAGTCATGTTCCATCAAACTCAGCAGGATAGAGATGATGCTTTTTATGTTAGGGATGAAGTGCTAAAAATGAATGAATCTCTAAAAACTGAGTTAGAAAAGGAGAGAGAGATTATCAGAACTTGGACTAACTCTGGCAAAACAACTCAAAATTTGCTAAGCAGTGGAAACTGGAAAGAGGGCTTAGGTTATGGAGAAAATAAAAATGAAAAAGGAACTGTAGAAATTAAGCCTGTTGATAAGCAAAAGCTGAAGTTAAAACCTGTTAAGTTTGTAACTGAAAAATCTGAAAATGAGAAATCAGAAGTTAAAAAGGAATTAGCTTCTGACAAACTAAAACAGGAAAAGACAGCTGAAGTTAACATAGACTTAATGACAAAGAAGCAGCTTAAGCATAAGCTGAAAGATGTTAAGAATGCAAACAAGGTAAAATCACCTAGGAAAAACAGGAATGGAAAGGAAGGTGTGAATAAAAGCAATAACTATAAATCTGTTCCTGATGCTCCTAGGAAAGCGTGTCATAACTGTGGAAGTTCTAACCATCTGGCTTCTTTTTGCAGGAAGAATAAGAATATTAACTCCTTATCTACAAAATCAGGAGTTAAGAGTCAGTCTGTTAGATACAAACCACAAGATCCTTGTTTTCATTGTGGTAGTTTATGGCATTCCATTTATACTTGTAAGGAATATCATAGTTTGTACTATGATTATTATCAAATAAAACCTTCTTTAAAGAAAGTTTCTGTTGTTCCTTCTAGTGTAAGTTCTGATTCAAAGTCTGGTAGTATAAGTTCTGATAAGAAAACTGTTAACATAAAATCTGATGCTAAATCCGCTGCAAATGTTAACAAACCTAAAAAGGCCAAAGGATCCAAGCAAGTCTGGGTCCTTAAAACTAATAATTAGTGGTTTTTTTTATTGCAGGGCAACAGGAAAAATATTTTAGTTCTGGACAGTGGATGTTCAGGACATATGACTGGAAATAAGGCCCTGCTATCAGACTTTGTGGAGAAAGCTGGCCCAAGTGTTTCTTATGGAGATGGCAACATTGGAAAAACTTTGGGATATGGCAATATCAATCTTGGGAATGTCATCATTAAAGATGTAGCTCTGGTCTCAGGACTTAAACACAACTTACTGAGTATAAGTCAAATATGTGACAGAGGTTATCATGTTGATTTCTTTGCTGAACATTGTGAAATAGTTAGTAAATCTAAAGAAAAAATTGTTCTGAAGGGATTCAGGCATGGTAACATTTATGAAGCTAAGCTTTCAACAAGTTCTGATGGTTCTGCAATCTGTTTAGTAAGTAGAGCCTCAACTGAAGAAAGCTGGAATTGGCACAAGAAACTCTCTCATTTAAACTTCAACAAGATAAATGAACTGATCAAGAAAGATCTTATGAGAGGACTGCCAAAATCAGTGTTTGTTCCTGATGGTCTTTGTGACTCATGTCAGAAGGCTAAATAAAGAAAATCTTCGTTCAAGAGCAAGACTGAATCATCAATTCTTGAGCCTTATTATCTGCTTCATGTTGATCTATTTGGTCCAGTGAATGTCATGTCTATTGCAAAGAAGAAATATGCGTTGGTCATAGTAGATGAGTTCACCAGATACACATGGGTGTATTTCTTGCACACAAAAAGTGAAACTGCATCTATCCTGATTGATCATGTCAAACATCTGGATAAATTGATCAAAGATTTTGTGAAAATTTTGAGGAGTGATAATGGCACTGAATTCAAGAATCTGATAATGGAAGAGTTCTGCAAAAATCATGGAATAAAGCAGGAATTTTCTGCTCCTGGAACTCCACAGCAAAATGGAGTTGTTGAAAGGAAGAATAGAACTCTCATTGAAGCTGCACGAACAATGCTTGAAGAAGCAAAGCTTCCAACCTATTTCTGGGCTGAAGCTGTGCAGACTGCTTGTTTTACTCAAAATGCAACACTCATTAACAAGCATGGAAAAACACCATATGAGATGGTGAAGAACAAGAAGCCAAATCTCAAATACTTTCATGTATTTGGATGTAAGTGTTTTGTTCTCAAGACTCATCCTGAACAGCTATCCAAGTTTGATCTAAAAGCTGATGAGGGAATCTTTGTTGGATATCCACTTTCTATAAAAGCCTTCAGAGTCTATAATTTGAGAACAAAAGTGGTCATGGAATCTATCAATGTCTCTTTTGATGACAAGAAGATCACTGGACTTGAAGATTGCATTGATCATGATCAGCTGAGATTTGAAAATGAAGATTCATATTCTGATACCTCAAGTCCTGACAGTCTAAGTCCTGATACTGTAAATTCTGATGGATTAAACTCTGATGTTATTGAAACTGTGGTGACTACGTCAAAGGAAGATGCACCAATGCAGGGGGAGCATACTCAAGATATTATCACATCTCAAGAAGCATCAAAACATACATCTGGCTCTTCAAATTCTGATTCGTCATGTTCTGATAAGCCAAGTACTGACAGTACTGAAAATCTAAATGCTGAAGGATCCAACTCAGAGAGCATAGTTTCAGGGGGAGCATCAGAAAATGAAACCGAAGACAGCATGAATCATGGGGGAGCATCCAGTTCTAGAGAAAATCTTCCATCTGCAAGGAAGTGGACAAAATCACATACACCTGATTTGATAATTGGAAATCCTGAGGCAGGTGTCAGAACTAGAACAGGTACTTCGAATGAATGTCTTTACAATTCTTTTCTCTCTCAGTCTGAGCCAAAGAAAGTGGAAGAAGCTCTTCAAGATGCTGATTGGGTGCAAGTAATGCAGGAAGAGTTGAATGAATTTGAAAGAAACAAAGTCTGGACCTTAGTGCCAAGACCTAAGAATAGATCGGTTGTTGGTACATAGTGGGTATTCAGAAACAAAACTAACAGTGATGGCATAATTGTAAGGAACAAGGCAAGGCTGGTTGCAAAAGGATATTCTCAACAGGAGGGAATTGACTATGATGAAACATTTGCGCCAGTTGCTAGGTTAGAAGCCATAAGGATATTCATGGCTTATGCTGCTCACAAAAAGTTTACTGTCTTTCAAATGGATGTGAAAAGTGCTTTTCTCAATGGAGAATTGGAAGAGGAAGTATATGTTGAACAACCTCCAGGCTTTGTAGATTCCAAACATCCAGATTATGTCTACAGGCTTGATAAAGCACTTTATGGACTTAAGCAAGCTCCTAGAGCATGGTATGAGACTTTAGCTCAGTTTCTTCTGGAAAGTGGATTCAACAGAGGAACTATTGACAAAACACTGTTCTATCTCAACCATGGCAAGGATTTACTTTTGATCCAGATTTATGTTGATGATATTATTTTTGGGTCTCCAAATGACAAACTTTGCAAAAAGTTTGCCAAACTAATGCAGTCAAGATATCAGATGAGTATGATGGGAGAACTTAGTTATTTTCTGGGCCTTCAAGTCAAGCAGAGTGAAGAAGGAACTTTTATTTGTCAATCTAAGTACACCAGAAACTTGCTGAAGAAATTTGGAATGCAAGACTGTTCAAGTGCATCCACTCCCATGGCCACTGCAACAAAACTGGATAAGGATACTGGTAATTCAGTAGATATTACTGATTACAGAGGTATGATTGGCTCACTTCTCTATCTAACTGCTAGTAGACCAGATATCATGTTTGCTACCTGTCTTTGTGTAAGATTTCAAGCAGATCCAAGAGAACCTCACTTAACAGCTGTAAAAAGAATCTTTAAGTATCTTAAAGGAACAGCTGATCTAGGATTATGGTATCCTAGAGAATCAGATTTTAAATTAATAGGTTACTCAGATGCAGATTTTGCAGGTTGTAAAATTGACAGGAAAAGCACAAGTGGTAGCTGCCAATTTCTTGGAGGCAGGTTGGTTTCTTGGTATAGCAAGAAACAAAAGTCAATTTCCACATCAACTGCAGAAGCAGAGTATATTGCTGCAGGAAGCTGCTGTGCACAGATTCTTTGGATGAAGAATCAGTTACTGGATTATGGGTTAACATATTTCAAAATCCCTATTTACTGTGATAATCAAAGTGCTATTGCTATGACAGGTAATCCAGTTCAACACTCTATGACAAAGCACATCAGCATCAGGTACCATTTCATCAGGGAACATGTGGATGAAGGTACAGTGGAATTGCATTTTGTTCCCACAGATCAACAAGTAGCAGATATCTTCACAAAACCACTGTGTGAAGCTACCTTTACAAAATTGGTAAATGAACTTGGAATGATTTCAGGTTCTTTCTCTAAATCTGCTTAAACTTGTTCTATGTTATCAGACTTTATGATCAGTATTTACAGAATTAATCTCTTTGTATATTCTGTGCATTAATTGATAAATGTTTTTAAGTACTGACTGTTGTCTGATACATATCTCTTAACTCTCATAAGTGATATATCTGTTTAAGTAATCATTCTATCCTATGAGGATAATTGTGCTAGATACTGACCTACTAGTCTTCAATAAACAAATGATCCCATGAAAGAAGTAATTATTTCTGTGGAAATCTTATGACACAAGCAAATTCTGATACTTGAGCTTAGTTTAGTTTACTTTATTCATCTTACTACTAAGTCCCAAATTAGAATAATTCTACTCATCTGTTTAAGTTCTGATTCTAGTAAAACTGCTGAATGTACTAAGTGCTGATAAACCTCACTTATCAAAAGAAGAAGAACAAGAATCAAAGAATAATATCAGGTACTCCTTTGAGATCTAGAGTAAAAATGTGAATGGGACGACCCAAGTGCATAGCTGGTATTAAGTAAATATGCATTAGAAAAGCAAAATATTTTTTCTTGGTGACTGTTCACACTCTATGATTACTGGAGAAATACTCTGATAATAGCATAAATTCTGATAAGCAGTCGTGACTCACTTACACTGAGAAGCCACTGTAAAAGAGAATTTCAAAGATGCATAAAAAAAAAAATTGAGGTGGACTCATGCATGAACTCATTTATCAGTAGGTTTCAGGATAATGACAGCTCTTTAGCAAAATTTTAATTATGACTTATTTCTAAGATGTACTGAAGTAGATCAGACTTTACTCTTTATTAGTTATTTAGCTTAATGCACACACACATCACTCCATATGAATGATGAAATTTCTGTGGTGGTCTATGTTATTTTAGATAAACAGTCATTGTGTCATTTTTGCACAAATTCTGAGGACACGTTCTAGTTATATGGTCTGATGATTAAGTCATGAAGACTATACCTCAGAACTTGTATGAAAACTTACTAAGATAGATATTCCTTGTTCGAGTTAAGACATTATGTTCTGATGACTGTTAAGTTCTGGTATAGGTCTAAGTTCTGATTTTTCAGTCTAACCCTTTACTTGACTTATCTGTGAGTAAAATTTGGTAATAGTCTCAGATTAATTTCGAAATGTTGAAGTGGAAGATTAATAGTCACTATGATTAGGATTAATGGTTTTGTACTTGAACAGTCCACTGTTTCTTGTGTCTTGTGCGGTCTAGACCATGATTCCTCTTTCCAATGACTGTTATTCTTTTTCAAAGTCTAGGGAGACGAGGTAGAATTAATTCTACCTGTCAGCATTAAATATCTTTGCGTCTCTTGGCATTCTCTTGCCTATATACAAGCCACTTCACATTAGTCTTCTCATCACACTTGTATCACAAATTCAGTCTTGTTTTTCATTTACTATCACAAATGGCTGAATTTGGCTGGTTCTACAATTACGGTGATGAGACTGTGCATGTCTTTTTGAATGGAATTCCAACTCCCTACCCTATCACCAACATCCCTCACAATCTCTGGATTCAATTTCCAAAGGTTATCAAACGTGATCTGGTGGCCATTCGAAGAGACCTTCACCTTCGTCGTATCCGTCAGCAAGAGCGAATCATACGACTCGCCATCTTGTTCGTCGAAGATAGGAAGAGGAAGATGACTTAATCTCGTCTTCTTCCTGTTCTTCTTCATCCTCAGCTTTGTCAGGCTTCTTAGCTAGGACTAAAGCTGTTGACGTTAGGATTAGAAGCTTAGGGAAAATCTTGTATTGATGTAATTTCTATTTCATATATGTATTGACTTGATATATTAATGAAAACTGTTTTTACTTCAAGATTTTGTCTCTGAGTTATTTTATCTTGTGTTGTTAAATCCTGCTTGATATTCTGATGACCATTTAAATTTTGTCTTTATTTAAGTTCTGATTCTTTGTCAGCACTTATTCATCGAAATTATCTCGGTCATTTTTAACATGATTCTTTTTCAGAATATTAATGTTGCAGTGAAAAATAATTCAATCAGTGCTAACGGTTTAAATTTTGAATTAAAACTGTGTCTCTTGATAAATGAAATGGTTTTTCCTTGAAACAAGGCAACTGGGTAAGTAATCATTCCTGTTTTCTCGAGCCCGGTAACTATCCGTTATTACTGCATGTCTGACAGGTGTTCAACGATAACATTTTTTTTCAGAGTATAAGAACAACAGAGAGAAGATTTCTTTAATCTTTTATTTTCTTTATACTTTATCTCTCTTCTTACTTTTACTCTCTTTCTCATTCTTTCTCACGTTGGTTTTTCATACAGACATTATCTCAAACACCTAACAGGCATACTTGAATTTCAATATTTTTTTCACATGGCACCAAAGGATTTAATCATTGATGGAGCAAAGTTTGTTCCAAACAACTATGCTGCAATTCTTGATCATGCTGAAGCTCCATCTGAATTGCATTTTGTGCAAGATCTTCTTGCACATAGTGAGGTTGGGTACGCCTTAACTCAGCCTGAATTATTTTCAAGTCAACAAGTTCTGCGGTTCTGGAGGACTGGAGTTTTTGATGATGGTGGTAAACGAGGAACTCCCAGTATTATCTTTCAAGTGGGTGATTCATCCTATGTAGTCACTCCTGGTACAGTACGAAGAGCATTACATCTTCCAGAAGATTGTACCTTCTCTATACCAGAGGAATCAGAACTTCGGGGGTTAATGACTGATTTGGGATATGAAAAGAGTTTGACGAAACTTGGACAGTTGAAATGGGCTAATATCAGAAGAGAATGGAGTTTCTTCTTCGATTGCATCACCAAGGCTTTTGGCAACAAGTGTTCAAATTTTGATGCCATCCCAATTCTGAGTCAGCACATCGGGTATGCTATTATCCATCAAACTCATTTTGATTTTGCAACTGGAATAATTGGTTTTATTGGGGATAGGATGACAGAGGATCGAGATGTTGTTTATTTTGCTAGATTCTGTCAACTTATTTATACGTATTGTACTGCTGAACCCCAGTTAGTCAGCACTCAAACCCCACCTTTTAAGGTTGCAAAAAGGTACTTTAACGACCTGATAAATGCTGACACAAAGAAATCAATGGTGAGACAATTACAGATTCCTCAGTCTGTGAAACAGATTCTGGTAAATGCTGATCCTGCTACTTACAAATCTGTTTACTCAAATGTTCAACCAACTCACCATAACCAAAATCCATCAACCTCAGTCCCTACCTCTCATTCTACTCAACCTACCCTCAGAACTTATCTCAAATCCTATCTCTCCACTTCACAGACTGCTCAACCTTCTTCTTCAGCACCTACTGTGAAGCCTACATCCTCTAAGCCAAAGAGAACAAAGACTGTTCCTCAAACACCTCAAAAGAGGAGAAGCATTACTTTGAGAGATGAATCAGATTCTGAGGATCAGATTCCCTCTTCAGAACCTGTGGTAAATGAAGCTGAGAAGGCAACTTCTCAGAAGGATTCTGCAATTGGGGGTTCTAGGCTTCTCAAGAGGCTTAGACGTATGACGGTTCCTGAAACTCCCAAGGAATCCAAATCAACAAGGAAGTACAAGAAACAGAGGGCACAAAGGCCAGTTTCAGATGATGAGGAGGAAGCAGCTAAGGAAGGGGATCAGGAATCTCTGATCTCACAAGACAAGGAATTTGCTCCAGTCACTTCTTCTCCATCAACTCCATCTCAGGAACCTGTATCTGACAAGGCTAATTCACCTTCTATGTCTCTTGTTGATCCAGGCACAAGTGCTGAAATTGATATTCAGAACCTGGTTGTGCCTGAAATACTTTTCTTAGAAGCTCCAACAGCAAATAATCCTTCCACAACACCTGCTACTGATGCTGTTCAAACTCCTGAGTTATCACTAACACCTTCTCTGCATCAAGATGCTGATGATCAGATTTTAGGTGAGCATCAGGATATGGCTGTTGATCAGAACTTAGTATCAGATCAGCAATTAGAGGATGTTGAAGCCTCCATTGCTACTCACACAGTTGTCTTATCAGAAGATACTGATTCTCTAAGTTCTGATGCTGCAAATGTTGGAGATACTGGTGAGGCTGCTACAACTGTAGATGCTGATGAAGCAGGTCCTTCAGGACATACTCCTCCACTGACTCTTCCTAAGTCTGAACTGGTAAAGGAGTTTGTTATCAGGGATGCACCAGTACCTTGGAGTGAAACTCCTGCAGGTCAGGAGTGAACTAAGGAATGGAACTCAGTTTCATGTGTTCCAAATGCTTTACATCTTGCTGAGCACTTGACTAAAGCTGATGAAATGTTACATTCTGATGATTTTAAAACCCAGCTTAGGGTCACTGCATTGAGTACTAAACATCTACAAGGTCTTCATTCCAACACTCATGCAGAGCTACACAAGATTCAGGAGAACTTTATCAAACAGGAACAAGTTTGGAAAATTGATAAGAAAAAGTTCTTCCAACCTACCATTGACAGGGTTGCTTATATTGAGAAAACTCAAGAGAAGCAACAAGCTCAGATTGATCAAATTCTGACAAATCAAGCTTCTCAGCAATCGCAACTTACTGAAATCCAGACCTCAGTGGAACTACTTATCTCTCTTTTATTTCCTGCTGATGCCAAAAAGGGGGAGAAGGTAATTAAGTCCAAATGCAAAACCAACAAGTCACTGCAAGGAAAGGATGATGGAAAAGATGACCAAAGAAACTCTGGAATGGGTAGTGGTCATAGTCAAGGTAGAAGGTTTACATCAAGACAAGCTAGTCACAGAACAAGTTCTGATACTGGGAAAAGAATAAGTTCTGCTGCTGGTAAAAGGATAAGTTCTGATGAACTTCTAGATCTTGATGAGGAAATGTCAAGACAGTTATTTCTTCAAGAAAATCCAGGGATGGACTTGGAAAGTTTAAAGGAAGAAGAAGCCAGACTTAAATCAGAGAAAGTCACATCTAAATCTGAAGCTTCTGGTAAAAAGTTACTTCCAAAACCTAAAGGCATTGTGATCAAAGAAAGGATACATACTGAAGAAACTTTGGCTAGATCACAACCACAGATAGATCCAAGATCCAAGGGTAAAGAAAAGGTTGGTGAACCTATCAAGCCTTATGTACCTCCTGAGGAAGAAGAAATTACTGATGGAAAAGATGATCTTGCTCTGACTTCAAGAAAAGTTCTTAAAACAACCTCTGACATGGCTCAAGTTGTTCAGAGTCAAGAAATTGTAAGTTCTGATATTCAGAAGAAGCAAGTAACCTCTGACAGTGCTCAAGTTAACTTGATATCAGAAAATAAATCTAAAACACTCCTACCAGGATTCACTAAAGCAAAACAGACTCAATCTTTGAAGACTACTCCAAGTGGTTTTGAAGTAAGAGTAGTTACTGGAAAGGAAGCTAGAGATAAAACTGGATTGGGAAGTGCTGATGAAAAAAGAGTACACAACACTACCGATGATCCAACTTCCTTGAGTGAACCAGGTATTGGAGCAACTCCTGAAAGATTGAATCAATTGGAATCTGTACAAATGGTTTACCATACCTACTTGAAGGAACACATCTTGTTGTATTTCATGACAGATGGTAGGGTTTATCATATAAGACAAAATGCCATTCCATTGAAGTATTTTGAAGAATTGGAGCATGTATTATTCTTACTTCAAGTGGATGACAGATTGACAGGGACTGCTGCAAATTATTTGAAAGAACAGATTCAGAGATAGAAAAGACTTTATTCTGTTAAGTCTGACAACATATATGTTCCAAAGTACAGAAATCACAATGGTGATATTGTTGATATGAAGCCTAATACTGCACAGATCAGAACATATCTTGGTATTAAGGGGCTTGAATTCAATCTAGAGTCTAACAAAGCTTATGTCATAAGACTAGATCGGGAGTTGAGAAAAGCAAAGATTAATGATCTCAGAGCTGCAATATTTCAAACTGGTGAAGATACTGCAGAGCTTAAAGATGTCAAACCGAGAATGATTGATGAACTCAGATATGCTGAGAAATGTTTGTTGAAGAATTATCTCAGAACAACTCCTGACATCAGAGAGATCAGAAAATGATGAAGCCAAGTCAAAGATCTACAACTACTTAAATTCTGATGTGTATACAGACCAAAGTTGTTATCAGAAGTTGAATTGGTAAAAGCTTTAAGGACTGTAAGTTGTAGTTATCTTGTCTATTTCTCATGCATTTGTACTTAATGTTTTTGACATCATCAAATATCTGTTAAACTTGTATATTTTGCTAATTTATAAGTTGGGGGAGATTGTTAGATATATTTGATAATGTCATGGCTAATATGTTTTATGTTTAGATTTCAGATCTTATTTGAACAGAACAAATCAGTACTTAACTGATCAGTACTTATACTGGACGTCAGAACTTAAGGGATATCAGTACTTATGTTATCAGGAGATAAGCATCAGGAGATAGATATCAGAACTTAAGTGCTGAAGGACGATCAGATAAGGACAGTAGCTGATTAAAGTTAAGAAGATCAAGATAAACATAAGAAGAGATATGCATGAAGAAGGAATTCCGTGAAGAATGGAATACTTTAAATAGAAGATATCTGATTGATATATTTTAGGAAGCAGAATTATATTCCATATCAATTAGCGATTATCTTGTAACTGTGTAGTATATAAACACAGACATAGGGTTTACACTATAAGTGTTATCATTATCGAGAATATTATTTACTGTAACCCTAGCAGCTCTCGTGATATTTTGTTCATCACTGAGAGATAACAGTTCCAGATTGTAACAGAGTTTATTGTTTCAATAAAGTTTGTTTTCTGTTACATAAGTTCTTGAAGTTTGATTTGATTGTAATAAACACTGTATTCACCCCCTCTACAGTGAAAGTGTGACCTAACACTATATCTATAGTAGCTAATCCAGTTAGTCATTCTAGGACAAAGCACATTGATGTGAGGTACCATTTTATTAGAGAACATGCTACTAATGGTACCATTGAGCTCATCTTTGTACCAACAGAAAAACAACTAGCTGATATTTTTACTAAACATTTGGATGAAGCGACTTTCACTAAACTTGTAAGTGAAATTGGAATGCTCAATTCTTCATCCTAAGGCAAGAACTCAACAACTGTTTTGCACCAGATTAATCTCCAGTAAATCAAAGTTAATTTGATTAAATTGGAAGTTACCTGAAATATGAATTATAAATATTTCTGAAATCTCTGCATATTTGTTTTTCAAATTTAATTAACTTGGAATTTTTCAAATTCTGAGTAAACTGCTTAGTTGTTAATTTACATCCTTAATATGTAAAATTAACTCAGGCAGAATTACAATAACCAAAAGTATTTAGAAAACTGAGTTGTCGATAAGTATAAATTGACTTCTCGACAAGTCACTTTAGGACTTCTCGAGTGAGTCCTCGATAAGTCAACTTACTGACTTCTCGAGTGACTTCTCGATAGGTTTAAAATGACTTATCGATAAGTCCTTGTAAAGTTCTCTAATAATGTTCATTCACATAGTTCTCTACAAGTACAATCCTTTAACTTATCAGTAACTCCGAACTGAGATAATTTAAATTGATAAATTATTTTGGTAAAATACTTTTGGAAAATGCATTCTAATTTTATTTTGAATTTATTCAAGTAAAAGTTAGAATTAGTTCAGTCCATTTTTGGGGACAAATTGGGTATTTATTTGACATTTTGATAAATCAAGCTTGAGTTCTCTATAAGAGTGATTTAAAATGACTTCTCGACATGTACTTCATTTCTCAAAATGACTTCTCGATAGGCAACTTCAAATATCTATTTTTGAGTTCTCGACAAGTCATCTACTTTCACTATAAATACCCAGACTTCTCGATTAATTTAAACTTGGATTTTTTTTTAAAATTCTAAGAAAACTGAATATTTATTACTTCATATCCTCAGTATATGAAGTTAATAAATAACAGATCAAAAGAAGCAAAAAGTATGAAAAACTGAACAAATTTAATTCATAAATTATGTTCAGAAAAATACTTTTGACATACTTTGTTTTTAATTTCTCTGACTTATTGACACATTTATATACTCATGTGATTTCTTGTTTATGTGAAAATGGGTTAGTCTAATGTTGGTAGACTAGTACATTATTTGTGTTATTTTGAGTATGTTGATAGTGGTTAAATTATTTGACTATATGCTGATAGGAGTAGTTATTTTTTTAGGGAGTACTTGTTTATTTGCATGGGGAACAATTATTCTAAATAGTGAACGAATATTCTCGAGTACTTGCATGGGGAATAGTAACTAGTCATTTCTAACTGTCAAATGTGCTTACGTGATTATTACTCTTATTATCCGGGCCAATCTTAAGTTAGTTGTATTGTTATCTAAATTTGTATTTTGTACTTGTAACACTTAAAGTCTGTAAAAATGCAAAGGAGCAGACTGGAGTCTTTTTCCTAAAACAGTATCAAGCCTAAGGATTCTATCTGAAAGAAGATCAAGAAGATCATGCTTCAGAAGAATTTTGAAGAAGCTTGGAGTCGAATAAATCTGTTTGGAGAAAAATGTTCTAGGTCAAGATCTCTACAAGTCACAGATTTAATGTTATAGAGAAGTCATTCGAGAACTCCAGAATGACTTATCGAGAAGTCATTCAAACTCCAGAGAGTACCGACGGATAAGCAATATCTACTCGACGGATGAGCTATATATCTACTCGATGGATGGACAACATTTACTCGAAGGATGAGCAATATCTACTCGACAGATAAGCTATACATCTACTCGACGGATGAGCAATATCTACTCAATGGATAAGCAATATCCACCGGGAGTAGAGAAGTCAGGAAAGCTACTCGAGAACTCAAAAAGATATCGACAAGTCATTATTTCACTAGAGAACTCAGAGTTATCGACAAGTCTATATCCATTCGAGAACTCAGAGATATCTACAAGTCAAGTGAAGTTATGAAGACTAGAGATCTCGATGAGCTGAAGACCTCTACAAGCCAAACTCATTATGGAGTACTAGAGATCTCGATAAGCCTCTGTACTTATCGAGATATCAAGTGTTCAAATGAATCAAACTGGAGATCTCGAAGTATAGTCTCAAAGTACAGAATTGCAGATCAGTTTAAAATCCAAGATAAACAATCCAACAGCTGGATTGACAAGTCTACAAAAAGCAGCTTGAAGTGTGTGCGAGATCAATGGCAAAGATTAACTGACAGAGGAAGATTAAAGTAAACACGGGATACTAAAGATATGCTAAGCTGGAAATGGAAGATTTGCTTTTCTATAAATAGAAATAACAAGTGATAGTTTAGAAAAGCTAATAGCATATTTATTATCCACTGTGTAAACCAGCAGTTAACTGGGCTATAAAGTTAACACTGGTCCTCTAGTTAGAAGTAACAATTTAGATCAAAATTCTTGTAACACTCTCGAAAAGAAGCTGAGTTCTTTAACTTCAAAGAGCTTAGAAATTTTGTAGCAAAGCATCTTAATTTTTAATACAGAAATTAAGTGAGTTTTGAAGATCTGTTTTCTTTATTTTGTGCAAGTTTAATTTCTGCATGAACACTTTTCTATACAAGATTTAATTTACTTTGTTCAACCATTTTCTTTCAAGAAAAGCCTAAAATCAGAAAAACACATTCACCC
The DNA here is from genome assembly GCF_009905375.1 of Apium graveolens. Classification (NCBI taxonomy): domain Eukaryota; kingdom Viridiplantae; phylum Streptophyta; class Magnoliopsida; order Apiales; family Apiaceae; genus Apium; species Apium graveolens. Next base: position 210,211,170 of record NC_133656.1, read on the forward strand.
CCCTCTGTGTGTGATTCATTACCTAACACAGACAAGTTAAATATTCAGGATTATCAATCAACAAACGATCTAATCACTTAGATTGAAAGGTCTACAAAAGCAGTTTGAAGAGTACAAGATCAAAGGTCGAGATTAACTGATAAAGGAAATTTACAGATTCACAGGATTTGCAAAGATACACTAAGCCATAAATGGAAAGTTTTAGATATAACTTAAAGTATGGTTTAGTACATCTCATTGAATGCTGTGTAAACCCGTGTTTACTAATCTATAAAGTAAACACTGGTCCTTTGCTTTTAAAAGTATCAAATATATCTAGTTTTACTTGTAACTCTCTCAAGGAAGAAGCTAAATTCTTTACTTACAAAGAACTCGGGATTTGTAGCAAAACACTAACTTGATTTTAATATAAAATTAAGTGAGTTTCGAAATATTGTGTGCACTGTTTAATTTCAGTTAACATAATATAACTGCATTTCTAATCTTTTGTGTTCGCCAAGTAACAAATATTCAAAAAGTCTTAAAATTAACCCAAACACATTCACCCCCCTGTGTTGTATTCCTTAACTAACAATACAGGTTTAAATTTACAACTTAAAATCATTTTAGCTAGAGTTTTTTTTATTAGATTGTCATTTACCTAGGTGTTGAGCTGCAAACGAACATAGTTGAGTCGAGCCGGGCTTAAATTAATTTTAAAACGAGTCGAGCCGAGTTTAATAATCGAGCGGAAAGTGATGTTCAAACTCGGTTCTTAGCCCGAGCCGAACCCGAGTTTGTTCACGAAAAATTGAGCTGAGCCGAATTCGAGCCGAATCGAGTTGTGCACTAATAGTTTGCATATATTTTTCAATCGAACAACCTGAAATTATAATTTTCTAGCTTAAATCTCGTGCGATGCACGAGTTCATTAATATTCAAATAATTTTAAGTTTATTTATTTAATCATATGACAACTTTAATACATTATTGAATCATATAATAACTTTAATATATTTATATAAATATATAATAATTATTGATTTATAATAAAATAATAAAAGAATTGGGAATAAGCTGTGGTAGTAGTTTAGTAAAATAAGATTTTGTCATAGTTTAGCAGAATAATGAGACTATATCCAGTAGTTTAACATATATATAAAACCATTTTATTTTTAATTTTAATAATCAAAATAGGGGGTAACCGTTGAACCAAAATATACCTCATTCCGGTTATTATATTATATACAGTATAGATAATTCTACAAGTTATATCGAGATCAACTACTGGTCTTATCTTACAATTATATACGCACACTCATACTCTACATATTTTTCTTAATTTATATCATTTTATTTTCAAGACGGTAAAAATACTTCTAATTTTATTTTTAATTATTGAGACATTCATAACTTTATAAATCGTACATTACTTTTAAAAATGACGATGTAAATTACAAGTTATTTAATGATGTTTATAAAATATGAAAAATTGGAGATGAATGTATCATGATAACAATTTGATAGTTTACTTACGAAAAAACTAAGTGTTAAATTTAGAAGAATAAATAAAAATTCTAAAATAATTAAATTATTAATAAAGTACTAATAAAAAAACATCTAAGTGATTAGTAAAATCAATACTATTATATTAAATACGAAATACTGAAAGTTTGGTTGTTGGTACTAGGACATTCTATTATATTTAAAATATGACACATATATTACATTCCATATTATAATTAAATTGGGACACCTATATCATATTCCTATATTATATTTAAAATAGGTTATCCATAAAATAAAATAAAAAATTATATTTAGAATAGAAAACAAATTGTTCTTGTTAGGTCACACAACACTGTAGAAGGGGGTTGAATACAGTGTTTATACAATCAAATCGATTTAACACAAATATGTAACAAAGATCAAGTATATTGAATAAACTCTGTTACAATAAGAACTGTTGTTCTCTCTCAGTGATGAACAAATATCACTAAGAGCTGCTAGATTAGAATGTATAATCTTCTCGATAATGATAACACATATAGTGTAAACCCTAAGTCTGTGTTTATATAGTACACAGTTACAAGATAACTTCTAATTGATATGGAATATAATTCTATCTCCTAAAATATATCAATCAGATATCTTCTTCAAGTCTTCCAGTCTTCTAACTCTTTCCATGCATATCTTTTTTTTAGTCTCGATCTTCTACTGTAAATCAGCTTCCTTCCTTATATGAAAGTCTTCCCGCACTTAAGTTCTGATATGACCTTAAGTTTTGACTTCCAGTAAGTCCTGATTTTAGTAAGTCCTGATATGTCCTGTTTGTTAAGATCTGAAAACTAAACATGAATCATATTAGACATGACATCTCAAATATATCTAATAATCTCCCCCAACTTGTAAATTATGCAAAATATACAAGTTAATAGTTTTGATGATGTCAAAAAAATTTAAGTACAAATGCAATAAGAGTTTAATTAGATAACTAACTACAACTTACAGTCCTTGTAGATTTTACCAATCTCACTGAGTCCATCTGAATCCATAATGATTCTTGACAAAGCTTGATATCAACTTTTCTTCTTTAATCCTCAGGACTTGAGAGAGTGTAGTCTTGACTTGCTTCATCTCTTCATTCTGACTTCCAATCTGATAGATTGCAGTCCTTAAAGCAGAGATATGGTTTCTTTCTAAACCATTATTCAGTCTTATTACCCTAGGATGAGAAGAATCTTCATTGTAGCACATACATTTCTCATTCAGTAACACTTCAAGCTTAGCAGAATCCTTCTTCATTAGAGTTTCACTTCCATAATTTTCAACAATACAAGGAATGTATTCTGTAACTCTTGAACCAAAAATTCTTGCTTTATCTCTGATGGTCTTCAATATGAAGTTTGACCATCTCCTGGTAATATCAGACTTTACCTCTAAAAGGTAATGAAAGAATTGAAGTTCTTTCAGTGATTTGTTCAGCACATCTGATTCTGACATCTGATATGTCCTTCCATCTTCAAGAAATAGAATCAGATTTTCCTTGACATTGTGCTTGTCATGAGCATCCAGTACCACTTGAACATAGATAACCTTATCAAGGTATTTCTGTGTAACATCTTCAAGAGGTATGTCAGTCAATAGAAATGGATCTCTAGTAGCAACTTCAACTCCTGTTTTAATCTTTGCTTCATCAGAACCTAGTCCAACCCTGTCTCTTGGTTCTCTAACATTTAACCCAATAGTCATGAAAGTAGACATCAATTGGCTTTTCTTTGGATCTGATGGTTTGACATTTTTCCACAGAATTTTCTTTTTATCAGCTACTTCCATTTTGTCTAAATCAACTTGAGCACTGTCAGAGTTTGATATCTTGATAACTTTATCAGAACTTGTTGTTTCTGCTGTAGCTTGTTGTTCTTCACTCTGAACAACTTGAGCCTTGTCAGAGGTTGTCTTTGATTCTTCATAAATCTTCCTTTTCTTCAGAGTTTGAACATCTTCATCTTCAGCAAGATTATCATCAGTAACTTGAACCATTTTGTACACTGGTTTTATCAGAATTTGAGAAATTTTCATCACCTGTGGCTTGATTGGTTTATCAACTTTTCCTTTCCCTTTGTCTTTGGGATCGATCTCAGTTTGTGATCTTGTTTTGGGCTTTGATGCCTCGGTTTGTGACTTCTCCTTGATCACAATGCCTTTTACCTTAGGCCTTGAAGGTTTCTTTTAAACAGAAGCTTTTGGCTTTAGATTTTTCTTTTCAGCTTTAAATCTAGCTTCTTCCTCCTTGGGATTTTCTAAATCCATTGCTGGATTATTCTTCAGAAATAATCTTCTAGCAATTTCCTCATCAAGTGTCTGAATCTTGGGATCCTTGTAGTAGACAGTAGTCTGCTTTCCCTTGAGCTTCAGAGTTTGCATGAACTTTTGAGAATCTTGACTTCCACCTTGTATTTGAACATCATGCTTTGTCATCAGACTTTGCTCATCAGAACTTGATATCAGATTTTGAGTTTCTGTACTTGCTATCAGATTTTGAGTTTGAGCAGCTTCAGAACTTGTCTTCTTTTGAATAGAAGATTTGTTTGCTTCAATAATTAGTTTCCTTGAAGAAACCTTGCTGCTCTGCTCTTTACTTTGAACTTGACCTCTACCCTTGCTAGGGTTTCCCTGGTCATCAGCTTCATCATCTTTCTTCTTCAATATTTGATCAGTTGAGCATTTGGACTTAACTATCTTCTCCCCCTTTTTGGCATCATCTGATAATAGGAGTGAGAGAAGAAGTTCCACTGAAGATTGAATATCATTCAATTGAGTCTGTTGAGAAGCTTGATTTGCCAGAACCTCAGAGATTTGGGCATGTTGCTTCTCTTGAGCTTTCTCAATTGCTTCTACTTTCTCAAGTGTAGATCGGAATATGTAGATTCAAATTCAATATTTGTTTGTCAAATCATCACAAATTATTAGTAATCACAATTTTAATCAAAACATTCATCAAGAAATACAGTTCAAGTAGATGAAGTAAAGATTAACAGGCTTCAAAGAATATTAGAGAGAGAGAGAGAATAAGAGAGATTAAGAATAGAAAAGTAGGTAAAAGATTAGAAAATCTTTTAACTCCCATATATATACTCTCTCCACTCAACAATCCTTTTTAGAAGTAAAATAGACACTTGTACACCTGTCAGCCGGTGAATACTTAAAGCAGAGTTAGTGGGCACGAGAAATAGGCAATAATTAACGTGCACATGCAGTTTTTCAAGACAAACACGTTTACCACCAACCCAAATGATTATGACAGTTTTTATCTCACATAATTATATTTTGATTAAATATGACCGTTACAGTATTTACCATAAATAAGTCAAGTAAATAAATAATGCCACGTAAGCATGAGAGTTTCCATCAGGATTTAATATCAGAACTTGACTATTATCAGATTTTAACAGTCATTATAACATGGCTTATCAACTCAAAAAGTGAATGTTTGTTTCTGTGATTCTTCATACAAATACTAACTGGTTTTCTTCAAAGTTTAATCATCAGAACTTCCATCAGAACTTGTCCTCAGAATTTATGCATATGACATTTAGCTGTTTATCTGAAACAACTTGATCACCAATAATTTTCATCATTCATATGGAGTGATAGTGTGTGCATTAGCAAAATATAAGATAAAGATTAAAGTCTGATAAACTTCAGTTATCCTAGAAATAAGGCATAACTAAGAAAAATGCTTAAAATCTGTCATTAATAATGAAGTCTACTATAGGATAAATTTGTGCATGAGTCCACCTCAACTGTTTGTGCTCATTTTATGCATCTTTTAGAATTCTTTTTCACAGTGGCTTCTCAGTGTAAACGAGTCACAACTGCTATCAAAATCTATGCTATTATTAGAGTATTTCTCCAGTAATCAGAGAATGTGAAAAGTCACCAAAAAAAATTTATTTGCTTTTCTAATGCATATTACTTAATACCAGCAATGCACTTGGGTCTTCTCTTCCATATATTTACTCTAGATCTCAAGGAGTACCTGACTTTAATTTTCTTTTCTTTGGATAAGTGAGGCTTATCAAGCATATGGTTCATCCTTAAGATTTACTGACATCAGAATTTGACAGATAAGAAGCAAGAATCTAGTTTGTGACTTAGTAATAAGATACACAAAGTAAATTTGACTAAGCTCAAAATCAGAATTTGCTTGTGTTATTGAATTTCCACATAAACAACTAGTTCAAACATGGGATTTCCAGTATGTTAAAGACTACTAGGTCAACATCTAGCACATTAATCCTTATTGGATTGAATAGTCACAGAACATTCAAATCACTATCAGAGTATATAGATCCACATCAGATAACAATCAGCATTTAATGTATTTCAATTTAAGTACAGATTACATGAAGATAAGATAATCTGTAAACACCGATCATAAAGTCTAATGCATGAGAACAAAAACTAAGCAGATTTAGAGAAAGAACCTGAAACCATTCCAAGTTCATTTACCATTCTTGTAAAAGTAGCTTCACATAGTGGTTTTGTGAAGATATCTGCTAGTTGTTGATCTGTTGGAACAAAATGCAATTCCGCTGTACCTTCCATCACATATTCCCTTATGAAATGGTACCTAATGCTGATGTGCTTTGTCATTGAGTGTTGAACTGGATTACCTGTCATAGCAATAGCACTTTGATTATCACAACAGATAGGTATTTTGGAAATTTCTAACCCATAATCCAGTAACTGATTCTTCATCCAAAGAATTTGTGTACAACAGCTTCCTGCAACAATATATTCTGCTTCTGCAGTCGATGTGGAAATTGATTTCTGTTTCTTACTAAACCAAGAAACCAATCTGCCTCCAAGAAATTGGCAGCTTCCACTAGTGCTTTTCTTGTCTATTTTGCACCCTGCAAAATCTGCATCTGAGTAACCTATTAGCTTAAAATTTGATTCTCTAGGATACCACAATCCTAGATCAGTTGTACCCTTGAGGTACTTGAAAATTCTTTTCACAACTATTAGATGAGGTTCTCTTGGATCAGCCTGAAATCTTGCACAATGACAGGTAGCATACATGATATCAGGTCTACTTGCAGTTAAATAGAGTAATGAGCCAATCATACCTCTGTAGTTAGTAATATCTACTGATGAACCAGTATCTTTATCTAACTTGGTTGCAGTGGCCATGAGAGTGGATGCAGTTGAACAGTCTTGCATTCCAAATTTCTTCAGTAAATTTCTGGTGTACTTGAATTGATTGATAAAAGTACCTTCTTCATTTTGCTTGACTTGAAGTCCCAGTATATAGCTAAGTTCTCCCATCATACTCATTTGATATCTTGACTACATTAGCTTTGCAAATCTTTCACAGAGCTTGGCATTTGTAGTACCAAATATGATATCATCAACATATATCTGTACCAAAAGTAAGTCCTTTCCATGGTTGAGGTAGAACAGTGTTTTATCAATTGTACCTTTGTGAAATCCACTTTCCAGAAGAAATTGAGCTAAAGTCTCATACCATGCTCTTGGAGCTTGCTTAAGCCATAAAGTGCTTTGTCTAATCTGTAGACATGATTTGGAAATTTTGAGTCTTCAAATCCTGGAGGTTGTTCCACATAAACCTCTTATTCCAATTCTCCATTGAGAAAAACACTTTTCACATCCATTTGAAAGACTTTAAACTTTTTATGAGCAGCATAAGCCAAAAAGATTCTTATGGCTTCCAATCTAGCAACTGGTGCAAATGTTTCATCATAATCAATACCCTCCTGTTGAGAGTAACCCTTAGCAACCAGCCTTGCTTTGTTCCTTGTAATTATGCCATCACTGTCAATTTTATTTCTGAACACCCATTTTGTGCCAACAATGGATCTGTTCTTTGGTCGCGGCACTAGGGTCCAGACTTTATTTCTTTCAAATTCATTTAACTCTTCTTGCATTGCTTGCACCCAATCAGCATCTTGAAGAGCTTCTTCCACTTTCTTTGGTTCAGTCTAAGATAGAAAAGAATGATAAAGACATTCATTTGATGTTGCAGTTCTAGTTCTGACACCTGCTTCAAGATCTCCAATTATCAAGTCAGGTGTATGTGATTTTGTCCACTTCCTTGCAGATGGAAGTTGTTCTCTAGAACTGGCTCCTCCCCCATAATTCATGCTATCTCCATCAGCATTTTTTGATGCCCCCCTGTAGTTATGCTCTCTGAAACTTCAGAATTTGAGTTGGATCCTTCAGGACTTGAAGTATCAGAGTTTTTAGAATTATCAGAATTTGGCTCATCAGAATTTGATGAATCAGAACTTGAAGAGCCAGTGACAGGTTCTGATGCTTCTTGAGAGTCTTGAGTTGTGGTAGGATCTTCAGCTTGCTCCCCCTGGACAGGTGCATTTTCCTTTGGAGTTGTTACCACAGTTTCAATGACATCAGAACTTAACCCGTCAGAACTTACATGATCAGAGTTTAAGTCATCAGAATTTATAGTATCAGAGTTTAAATCTTCATTTTCAAATCTTAGCTGATCATGATCATTGAAATCTTCAAGTCCAGTAATCTTCTTATCATCAAAAGATACAATGATAGATTCCATGACAACCCTTGTTTTTAAATTGTAGACTCTGAAGGCTTTTGTGGAAAGTGGATATCCAACAAAAATTCTTTCATCAGCATTTAGATCAAATTTTGACAGCTGTTCAGGATGTGTCTTAAGAACAAAACACTTACAACCAAATACATGAAAGTATTTTAGATTTGGCTTCTTTTTCTTCACCATCTCATATGGTGTTTTTCCATGCTTGTTTATGAGTGTAGCATTCTGTGTAAAACAAGCAGTCTGCACAGCTTCAACCCAACAGTAGGTTGGTAGCTTTGCTTCATCAAGCATAGTCCGTGCAGCTTCAATGAGAGTCCTGTTCTTTCTTTCTACAAATCCATTTTGCTGTGGAGTTCCAGGTGCAGAAAGTTCTTGTTTGATTCGATGCTCTTTGCAGAACTCTTCCATGATTGAATTCTTGAACTCAGTGCCATTATCACTTCTTATAATTTTAACAGAATCTTTGATCAATTTATCCAGCTGTTTGACATGATCAGTTAGAGTAGATGCAGTTTCATTCTTCTTGTGCAAGAAATACACCCAAGTGTATATTGTGAACTCATCCACTATAACCATAGCATATTTCTTCTTTATAATTGACATGACATTGACTGGACCAAATAGATCAACATGCAGTAGGTGATAAGGCTCAAGAATTGAGGATTCAGTTTTGCTCTTGAAAGAAGATTTTCTTTGTTTTGCCTTTTGACATGATTCACAAAGGCCATCAGGAGAAAATACTGATTTTGGCAGTCCTCTCACAAGATCTTTCTTTACTAGCTCATTTATGTTGTTGAAATTCAAATGAGAGAGTCTTTAGTGCCAATTCCAGTTTTCTTCAATTGATGCTCTACTTAGCAGACAGATTGCAGAACCATCAGAACTTGTTGAAAGTCTGGCTTCATAAATGTTACCATGTCTGTAACCTTTCAGAACCACTTTGCCTGTAGAATTACTTACAACTTCACAGTGTTCTTCAAAGAAATCCACATGATAACCCCTGTCACAGATTTGACTCACACTTAGCAGATTGTGTTTAAGTCCTGAGACAAGAGCTACTGTTTCAATGATGACATTCCCAAGATTGATATTGCCATATCCCAGAGTTTTTCCCATATTTCCATCTCCATAAGAAACTCCTGGGCCATCTTTCTCCACAAAGTCTGATAGCAGAGCTTTATTTCCAGCATATGTCATGAACATCCACTGTCGAGCACTAGGATGTTTTTCCTGTTGCCCTGCAATCACAAAGACCACTAATGGTTAGTTTTAAGGACCCAGACTTGCTTGGATCCTTTGGCCTTTTTAAGTTTGTTAGCATTTGCAGCGGATTTAATTTCAAAGTTTATGCTAACATGCTTTTTATCAGAATTTATATCAGACTTTGCATCAGACTTTACACTAGCAGGAATTAAAGTAACTTTCTTCAAAAAAGGTTTTATTTGATAATAATCATAGTACAGACTATGATATTCCTTACAAGTATAAATGGAATGCCATAATCTACCACAATGAGAATAAGGATTTTGTGGTTTAAACCAACAGGCTGACTCTTAACTCCTGATCTAGGAGGTAAAGAGTTTATATCTTTATTCTTCCTGCAAAAAGAATCAAGATGGTTAGAGTTTCCACAGTTTTAACATTTCTTTCTAGGAGAATTAGGAACATGCATATAATTATTTCTTTTGTTCACACCTTCCTTTCCATTCCTATTTTTCCTAACTTCCTTTACATTGTTCACATTCCTAATCTCTTTCAGCTTATGTTTAAGCTGTTTCTTTGTCATTAAGCCTATGTTGACTTCAGCTGGTTTATCCTATTTTAATTTGTCAGAAGTTGACTTATCCTTAACTTCTGTTACATACTCTTTCATCTTTTCAGAATCAGACTTTACAGTTTTTGCTATAAACTTAACATGATTTACCTTTGGCTTAGCAGTCTGTTTAACAACAATTGGCTCAATTTGTTCAGTTCCTTTTTCACTTTTATCATCTCAATAACCTAAGCCCTCTTTCCAGTTTCCACTACTTAATAAATTATGAGTTGTTCATCCAGAGTTAGTCCAAGTTTTGATAATCTCTCTTTCCTTTTCTTAGTCATCTTTTAGAGATTCATTCAATTTTAACACTTCATCTCTAACATATAAAGCATCATCTTTTTCTTTTTTAGTTTGATGAAGAAAAACTAACTCCTTTTCTAAATAATCATTTCTCCTTTTATAAGCAAGATTTTCAGATGTTAATCTTTTACATGTATATGAAATCCACACTTTGACACCTGAGATTCTAAAGTCTGATCTCTATAACTAATAAACATGGTTTTAAGATATAATCTCAACTCAGTAATATCATCAGTATGGAAGGCATAAGTTGTTTGAGGTATCTTCAACTCAGCAGTTTCAGGACAGCTATCAGCATTTGCCATCAGGGCATAGTTCACCTCATGTTCAGAATCTGAAGTGTCTGTCCAGCTTTTCTTCTTTGTGACAAGTGCCTTGCCTTTTTCACTTTTTCCTTTCTTGTAGTCAGGAGATATGTGGCCTCTTTTACCACAATTGTAGCATTTGACATTTGAGTTGTCTCCTCTGTCAGACTTTCCTCCCTTTCCTTCAGACTTTCTGAACCCTTTCTTATCAGAACTTCCACTTTTCCTGGAAAACTTCTTGCCTTTTCTGAATTTCCTGTAGGCTATCTTTGTGATACTCTTCACCATAAGAGCACACAATTTCATCATCTCTTCATCAGCATCCATCTCAGGTAAATTTTCAGTTTCTAAATCATCATCATCAGAATATGATGACTCTGAATCAGACTTTATGATAAGAGCCTTTTCTTTGCCCCTTTTTGAGGTAGCCATTTTAGGAGATTCCTCCTCAGCCTTAAGAGCAACTGTCCTTGACTTTCTTCCATGCCTCTTACTCATTTGATCCATCTCAAGTTCATAAGTCTTGAGCATACCATAAATTTCATCAAGAGTAGTTTCAGTAAGGTCATGGCTGTCTCTTATGGTAGTAGACTTCAAATCCCAATTTTCAGGAAGAACTAAAAGGAATTTTAGATTTGAATCTTCAAGATCATATTCCTTGTCCACCAGTGACAGATCATTCAAGATTTTGACAAAATAAGTCATTTAAAGACTCATCAGCTTTCGAGTCAAAGTGCTCATACTCTTGAGTGAGTATAGTCCTCCTGTTCTTCTTGATTACATCAGTTCCCTGGCATTTTGTCTCCAAAGTATCCCATATCTCTTTTGCAGTCTTGCAATAAATTACCCTGTTTGACATGACATTATCAATGGCACTATGCAGCAAATACCTTACCCTTGCATCATTGGCAATAGATGAGATGTCTTCAGCTGTGTACTCACCTTTCTCCTTTGGTATGGTCTTTGCTGGTTGATCAGCAACTACAATAGAGAGCTTGGCAGGCTTATGTGGTCCTTCATAAATTCTGTCAAGGTATTCTGGATCTGTAGCTTCCAGAAACATAACCATCATCACTTTTCATATGGGATACTCAGAAGGTCTCAGTATGGGAACCCTAATAGTCTCATATCGACTGTGGGTTTGAGTCTTTTGAGTTTCTTCAGTTTTGGTGGGCTTGGTTGGAGTTTGTTCTTCTTCAGACATGATTGTTTGGATCTTTACTGTATGTGTGTTAATAGATAAGCTCTGATACCAATTGTTAGGTCACACAACACTGTAGAAGGGGGTTGAATACAGTGTTTATATAATCAAATCGATTTAACACAAGTATGTAACAAAGATCAAGTATATTGAATAAACTCTGTTACAATAATAACTGTTGTTCTCTCTCAGTGATGAACAAATATCACTAAGAGCTGCTAGGTTATAATGTATAATCTTCTCGATAATAATAACACATATAGTGTAAACCCTAAGTCTGTGTTTATATAGTACACAGTTACAAGATAACTTCTAATTGATATGGAATAAAATTCTATCTCCTAAAATATATCAATCAGATATCTTCTACAAGTCTTCCAGTCTTCTAACTCTTTCCATGCATATCTTCTTATTTTTTGTCTCGATCTTCTACTATAAATCAGCTTCCTTCCTTATATGAAAGTCTTCCCGCACTTAAGTTCTGATATGACCTTAAGTTCTGACATCCAGTAAGTCCTGATTTCAGTAAGTCCTGATATGTCCTGTTTGTTAAGATCTGAAAACTAAACATGAATCATATTAGACATGACATCTCAAATATATCTAACAGTTCTTGTACATCCTATTGTGTTCATACAACTTAACCTACATCAATTATAATTAGCTGCCTTCATCGACTCTCCGAAATCATCGAATTGCTCTAGTTCACAATCACCTACAACGACCTTCATAATTCATATAATTGTCAAGTTGAGAGGCTTGCATTATCTATATCAATTAAGGTATCTTTACAAGCTCAATTATCTCCATAATAATACTGTAATATTGTTGTTTTCCATAATAAGTGAAATAAGGTTTTAATTGATCGGTTCGTTAACACATTCCTCCTAAGAGGTACGCTAATATCTTCCAAAATAAAGTTAAAAAATATAATTTAATTAAAAAATTGAATCATTGATCTAATATAACTACAAATTTTATGAATTATTATCTAACTTTATTTCTAATCGCACTCAACTTCTTTCTTACCTCTTTCTAATATAACAAAATAATTAAAAAATAAGAAAAAATTGGAAAAAAAAACAAATCATCCGGTCTAGATATGCACAAAAAGCCCACTGGGCTGGGATTTATCCCGACTTTAAAAACCCATTTTTTTAAACGGATCGGGCTAGAATTTTTTAAAAATCGGGTCTGGTAGAGCTTCCTAAGAAATATAAGGCCCATTTTAGGCCCGCGGGCCGGGCTGGATCAGGCCGAACCGGGTTTTATACGGGTTTTTTATTTAAATATTAAAAAAATATTTTAATATTTTATAACTCGAAGTATAGGTAGTTTAAATATCTGAGAAAATAATATTTGATATATCAGATAGAGTAGTTTAGACACCGAAATAAATAATTATATTTTAATATAATATAAATAATCATATATACCTTAATTGTTTCTAATATTATAATATAATATTTTAAAATCATAAAAAGTATTGTATATTTTAAATTTTATATAAAAAACCGGTTTTTTAATCGAGCTTTTTCAAAAAACCCGGGTTTTTATCCGGGTCGATCCGGGCTTTTATCCGGGCTTTTCGGGCCGGACCGGATTTTCAAGAAAAAAGGAGGCTCATATAAGGCCCGCAGGCCGGGCCGAGTTTTTCCGGATCGGACTTTTCGGACTTTTTCCGGATCGGATCGGATTTCGGGTTTCGGATTTTTGATTGATATTCAACACTTAGTAGGAGGAATTTTTAAAATTTTAACTATCTAAATTTTGAATATTTCAATAATATAATACAACAAAATAATATGTTAATATTTTAAGTTCATTAATTTCATTAATATATAATTATTGTTTTCTACAATTTATTTTTCAAAATGATTATAAATAATAAAATTACAAATATTATAATTAGTCCGTGAATCGTACGGGTTATAAGTTAGTAATTTATTATTTATAATATATATAAACTTTATTCGAGCAAAGTCGAGTTACCGAGTTCGAGTCAAATCCGATCCGAGCCCGAACTAGACGAGCCAAGTCCGAGCCGAACAGACAAAAAATCTGGCTCAACTCGCTTATTTATCCGAGCTCATTTTCATGTTTAAAACCGGCTCATTTAAAAAAATAATCCGAGCCGAATTAATTTAAACGATCATGAATTTTGCTCACAACCGCGTATGCATCACTGCTAAGTGTCTCGTGTATTTAATTTCAGTTCAAATTCGTTCATATAATGAACCAATCCAATCCAATCCAATCCAATTGGAATTAAGATATACCAGCTTCCAAGTCCAACAAAAAAAGCAACTAGGCCCAGCCCATTTCAACATACACAACAGTACTCGGCGCTGCTTTGGGTTTAAAAACCCTAGCTAATTTCTCCGATAACTTGTTTCGTGAATTGTCATCAACAGACAATGGACAGAGAATGGGGTTCGAAACCAGGAAGCGGAGGCGCAGCCTCGGCCCAAAACGAAGCCATCGACCGGCGCGAGCGGCTCCGACGACTGGCTCTAGAAACCATAGATCTGGCTAAAGATCCCTATTTTATGCGTAATCACTTGGGTAGCTACGAGTGCAAGCTTTGTTTAACACTTCATAATAATGAGGGTAATTATCTGGCCCATACTCAAGGCAAACGTCATCAGACCAATTTGGCTAAACGAGCTGCTCGTGAAGCTAAGGATGCCCCGGCTCAACCTCAGCCCCATAAACGCAAAGTCAATCTCAAAAAATCTGGTAATTTCTTTTATTTCCCAATTTACCCCTTTTTTATTTTTATTTATTTACGTTTGTTTTTGCATATGATAATTGTAAGTAATTTGAGAAAATTTGGGATAATTACGAATTTGTGCAATTGTGATACCTATGAGTCGTGCTCGAGATTGTTGACTGAATTGCGTCTAAATAATTAGATGTTAGCAAAGGATAGCATTGTGGTAGCTGGTAAACTAATGTTGACATATAGGCATTTAACGAAGTGAACTGTACCTTGTGTAGTGGTTCTGAAATATTAAAACTTTTGCAGATTACTGGTAAGTTGTGTGATAATTGCAAGGAGGAACTTCTGTCTCAGAGGTAAAGTATTCTTTATTGGAGTTTTTCGTGACAATAATGTTACAACGGGGATATGCTGAGCCGCTGGTGATAGTAGATTTAGGGGGAATGTACTTGGGGGGAGGGGATTTTTTAGATAGGCGAGTATTTGAGCTGTAGTGATGAATGCATGGTCTTATACTTAAGGTTATTCATGCCTTACACGTCTTGTTTAGTATACAATGATTTATTTATATTATGCCTCCTAAGTTTCTGGATTATATTAAAGTCTATTTATTTTGTGCTTGCAGTTAAAATTGGGAGGCCTGGATATCGTGTGACAAAGCAGTTTGATCCAGAGACGAAGCAACGGTCTCTTCTTTTTCAGGTATGGTTGTTTTCAGTTACATTATGTCATACTACACCATCATATAGTCTTAACCATGACTAATAAGCAATGGCCTTATTTGTCTTAAAACATATAAATAAGATTAAGGCTTGTGATCTTTAAACTAATTACCCAAGAGCTACTTTTGTAACTCTTAAGAAGAGATTTTAGTCCAAAAATTAACCTATATATTATATTGATATCTATTGCAGATTGAATACCCTGAGATTGAAGACAATGTGAAACCAAGGCATCGTTTCATGTCATCCTATGAGCAGGTAGTTATTCTGAACCACTTTATCTCAATTCAGTTTTTGGATTTAACCACTTATTTAATCCAGTTTTTGGATTTTTGACCAGTGTCAGTGCTGTTTTTGTTAAACTACATGTAAAATTTCTCTCTGCTGCCATATTGCACCTGATACTTTTTAGGAATTGATACTTCATAAATATTGCTGATAAAGTAGGAAGCATTGTACGGCATGAAGTTCAATTTTGAAAGTGTATGATTAATTCTATGTGCATGCTGGGCAATTTTTAAGTGGTTCATAGTTGTTAAAGAAAAGCTACCAGCCTAGTGTATGAAATATCGGAGATGTGTGTCTTTATAAGACATAACAGCCGATAATTTTATTTTATTTTATTTGGTAAAGATTTACACATAAGTTTTTTAGAACGTATTAAGAATTTTTGGGGCATTTCCTTATGTCCAAGTAAATTTTGGTTTACTTTGTCGTTTGAAATTCATTTCTATAACTCATTAAACCTTTGATTTCAGTAGTTAAGTCATGCTCTTTGTTATTGGTTGTAATCCATATATTTCCTCCTTTGCAGTTTGAGAAACGCTAGTGGTAGCGGCTGGTTTTGTGATCAAATCACTTTAGTTTTATTTTTTTACCTATGTTACATTATCATTCAACTTTCTAGTCATTCTTTCTTTAATTCTTTCCTATATCAACAGTATATGTTGCATGTGCGGTTTGATTCTTCCTTTCTAAATATTTTACTTTGTTTATTCGTGTGGAGGTCATCACGACATTGATGATGTTAATCAGTCAGTGTTTAATTTATCTGAGCAAAGTTTAAAGGATTTATGTATCACAAATTTGCGGCTGTTGTCTGTTTTTCTTGTAGTTCATATTTTCTAAATCTCACTTAAATATACTTTTTACTGGTTACTATTGAAAGTGTATCTCTGTTTAAAAGCCTTATAATCTTCTTATTTTTTGTTGGTGCAGAGGGTCCAACCTTTTGATAAGAAATATCAGTTTCTTCTGTTTGCAGCTGATCCATATGATATCATTGCTTTCAAGGTAATAAGTAATATTTATTATTTATCTATTTATACTTGATCAATCGGATTTGCTAACCTTTATTTTAATCATGAACATTGCTTTTAAGGTTCCTAGCACCGAAATTGACAAATCGACTCCGAAGTTCTTCTCACATTGGGATCCAGACTCAAAGATGTTCACAGTATGTCTCTACCCTCTTCTTCCGCTTATATTATTTTAGATGTTCACAATTTCATACGGTCATACATGCAGTGCTTGAACCCATGTCACAATATAGCCATACAGGGAAGATCTTATACACAAGATCTTGAGTTGATGTTACTCTGATCTATTCCATATAGTTCCATTCTGTCTTTTGAAAATGAAACCAGGATACTAACTTTTAAGAAATATTCAAGTGATGGATTTTTTTTGTAGATTAGTATTGCTTTCGTCTTCCAATGAGCCTACTTTAGTTATAGTATTAGGTATTAGCTATTTCTTAATGAAATTCACTTTAAGTTGCCTTTTCACTTTGAAAGAATGGGACTATTTGTGGAAAGTGGAAACAAAAAAGACTAAATAACTTATCTGATTGCACTCTGTAAAGCCCTTAGGCTTTAAGTATGAACTCGGGTTATATATATCTCCCGTTAAAAATATTATTATATTCTTTTTTTGTACAATGCTAATTTGTTTTTATGTGGTCAACCAATGCCAGCTACAGTTGTACTTCAAAATAAAACCACCTGAGACGAACAAGCCGCCACCTCCTCCAGCCAACGGAACATCAGCTCCTGGTGTCCCACCAAGATCCTTGCCGCCTCCACCTCAAGCTCCTCCCCCACCGCCTCCACATGGACTTCCTGGGGGTCCACCACCTGGTTCTTTGCCGCCTCCACCACCACCTCTGGCAGCAAATGGACCGAGGCCTATGCCACCTGGTGGAAATCTACCTGCTCCACCGCCTCCCCCAGTTGGTAGTGGTTCAATGTCAAATTTTACCCCTGGTACTCAGATGGGAAGACCTCCTGTGCCACCACCACCACAAGGTTTTCCAGGGCAGATGCAGGGTCAGGGTGTTCATCCACCCCCACCCCCTCCGCATATGTGATGAGTGGTATATTTGCGCTCAGCTTAGATCTTGGTTGTCACCAAATGGACAATTGTGGTTGCATTTGATACCTCAGAGTTATCTCAGTTGCTTTAGCCTTTTGATGAATCATTAGATAGACAAATCAGTGATGTGGTGAAATGCATTGTTTGCCATTTCCATTTCGTTTTCAGGCATCCTTTTATTTTACTCCATGTACTTTTAAAGTTTGTATGTAAAAAATCTGTACGGTTAAAGCCATGTAGCAAGATCTAATTACTTGAAAAGATTTGACTTGAAAGGCATGTGGAACTAATTGATGGTGGGAATGGTTTTGGATGATCGTATTACATAATTTCTCTAATGTTTTTTTAACATTCCTAGTTTCCTACCCGCTATATATGATTGAAGTGCGAGCCTTTATGAAGAATTGTGTTCGGTCGAAAAAATATGTTTAAGCAACATGAATATAAGAATAATTTAACATGTCTAGTACGAAGCATAACATCTTTTCTTGAATGTTTGTCTTGTAAAACTGTACGAGGAATTGTCCAGACAGGGTGTGGTATTGCTGTCTAACAGTTTTTTGTTGAAAAATAGTTAAAAAACTGTTTGATAAAATTAAAAATCTGTTTTTCGGAAAAGTATTTTTGACCTAAAAGCTGCTGTTAGAGAAAATAAGTCCCCGTACTTCTAGAAAAAACTATTTTTCAGTTTTTGCAGGAAGCATATGCTGATTTCACCACCAGACCTTATGAAAAGCATTATTATTTGTAATTTTTTTTATCGAAACATATACATATCAAAAAAATTACCAAACAATTATCTGATTTTTACAACACTTTTTTCAACAACATTTTTTCTAATAGCACAACAATTTTTAACGGCAATCCCAACCAGAGCCATAATCTTGAAGTGGCGAGTAAAAAAATTCGCAAAACCATTACATTCGTTCTTAATTTTCAAAATATTTGTATTCAGGTAATTTAGCAATTCGGAAATAAACCGGCTATTAATTTAGCTCGTTTATTTATTTTCAACCTGACTGAGAGTTTGTCCCGAGGAATTGTCTAGATATAATTTTGAAGTGGCGAGTAAAAAAGTTCACAAAACCATTATCTGCGTTCTTAATTTTCAAAATATTTGTATTCAGGTAGTTTAGCAATCCGGAAATAAATCGGCTATTAATTTAGCTCGTTTATTTATTTTCAATCTGATTGAGAGTTTGTCCCCATCAAATCTCTTTCAAATTATTAATAAAATCTTTTTTAAATTTGACAAAGAGGTCTATAGATTTAGTAAATGCATTTATCCGTTTTAAATTTTTGTGGGGTGTAAATTTTCTAAGTACCAACTACTATATCAACTTGTGTGAAAATATAGCATTAATATTTCTTAAACTTTCTTGCCACTCTATTACTTTCCTGATAAGTTCCAAAAGAGTACGGTTTTTTCTTCACAAAAAAAAACGGTTTTTACTTTCCTGATACATTTGATCGAGAAAGAGCTGTTACATTTTGTTTGGGTTTTTGAAAAATATTTAAGCCTGAAAATATGTTTGTAAAAATATTGTTATTTTAAATATATATATATAAATATATATATTTTTATTTACAAAAATACTATTTTCAATTTTTTTTTGAAAAATACGATTTTTTTTCCAACTGAAATTAACTAAATGCAATGTTCGACGAGTTTCTGTAACCCCATGATAGGCCATGAGTAATCAGACCCAAGTAAAATGATACAAAAGCCCAAGTAGAGAGTAGCCCAGTCCCAAACTGGAGTGGTCCCCGGTACACGTGGCAATGACAGAAATGTCAATTGTCTCATGTTACCAAAAATGGAACGACAACATCTCAACCGTCCAGGTGTATGACCCCCAAGTCACCGCAGCTGTAAAAAGGACATTCGGGCCCCACTTGCCATCTGATCCATCCAATCACTCACCAACCAAAAATGATTAAGGGCTAGGATGAAAATGTACAACCCCCTAAAACCCTAAATCTTGAGGCCTATAAAAGGGCTCAAGAAAAGGGTTTTAGGGGTTAGAAAATATTGTCGGCTACACACCTATACATACACCACTGTATATATATTTTTGAATAACTCTTTCTTCCCTCTTCTTCTTCAAAAAACCCCATTATTCTCACACCGGAGTTGCCGCGGGGACACAGCCCCCCTCCGGCTCTGTTTTACAGAGTCCCCTACATCGCAACTTAACCGCACATCATTCGCCACGTGGACAAGGCTCGAGCTCACGTGAGAAAGGAGAAAATCCGGGAAAAAATAGAGTTATCATTGGCGCTAGAAGGAGGGGCCGAACCTCCGACGTAGTGCTGCCGTTTCCAGCCACGCTATACAATTTCAAGTACCAAGAAAACCCACTCCCAAGTAAGGACAGTTCCCTCTCTCTTTTTCTATATCTTTCGTTCCTTACAACCACACACCTTGTTGCACTTGTGGTTTCGGGAAAAAATGACCACGAGAAAGAGTAAAACGTCGGTCTCGGGAACTATTCAGCTCACTGTTGTCCCACCCAGGGATGGCGAGATGGAAGAGATAGAAGAGGAGCCCCCCATAACTCGTGCTTCATCTCAACTCTAGCCCGGAGACCAGAGACTAACCATCGAGAAAGCGGCCCATAAGTATGCAGAGACTTCCGCGAACCCTTGGGGAAGTATGACCCCGGAGCAAATCCAAACAGTTGTGGACCCTTGGAAAGAAAAGAATCACAAGAATCCTGAAACTCGTCCGGGGAACATAGAGGAGCATTCTGGAGAATCTCAGGGCTCAGTCTTGGACTGGATTGGTAAAACCAAGAGGCCATCTGAAGATGCCCGAGACGAAATCAAGAGAGCCGCGCTCCGGGACCGTATCCGGAAGGAAGATGAGGCCAATGCCAAAGCTAACATTGAAAAAAGGATCCAAGAGGAGGAGGCGAAACAAAAGAAAAAGACATGTAGAGTACATGTCTCCTCAGACTCCGAGCCAGAAAAAGAGTCTAAACAGGAGCAGATGGCTCGGGCTCTCCGGGACCTCAAAAGAAAGGTAGAGGGAGACATGAAATTTGGGGCAGCTGCCACCCATTTCACCAGAAAACCGGAGTCCACCCCCAGGGAACCCATCCTTAAACACTTCAACTTTGACTCTTTCGACGGACTTGCCGACCCCGAAGAGCACCTAAACTACTTCGAACAGATCTCAAATATCTACGATTACAACGACCTCATCAAGTGCCGCTTCTTCGCGTCGACATTAAGGGGAGGGGCACAAAAATGGTTCAGCAGAATCCCCTCCCGAAGCATCGATTCTTGGAAAGACTTCTGAGAGATATATTTAAAGAGGTTTCGGGCAAACCCCATGAACGAGCTCCAGATGTGCCACTTGGAAACCATTCAACATAGAAGCAGAGAAACGCTACCTGAATTCATCAAGAGGTTTCAGGAAGCGGTCAACCAACTCTCCAACCTTGAGGAGAAAGAAGCCGTCAATATCTTCCGACGAAACCTTCATCCGGTTTCGTGCGAGGGTTATGTGAAAGACTTGATTCAGAGAGAGCCCCAAAGCCTTGCTTCAGCTTACGCACTGGCTTCAAAATTTATCAAGAAAAATGACTTCCTCACTTCCACGAAGATGAATAGACGAATCTGAGATGATGATGAGTCTCCAGAGTGCCGCTCCTCTTACAAGAAAGAGAAAAGATTCAAGACCGACAGACAGTCCAACTACATTCAGCAGTCCCAGGGAACCGCACCCCGGGATAGCTACTCCAGACCCCGGAGAACTGAGAAGAAGCCAATTCCCAAGAAAGAGTCCAAGCCCGAGCACGAATGGACACCGCTCAATAGACCCCAAGCCGAAATCTTAAGAGAGGTTAAAGGGAAGCCCTTCTATTCCCACCAAAGCCATTACTAGCACCTCCGGAGAACAGGGCGCGCAACAAACATTGCGGGTATCATGAGGATCATGGCCATACCACAGAAAACTGCTTCTGCTTCAAAATATTTATTGAAGACCAGATCAAGAAGGGTAACATGAACCAGTACCTGCAAAGGAGATTAAGCGACAAAGACAAGGCCTCCAACAGTGGAAAGCACGTGGTCAACATGATCTTCGGAGGAGCCTCCTCTCCGCCCCGGAGCCCAGACATGGACGATAATGTCATGATGATCCAACCCCTCGAAGATGAACCCATTTATTTCTCTCACGAATATTATGAGGGCATGGTGAACTCAATGGAGACCGGGACATATTCAGGAGGTGTTATGGGCAGGCTCTGGTGATGGCCAAAACTGAACCTGAGAACAGGAAGAAGGTAATGGCCTTGCCCAAAGGCCAAATCCGCAAGAAGCATCGCGAGCATCTCAGCAAAAGGCCAAAGTTGGATGTCAACATGATTGAAGATTCGGGGTACGGGTAACCAATGTCGATGCCCGAATACAAAAATTCATGGAAGTAAAGGAAAAGACCAAAATGGAATCAGCTGCAAAGACCGTGGAGATAGAACTAGAGCCCGGGAACCCCACCCGGAAGCTAAAGATTGGAAAAGGCCTAGAAACATCCTTCCAACAAGAACTCATCTAGCTGCTAAAAGAATACGCGGACGTATTCGCGTGGACACCAGAAGACATGCTTGGGATAGACCAGTCGGTGGCGATGCACAATATGGATGTGGATCCGTAGAAGAAGCCAATCAAACAGAAGCGGATGAATTTTGCCCCGGAGCGATAAAAATCTATCGACGAAGAAGTAGAAAAATTGCTCAAGGCCGATATCATCTGCGAAATCTAGTACCCCAACTGGATCACCAATGTGGTGTTAGTCAAGAAACCGAATGGGAAATGGACAATGTGTGTCAATTACAAGAGCCTCAATGCTGCATGCCCAAAAGATTCTTATCCCCTCCCCAATATTGACCAGCTGATCGATACAACTTCTGGTCACACTATGCTCAGCTTTATGGATGCCTTCTCGGGATATAATCAAGTCTGCATGAATCCCGAAGACATCGCTAAAACATCCTTCATCACCTATCGTGCAGTCTACGCTTTTATCATGATGCCTTTCTGAAAGGCATATGTCATAGCCTACTCGTTTATTCGAGTATTTAACTCAACTCAAATAAGAATGTAATAAGTAAATAGTGGATCAAGCATCAGAGAGATCTCACAAAGTAACATCTGTCAAAGAATAAAGAAACATTGTTCATCTGCAGACTTGAAGATTCACTGGAAGAAGTTCAAGAATTTGATCATGCCTCAGTGATATAAATCAAGATCGTGGATTTAATCAAGTGACAGAGATCTCGTCAAGGTATCATTTATTACAAGGATTCAATCAGAACAACAAAGTCAAGACATGAAGAAACGTCACAAAAGTTAGTCACTCATGAACCAGACAGTACATCGAGTGTCAGCATTGAAGTGACGGAATTGATTCATAAGTCTCAGTGACTTTCAGAAGATTGTCAGAAGAATGGTTGCTGCTCAGGGTTAGTATTAATTCTCCATTAATTAATTAAGTCATATAATTTAATTAAGAAAATAAATTATATCTGCAAGGATTAATTTATTAATTAATTGAATTAAATTGATTAATTAATTTAGAATTAATATTAAGGAATTACAGAATTTTAATTGGTTTAAAATCTATTTAAATTGGAACAAGGCAAACTGATTGTATTAGTATGACAATCGGTATGACAATCAATAGTCATACCGAAAGTCATGCTAATTCATTTGATTGTCTTGTTAGAATTTTTATTAGTTTAAAAATCTGTTATTAATCTTTGCAAGACAATCTGAATTGTACTTATGTGACAATCGGTATGACAATCAATTGTCATACCGAAAGTCATGCTGGTTCAAAGGATTGTCATTGCAGTTCATTTGCATTCGGCTGTTTACTTCAAAAGAGAAAAAGAAGCAGAAGACAATATCATCCAAAAAATAGAGCAGCAACTTACAGAACAAGAAAAAAGCAGAGAACAAAAGAAAAATATTTCATCCTTAATCTGCTTATTCAATATCAAATATTCTAGCTTGTTAATGTTAAATCCAAACCACTAGAATTACTTATCTTGTTCTTGTATATCAATCTAGCGGATTAAAATCCCTAGAACTTAATCTCAAATCGCTTTTAGCATTTGATCTTTTAATTACAAAAATAGAAAAAGTTCATGTCGAATTTATTCTAAATTTGTAATAATTGATTTGAGATTAAACCCTTGTAATCGATACCGTAGTTGTAACACCTTTCAAGTTTAATAAAAGTTTTATTTAACTTGAATTTTGTTTCACAATTTTATTCCGCATTTTATTCGATGAAACGGTATTGTTTGCATTCAACCCCCCCTTCTACAAACAAATTGGGACCTAACAATTGGTATCAGAGCCTTCTGATTAACGTACAAATCAAGATCCTAGACTTTTGTGTTTCTTTCACTTCTTGAATTTTTATTCACTCAAAAATTCATTATGACTACACAAAAAGTTGGAACCGTTAAAATTCCACTTTTCGATAAAGAAAATTATGTGATGTGGAAGAAGAAGATGCTACTGTTTTTACAGGTTGCTAATCCCAAATATTTGCAAGTGTTGAAGAAGGGTCCAAAAATTCCTATGGTTATTGAACCAGAGGTAATAGAGAATGATGTGGTGATCACCCAAGCGAGAACTTATGTGAAGGATCCTGAGGACTTCTCTCCTGCTGAAATAGAAGAAGCTTCCCTGGATGCTAGCCTTCAATTAATCTTAGTAGATTCCCTTAATCCCCTAATGAATAGACATGTGATGAATTGTAAAGATTCCAAACATATCTGGGAAACTATTGAGATTATTAATGAAGGCACAGAGGAAGTTAGGGAGAACAAACTAGAAATCCTAACCTCTGAGTATGAATACTTTAAATCCAATCCAGGAGAAGGAATCACTGAAGTGTTTGAGAGGTACAATGCATTGATCAATAACCTGAATATTAATGGTAAATACTATTCCATCAGGGAGGTCAACAAAAAGTTCCTTTTGACACTGCCAACTCATCTCGAACATAGAATCACTGCCATAAGAGAAGCAAGAGATCTGAGTGAGATTTCTTTGGAAAGGCTCTATGGTGTGTTAAAGACTTATGAGTTGGAGCAGATTCAGCAGAAGGAGGTTTACGGGAAAGGAAGGGTGGTCAGCACGTCTACTGCTCTGGTAGCTGATGAACAACAACAACAACAACCACTATATCAACAACAATCTCAACAGTCAGACAGAATGGTACAGTCTTCCAAGGTTAAAGACAATGTTATAGTAGCAGAATTTGATTCTCCTACTACCAATCAATCAGGAGATGATTATTATTCCTTGGAAGAACTGGAGCAATTGGAGGATGAGTCAATGGCCCTGATTGTCAAGAGATTCTCAAATGTCAGATTCAAAAGGAATCCCAAGTTCAAGTACAAGTCCAACTACAACAGATTCCAGAAAGGTGGATCTTCATCCTCTAACACCAGCAGTGGTGGGTATAAAACAGGGATGGTTGATCGAAGCACCATCCGATGCTTCAACTGTAATGAGTTGGGACACTTTGCCACAGAATGCAGAAAGCCAAAACAGGCAAGGAAGAACTCTTATGATTCTAATCAGAAGAGTAAATCTGAAAGGGCGTACCTGGCAAAGGGAAGAAGTTGGGATGATACTGACAGTGAAGATGAAGAAGTTGGGAATCTTGCTCTCATGGCTAGTGATGCAAGCACCTCATCGTCAAGAAAAGAGGTAAAACTTTCTGATGCTGAAATGGTTTATCATCTAAGAGGTAACTTAGATTGTGCTCGTCGTGATAATGAATTGTTAAATCAACAAATCAAAGACCTTGAGAAAGAGGTCAATGAGAAGAGACTTGTGCACATTAATCAAGATAAACTTAAAGACCAAGTATCTTTTCTAGAGAATAGAGTTGACTGTTATAGACAACTCGAAACTATTCTCAAAGACAAGATCACCGGTCTTGAGGCTAAGGTTAAAGCTTACTTTAATTCTTGTTCGAAGTCCAAAGAGTTTTACAATAAGCAAGCTGTTAATCAAACACATGGAATAGGTTATGATTACAATGCTGCTATTGGAAAATTAGGCATAAACTCCCCTCCTCATGTATGTGCTAAAGGCAGGGAAGTACCACATGTGCTTAAGGGTGTTGATGAACCCCTCTATAAGGAATCAATTGCTGAACCATTTGATGAGACTTCTTTTATTATTCAAGAAGAAATTCGTGCTGAAGATAATGCTAATGGGAAAACTGTCTCCAAGTCAAGTGTGTCAAAAGTTCCAGTCAAGGTTGTGAAAGCAACTGAGACTAACTCAGACACACATGAGTTGGATAGCACAAATGCCATGTCTACCATGCATAAGTTGCCTATTGTTAATCCTTCTCATAAAGCATGTGGTGTTCCTGATTGTATGTCTTGTGCTTTTAATCTGTTGTTTGCTTATTTTAATGGTAAGCATGCTTCTAATGATAAGACTACTCCTCGTCAGCATGTGAATAATAGAAAGCATGATAGGTCTAAGACTGCTAGTCCTCCTAAAGTTAGAAAGGAGACATTTGTGCCTAAGCCTAAACATAAATCTGATAAGGCTGTTTTAAAGGTCAAATGTTCAGTCATTGAGAATGTTGAGAATAGTGAAATTAAGAATGTTGTTTTGCCTGATAAAGGCCAATTTTACAAGTATGCCGGACCCAGCCAAGCTTGGGTTCCGAAGAAGTTCTAATCCATTTGTATTGCAGGGCATTAAACAGGTACAACCGGTAGTGTGGATTCTTGACAGTGGATCGTCAAGACATATGACCGGAGATAGAGCCCTGCTATCAAATGTGGTTGAGAAAGCTGGCCCAGTGGTTACCTTTGGAGATAACAGCAAAGGTTTAACGGAGGGATATGGCTGTTTGCAAGCTGGAAATGTTATCATTGAAAATGTATATCTTGTGCAAGGACTTGAACACAATCTGCTTAGCATTAGTCAGTTCTGTGACAACGGCTACAATGTTTTATTCGACAAGCTGAAGTGTCAGATTCTGCACAAGAAAAGTGAAAAACCCTCTTTAATGGGAATACGGAAAGGAAATCTGTTCGTAGCTGACATGAACTCTGGAAGCAATCTTGAAGTCAATTGTTTCTATGCAAAAGCATCGTCAAATGAGAGTTGGCTATGGCACAAGAGACTTTCCCATCTCAATTTCAAGACAATGAATTCTCTTGTCAAAAGAGAATTGGTAAGAGGTCTGCCTCAGCTGGAATTCTCTCCAGAAGGACTATGTGAGGCTTGCCAGAAAGGAAAGTCAAAGAAAGCAAGTCACAAAGGCACTGACACATCTTCCATAACTGGTGTTCTGCAATTATTGCACATGGATTTATTTGGTCCAGTTAATATCCTTTCTATGTCAAAGAAGTGTTACTGTCTTGTGATAGTTGATGACTATTCCAAGTATACGTGGGTTTTATTTCTTCACTCTAAGGATGAAACACCACAAGTTGTGATTGATCATATCAAGATGATTGAGTTAGATTCTAACGTCCCTGTTAGAGCAATAAGGTCAGATAATGGAACAGAATTTAAGAATGCACTTCTAAATGGATTCTGTACAGACAAAGGGATTACCAGACAATTTTCAGCTCCTAGAACCCCTCAGCAAAATGGAGTGGTAGAAAGGAAGAATCGTACATTGATTGAAGCTGCAAGAACGATGTTAAATGAATCAGGTCTTCCAATGTACTTTTGGGCTGAAGCTGTCAATACTGCATGTTATACTCAGAATCGAACTCTAATCAACAAAGACTTCATGAAAACTCCTTATGAGATTTTGAATGAACAGAAACCTTCTATCAAATACTTTCATGTATTTGGTGCCAGATGCTTCGTGCTCAAGGATGGAGATGATCGTCGTGGTAAGTTCGAGGCAAAGGCATATGAGGGTATTTTTGTTGGATATGGAAGAAGATCATATAGAGTGTATATCATTGATCAACACAAAGTAACTGAAAGTGTCAATGTTACTTTTGATGACACTAAACTCCCTAGTATCCAAACTGAAGATCCTTCTGAGAAACTGAAGTTTGATGATATGTCAGATTCAGAGTCAGAACATGGTCAAGAACCTGAGGTTGTTGCTGTTGAAGAACCTGTTAATCCTGATAATACTCAAGGTAATAGTGATGGAAACTCTGGAAACAATGGAGATACCACTGCTACTGACGGAGAATCTTCAAGTCAACATGGCAACAACTCAGGGGGAGATGCTGAAGGATCATCTAGTAGGACACAACATCACAATGAATTTCAAGGCGAATCATCAAGATCAAATCTTCCAAGACAGACAGTCTGGAATAAAGCTCACCCTTTTGAGTTGATTATTGGTGATCCAGATGTTGGAGTCAGAACTAGACGTGCTACTCAAAATGAGTGTCTGTTCTCAGGATTTCTTTCTGAGATAGAACCTAAGAAAATTGAAGAAGCACTAACTGATCCAGATTGGGTGATTGCTATGCAAGATGAACTCAATCAGTTTGAAAGTCAACAAGTCTGGAAACTGGTACCTAGGCCTGTACACAAGAAAGCTGTTGGTACAAGGTGGGTATTCAGGAATAAACTAGATGAAGATGGTGTGGTTACAAGGAACAAGGCAAGACTGGTAGCTAAAGGGTATTCTCAAGCTGAAGGTATTGATTATGATGAAACCTATGCTCCAGTGGCTAGACTTGAGGCCATCAGGATATTTCTGGCATTCGCAGCATTTTCAAACTTTAAAGTTTATCAAATGGATGTCAAGAGCGCCTTTCTGAATGGAAAGCTGGATGAAGAGGTATATGTAGAGCAACCTCCTGGTTTTGAAGATCCAGATCATATGGATTTTGTCTTCTTTCTTTTCAAGGCTATCTATGGGCTAAAACAGTCACCAAGAAAATGGTATGACACTCTCTCTGAATTTCTTATTGAAAATAGCTTTATTAGAGGTGTCATAGACAAAACTCTCTTTTCTAAAAAACATAAGAATGATACTATATTAGTCCAAGTCTATGTGGATGATATAATATTTGGATCTACTAATGATAATCTCTGTAAGAGATTTGCTAAGTTAATGCACAGCAAGTTTGAAATGAGCATGATGGGAGAGCTGAAGTTCTTTCTTGGATTACAAGTAAATCAAAGGTTAAATGGAACATTTATTTGTCAATCCAAGTATCTCAAGGAACTCCTCAAAAAGTACAATCTAGAGGATTCTGCATCAGCAAGGACTCCATCAACTACAGCTGTCAAGCTTGGACCATGTGAAAACTCCATTAAGGTAGATGTCACAAGCTACAGAGGTATGATTGGCTCGTTACTCTATCTTACTGCAAGTAGACCAGATATTATGTATGCTACATGCCTATGTGCAAGATTCCAAGCGGATCCTAGAGATATTCATCTCGTTGCTGTTAAACGAATCTTAAGATATCTTAAGGGAACACCAAATCTAGGTATTTGGTACCCTAAAGAATCTGGTTTTAACCTTGTTGGATATACAGATTCAGATTACGCAGGAAGTGTTGTTGATAGGAAAAGCACCTCAGGAAGTTGTCAATTCCTAGGAAGCAGGCTAGTCTCATGGTACAGCAAGAAACAGCAAACAGTTTCCAACTCAACGGCCGAGGCTGAATATATTGCTGCTGGAAGCTGCTGTGCTCAGATCTTGTGGATTAGGAATCAACTACGAGACTATGGCTCTGTATTGAACAAGATTCCTATTTTATGTGACAATACAAGTGCAATAGCCATCACCAACAACCCTGTGCAGCACTCGAGGACAAAGCACATTGACATCAGGTATCATTTTATTAGAGAGCACGTCATGAATGGTACTGTTGAACTATTTTTTGTTCCAACAGAAGAACAAATAGCAGATATTTTCACTAAACCACTTGACGAATCCACATTTACCAGATTAGTTGGTAAATTGGGCATGTTAAATAGTTTTAGTGATTAACTTAATTAATATCTGGAATCTGTTCTTGAATGAATTTACAAATAAATTTTTTCATAAATGAAAAATTCATTTGCAAATTTATTTTATCATTTTATCATATTTCTTGCTTATTTCTATGTAATATATATTATCTTATCTATGGTTATTTACTCTACTTGTTAATTGAAAATATCTCAGAATATTTTATTTCCTCTAAAAATATTTTTCTATGAATTTTATTTGCTAAAATTAACAGAAATCTATTTTTTGGAATAAAAATAATTAATTCTGATATATTATCTTTGTTTCTGTAAAAAAAAATTATTTCAGTTTTACTATTTCAGTTTTACTATTTTTGAAATGAAGGTTCAGTACTTAATTAGATGTCTGTACATATTCATTTTATTTTAATTTTGATACTAGAAAGACTATCGGCAAGACAATTAAAATTGTCTTGCTGAAAATCATTTCAGTATTCGTGTAAATATAAATATGTTAATAGTTATTTTATCTTGTTCTAGAAAGACAATCGGCAAGACAATTGAAATTGTCTTGCTGAAAGTCATTTTAGTAATAATTGATTGCTTATTTTACATATCAGATTAATTTTATAACTGGCAAGACAATCGGTAGGACTATTGATTGTCATGCCAGTAATAAAATTAATATCAGAATTATTTTGTACTGGTATGACAATCGGTATGACTATCAGATTGTCATACCAGTTATATTTTTAATACTCTTTTTATTTGTTTTATTTTCCTTCTTTTTGCCTGGTATGACAATCGGTATGACAATCCCGGATTGTCATACCAGCTGTTATATAAGGCTTGTACTGCTTTGTTTTCAAACATTTTAATCACAGCAGTTCATTTTCGAAAAATTCTAACAGTCTTTTACTCTCTTCTCTCTCCTCGAACAAGATCAAAACCAAACCAAAAATCTGATTCATTTCTTTGCTCGAGTTTTTACTCAGCACACTTAATCATCACTTTGTGATATATACATACAAGTATATACATAAAGAAGTGCTGCTGAAATTTTCTTAAAAATAAAAATTATTATAAAAAACGCAAAAATCAAATTAAAATCAAGTTGCCCCTTCAAATTCCATTTTAATTGTAATTTCTTACTTGTGTCTTTTGGTGTATCAAAATTGTGCTTGTGAGTTAAGAATTTTAACGAGATACATTTCGGTCTAAATTTTTCGATTATAATTAATTTAATTCGAATTATTAAATTAATTTAATTAATTCGAATTTTCTTAATATTATTCTTAAAATTCTGAAAAGCTTGTGTCTTATTATTTTTCTTTAAAAAAAAAAAATTAAATGGCTCTCAATTTCCAAATTGTCGCGCATAATCAAGTTGGTTATTTTAATCCGGAAAAATGTGATGTTGAAAAATTTAAGCCGTGGATTAGATTTTTAAATGATCATTCGATTGTTAGCTCTGCTATTAAATCAAATGTGATTTTAAACGTCGATCTTCTTAGACTGATTTGCACAACTTCTACTGTGGCCGATGATTCAAAATCTTTTTCATTCACCATCGCAAACACACAGTATGTAGTTGATGAAACAGTCGTCAATCGTGCTTTAAATTTTCCACTAGACAATTTCTGTAATTTACCCTCTGAAAATGATATCACAAATTTTTTCAATGCCATTCACTATCAGGGGGTGATCAATTTAACCAAACTTTCTAAATCGAATTTGGTGTCTGAATGGGATATATTCTTCGATACACTTTCCAAAGTGTTTGCCAACTGCACAAAATCTAATTTTCATAACATTACTTCCACCCTGCAGTATATTGGTCTTGCGGTTGTTTTCAATCAAAGGATCAATTTTGGCAAACTACTTTTTCCCATTCTCCTGAGACGTCTAACTTCTGCTTTACGTGATCATTCTACAAATCGTAGGGTATCATGTTACTATGCTCGTTTTCTTATGCTCATAGCAGATCATCTACTCACCCCCGAACACAAATCACTTTTTGCTAACTCTGCTGTAACTGAACCCCCACCAGTTAGCAAAAAAAGATTTACACTCGCCAAGACACAACCTTCAAATTTATGCAAGTACCAGTACTTGTATCTGCTTTCATGGCCAATTATATTCCATTACCTATTTTTAATCTACCCGGCCATGAACAGCAACCTCAACCTCCAGTGGTTCAAGCCACCCAGGCTCTTCCATTACAGGTAGTAACTCCTCACTCTCACTCTCACTCTCTTCCTACTTCTGTTAACAGACCCTCAGTGGTTGATAGGGCTGACCATGAAGTTGTAGAACCACAGCTTCAATCCCAGGTCATAGAGCCAAACACAGAGTCTCATTCTATCTCACCCTCTCCCCCACTGTCTAAAATGTTACCCAGAAGATTACTAGGAAGTAGTACAATGTTAAATATGAGTGAACCCTCAGCTCTGCCTCCTCCTAAGAAAAGAAAAACCTATTCTGAGGCATCTGAAAGCCCATCCTTGTCCTCCCAACAGGACATGGACTTTGAAATGGCCAATGAACAGTTACTAGAAGCATTCTCTCAACAGGATGCATCTATTGAAATTCGCCATCGGGCCATGGCATCTTGTACTGAGTCAAGCACAATTCCATTACTCACAATGGAACCATACACTTCCCCAGATAATACTCAGGACACCCAGCGAGGAGTGCACGTCGAGTCGGTTACAGTGCCTGCCATAGTTACGGCAGAAGAGCATTCACATGCTTCAGAGGGAAAATCTGACTCTCCGCCATCTTTAATAGAGTCATTTTCTCCCCTCCCAGATCCAACAACTCTGGCTCCCTTATGGGATTCTCCACTCGCAGATTTATCTGGAGAAAGTGGAGGGCAACTCGGTCAATCTATCCCTGAAGCAATTCAGACATCTATTCCAAAAGATTTGATAGCATTGACTGAGGATCGGGACTCGCGAATTCCCATTGCACCACCACTGACCTCTCTTGAAGAGGCTAGGGTGATTTTTAATGCAGGTACACAAGAACAGCAATTGGAAGACTCCTCACGAGCAATCATATTGAGAGAAACACA
This sequence comes from Apium graveolens, assembly GCF_009905375.1. Classification (NCBI taxonomy): domain Eukaryota; kingdom Viridiplantae; phylum Streptophyta; class Magnoliopsida; order Apiales; family Apiaceae; genus Apium; species Apium graveolens. The sequence continues at coordinate 210,243,714 of NC_133656.1, forward strand.
TGCACGTGAGATGAGTGAACCAAACACGAGTGAACTTCAGGTGAGAGCACACACAGACACTGATACTGTCAACCTGTTAGCTCAGATTGCTGCACTGAAAGAAGAACTTGTTAAAAGTCAAGCTGAAGCTCAAGCATTTAAAGCACAAGTGGTTGAACGGTCTTCTTCTTCCACCTCTGTCGACAATCAGCTTGCAATCATAAGGAATGACATCTCAGATTTAAAGACTACTGTAATACCAAAGCTCAATTCTATTCAGGACACTCCAAATTTATCAGCTGATGACATATCCAACTTCTGCTCCCTACATACAAGAATGACTTCTCTTGAAGACCTCGTTGAGATGAATCATTCACTGGACAACTCAAGATTTGTAAAGATAGAGACGGGCATGGAACATCTAAATGAAGGCATGAAGCACTTATATTACATGATCAAGAATTCTCATTGCCCTAATGAAGATCAAAGAGCTTATTTTGAAGGACCGTCTGGTGGAGGATCAGGCTCTGGAAGTGGTGGAGGGTTCAAAGGAAAGTCAGCAGAGGATCCCTCAACTAAGGGGGAGAAGAAAGGAAGTAGTCCCAAAGGGAAAGAAAAAGATACTTCTGCTGGAGATAAAGGAAAGGCTGATGATGCCTACTACAGTGGAGAACAGGATGACTTCGATATTTTTGACATTCCCACTGAACCAGTTCAGGAAGATAAAGATGGGTTATTTGAAGCTGAAGAAGAAAGTGATTTTGAAGATTGGGAAGAAGAAGATACAGTGGATCCTAGGTTTGAGAAAGAATTTCAGAAAGAACAGTCAGAAATGCAAAGAAAAGAAGCTGAACTCAAGAAGGTCTCACAGATCATTGATAGGAGAAAAGACATACAAAGGACAGAAACTCTTCAGAAGCAACGTCTTCATGACATTAAAGCTCAAGAAAGGAGAAGAGATGTCAGACTGAAGATGGGTGTAAAGTGGGATGAAGCTAGGAGAGTACTCGATATGCCTCAGCTATGCACTAACAATGATAGGCAGTTCTTACATCTTCTTGACAAGCTGGAAATATCAAATCCTAACAATGACATGTACATGAATGCTATCAAGACTGAAGTCTCAAGGATCACAGCTGCTTTTGATAGATCCCTAAATGAGATGAGCATTTTTGTATATAGTCAGAGTGAAGGATCATTCAAGGTGTCACTTCATCTATTCGAGAATCGTTCGTTGTCAGAGATTTGGGTTCTTTTAAACAAAGTGAAAAGAAGCTCAGAGTTGAATGAAGTTCTTCGGGAAAGACTTAAAGAGTTTGCCAGCAGGGCTAGTCCTCAAGTGGTCAACAATCCTCATCAAGTGAGATTCTTTAAGTCTGATTGTCTTCAAATCTGTCAGCTAGATGTACAATCTCTTAAAGACTACTCAGCTAAGCATCTGGTCTGGATGGAACATCATTTGAGAACAGCTGGATATTCATCCATGTTGAAGACTCAAGCTGCTGACTTGATTCAAGCTTATTGTGAGAAGAATGTTAAAAGGTACAATCAACTCAAGAATAAGTTGAAGACAGTTGGAGTTCAACCAGTCAGACCTGCAAGCTTCACTTCAGAAAAGGATCGTGTTTTTGACAAGGAATTGCTTCAAGATTTGGAAGAAGGTGAAGTCAGAAGAGAAGACAACTAAACTCAATTAGCTCAAAACTCAATGTAATATGATTAGAGCGTTATGAATCAAGATAGTCTAATGTAGTTACATGTTCAGGCTAGAGGAACATCTATCTTGTATTCACTTGTAAATTTCATTTGGAATCTGGAAAATGTTAAATATAATCCAGAACTTTTCTGCTATTTACTTTACATTACTGTTCATATCTTTTTCTTATTTGTTAGTTGAGTTATCCTCTAGGTATTTGTTGTTATTGTCTAACAAGCAAATAGGGGGAGATTGAAAGGCATATGTCATAGCCTACTCGTTTATTCGAGTATTTAACTCAACTCAAATAAGAATGTAATAAGTAAATAGTGGATCAAGCATCAGAGAGATCTCACAAAGTAACATCTGTCAAAGAATAAAGAAACATTGTTCATCTGCAGACTTGAAGATTCACTGGAAGAAGTTCAAGAATTTGATCATGCCTCAGTGATATAAATCAAGATCGTGGATTTAATCAAGTGACAGAGATCTCGTCAAGGTATCATTTATTACAAGGATTCAATCAGAACAACAAAGTCAAGACATGAAGAAACGTCACAAAAGTTAGTCACTCATGAACCAGACAGTACATCGAGTGTCAGCATTGAAGTGACGGAATTGATTCATAAGTCTCAGTGACTTTCAGAAGATTGTCAGAAGAATGGTTGCTGCTCAGGGTTAGTATTAATTCTCCATTAATTAATTAAGTCATATAATTTAATTAAGAAAATAAATTATATCTGCAAGGATTAATTTATTAATTAATTGAATTAAATTGATTAATTAATTTAGAATTAATATTAAGGAATTACAGAATTTTAATTGGTTTAAAATCTATTTAAATTGGAACAAGGCAAACTGATTGTATTAGTATGACAATCGGTATGACAATCAATAGTCATACCGAAAGTCATGCTAATTCATTTGATTGTCTTGTTAGAATTTTTATTAGTTTAAAAATCTGTTATTAATCTTTGCAAGACAATCTGAATTGTACTTATGTGACAATCGGTATGACAATCAATTGTCATACCGAAAGTCATGCTGGTTCAAAGGATTGTCATTGCAGTTCATTTGCATTCGGCTGTTTACTTCAAAAGAGAAAAAGAAGCAGAAGACAATATCATCCAAAAAATAGAGCAGCAACTTACAGAACAAGAAAAAAGCAGAGAACAAAAGAAAAATATTTCATCCTTAATCTGCTTATTCAATATCAAATATTCTAGCTTGTTAATGTTAAATCCAAACCACTAGAATTACTTATCTTGTTCTTGTATATCAATCTAGCGGATTAAAATCCCTAGAACTTAATCTCAAATCGCTTTTAGCATTTGATCTTTTAATTACAAAAATAGAAAAAGTTCATGTCGAATTTATTCTAAATTTGTAATAATTGATTTGAGATTAAACCCTTGTAATCGATACCGTAGTTGTAACACCTTTCAAGTTTAATAAAAGTTTTATTTAACTTGAATTTTGTTTCACAATTTTATTCCGCATTTTATTCGACGAAACGGTATTGTTTGCATTCAACCCCCCCTTCTACAAACAAATTGGGACCTAACACTTTCGGGCTCATCAATGCCGGGGCCACCTACCAGAAAATGATGAACACTATCTTCAGGGACCATCTGGGGCGCAACATGGAGTCGAATCGTCGATGACATGATCTCTAAGTCGGTATTAGCCCCGAACCACATAAAAGACCTCAAGGAATGCTCCGAAAATCTGCGCAAATACCAGATGGAGCTTAATCCGGAGAAATGCGCATTCGGGGTACCTTCGGGAAAATTCCTGGGCTACCGAGTCAGTAAAAGAGGGATCGAAGCAAAACCAGAGAAAATCAATGTCATTATGGAAATAAAGATACCCCGCACTCAGAAAGACATCCAGAAGTTGGCAGGATGCCTCGAGGCCCTGCGCTAGTTTATCCCAAAACTTGTAGAAAGATGTCTCTCATTTTTTGAACTACTAAAAGGCGTCCGAAATAAGAAATTGATATATTGGAACCTGGAATGCAATACATCCTTTGAGGAGGTTAAACAACATTTGATGAACCCCCCGGTGCTATCAAAAGCCAAGCCCGAAGAACCTTTGTCTCTTTACATCGCTGCCGGCCCAAGAGCCATCTCTTCTGCTATCGTCTGAGAAGAAGGAGGGATCCAGAACCCCATCTAATATGTCATCCAAGTCCTCAGAGATGCCGAGACTCGGTACCCAAACTTGGAAAAATTCGCCTTGGCCCTCGTACACTCCAGCAGGAAGTTGAGGCAATTTCCAAGGCCGAGAAATTAGAGTGGTCACAGATCAACAGCTCGGGAAAATCATTCACAAGCCGAACGCATCCGGAAGACTGGTTAAGTGGGCCATTGAGTTAATCCAGTTTAACATTAAATATGTGCCGCGAAGGGCGATAAAGGCCCAGGACCTGACGGAATTTGTTATGGAATTCACATTCCTGAAGCAGCAACAACTCGCTCCCAACGGGACCGCCTCTGAAGATGCCAACCCAGGCAAAGACTCCTGGAAGCTCTACGTGGACGGGTCATCAACGGCCGAAAGGTCCGGGGCTGGACTCATTCTGATTAGCCCAGAAGGATTCACTATTCAACAAGTAATAACCTTCGCCTTCAAAGCAACAAACAATCAAGCTGAATATGAGGCACTCTTCTCCGGGCTCAGGTTAACAAAATCCCCCGGGGTAACAAGGATGGTCATTTATAGTGATTCTCAGATTGTAGTTGTAACGACTGGGAATTTCACGACGTAATTAAGTGAATAAAGTATGATTTTGTGGTGTAATTATAAATTATGTGATTTAATAAAGGGATTAAATGATTATGTTAATTGTCCTTATTGTATATTAGTATCTGGGAGCATAGAAAGATGCGCTCCAATTTAAAGAGTCAGCTTAGGAGTTAAGCTGTGTTGTCGGGCCGTCAGGAAGAACGGAACCCGTCTTAAAAAGGGATTGAAGTATTTAAATGTGAACTATGTGCTATTGTGTGAAATGGAATGTCTAAGTGAGTATCATGTTCTAGTTTCATGTCGGTTGGTAAAGATAATTATGAAGCGTAATTGAAACGCTTAGCGTCGGGCCATCAAGCAGAACGCAACCCGTTACGCAAAAAGAGGAATAATAATAAAAATGGAAATATCATGATCAAACATGAGTTGTGATGTGTAAATATATGTGTTTGCTTTTCTGTATGCATGATTACTGTTAGGTCACACAACACTGTAGAAGGGGGTTGAATACAGTGTAGAATACAATCAAATCGATTTCGAACATAAGTAACAGTAAACAGATATATTCGATATAATAAACTTTGTTACAATGGAACTGTTCTCTCTCAGTGATGAACAAATATCACGAGAGCTGCTAGGTTACAATGTATGATCTTTTCGATAATGATAACACATATAGTGTAAACCTATGTCCGTGTTTATATAGTACACAGTTACAAGATAACTTCTAATTGATATGGAATATAATTCCGTCTCCTAAAATATATCAATCAGATATCTTATACAATTCTTTCAGTCCTCTAACTCTTTCCATGCATATCTTCTTTTTGTATTAGTCTCGATCTTCTTTCCTGTAAATCAGCTTCCTTCCTTAACTGTTAGTCCTCCCATACTTAAGTTCTGATATCCATCTTCTGATATTTATCTTCAGATAATCTAAATTCTGATATCCTTAAGTTCTAACTTCCAGTAAGTACTGATTCCAGTAAGTACTGATATTTCCTGTTTGTTAAGATCTGAAAAACTAAACATGAAACATATTAGACATGACATCTCAAATATATCTAACAATCTCCCCCAACTTGTAAATTGTGCAAAAATATACAAGTTAATAGATTTGATGATGTCAAAAACATTTAAGTTCAAATGCAATGAGAGTTTAAGAAGACTATTAACTACAACTTACAGTCCTTGTAGCTTTACCAAATCACTGAATACATCTGAATCCATAATGATTCTTAACAAAATCTCTTACCAGTTTGTCTTCAGTTTTTCTCAGAACTTCAACCAACTGTGCTTTGACCTGCATCAGTTCTTCATCTTTATTATCACCAATTTGATAAATGGTTGTTCTGAGAGCTTAAATTGATGTTCTTTCAAGTCCATCACCAAGTCTGATAACTCTAGGATGTGAAGAGTTTTCATTATAACATAAGCATTTTCCTTTCAGAATAACTTCCACCTTAGCAGAGTTCTTCAACATAGGAATTTCTCTTCCATCACCTTCAGTAATCATTGGTATATACTGAGAAGTCTTTGTACCAGAGATTCTGTTAGATATATTTGATAATGTCATGACTAATATGATTTATGTTTAGTTTTTAGATCTTACTTAAACAGGACAAATCAATACTTAACTGAAATCAGCACTTATACTGAAGTCAGAACTTAAGTTATCAGTACTTAAGGTTCAGGAGATATTTATCAGAAGATAATATCAGGAATTAAAGGAAACGTTCAGATAAGGAAGGCGGTTGATTGAAAGGAAAAGAAGATCAAGACAAACATAAGAAGAGATATGCATGAAGAAGGAATTCTATGAAGAATAGAATACTTGGAAGAAAAGATATCTGATTGATATATTTTAGGAAGCCGAATTATATTTTATATCAATTAGTGATTATCTTGTAACTGTGTAGTATATAAACACAGACATAGGGTTTACACTATAAGTGTTATCATTATCGAGAATATTATTCATTGTAACCCTAACAACTCTCGTGATATTTGTTCATCACTGAGAGAGGACAGTTCCATACTGTAACAGAGTTTATTGCTTTGAATAAAGTTTGTTTTCTGTTACTTGTGTTATTAGAATTCGATTTGATTGTGCTATACACTGTATTCACCCCCCTCTACAGTGTGTGTGAACTAACAAGTGGTATCAGAGCCTATCTGTTAACACACAAACAATTTAAGATCCAAAAACAATCATGTCTGAAGCAGAAACTCCAACCAAGCCCACCAAAACTGAAGAACTGCCAAAGACACAAATCCAAAGTCGATATGAGACTATTAGAGTTCCCATATTGAAACCGTCTGAATATCCCATATGGAAGGTGAGGATGACTATGTTTCTGGAAGCTACAGATCCATAATATCTTGACAAAATCAAGGAAGGACCTCACAATCCAACAAAGCTCGCTGTTGCAGTTGCAGGTGAAGCAGCAAAGTCTGTACCAAAGGAGAAGAGTGATTACACTACTGAAGATATCGCTTCAATTTCCAAGGATGCGAAGGTACGACACTTACTGCATAGTGCCATTGATAATGTAATGTCAAATAGGGTAATTAACTGCAAGACTGCAAAGGAGATATGGGATGCCTTGGAAACAAGATGTCAGGGAACTGATTCGATCAAGAAGAACATGAAGACTATACTCACTCAAGAGTATGAACACTTTGACTCAAAGCCAAATGAGTCATTGACTGATTTATATGACAGATTCATCAAGCTCTTGAATTATTTGTCCCTGGTTGATAAGGAGTATGATCTTGAAGATTCAAACCTTAAATTCATGTTAGCTCTTCCTGAAAGCTAGGATTTGAAGGCAACAACTATAAGAGACAACTATAATCTTGATGAAATGACTCTTGATGAAATTTATGGGATGCTCAAGACTCATGAACTTGAGATGGAATAAAGAAGCAAGAGGAAATGAGGAAAGTCAAGGACAGTTGCTCTTAAGGCTGAAGAAGAATCTCCCAAGGCAGCTACCTCAAGGAAAGGCAAGGGTAAAGCTCTCTTCACAAAGTCTGATACTGAGTCATCAAGTTCTGATAGTGATGATGACTCAGAAACTGAAAGCTTGCCTGAGACGGGTGCTGATGAAGAGATGATGAAGCTGTGTGCTCTTATGGTGAAAGGAATCACGAAGATTGCATCCAGGAAGTTCAGGAAGGGAAAGAAGTTTTCCATGAGAGGTGCAAGTTCTGATAAGAAGAATTTCAGAAAAACTGAAGGCAAAGGAGGAAAGTCTGACAGAGGAGATTATACAAATGTCAAATGCTATAACTGTGGTGAAAAAGGCCACGTATCTCCTGATTGCAAGAAAGTGAAGAGTGACAAAGGCAAGGCTTTTGTCACAAAGAATAAAAACTGGACAGACACCTCAGATTTTGAAAGTGAGGAGAACTATGCCTTGATGGCAAATGCTGATATGGCAAATGCTGAAAGAAGTTCCGAAGCTACTGAGTTAAAGGTACCTCAAACTACTTATGCCTTTCATACTGATGATATTAATGAGTTGAGAAGATATCTTAAAACTATATTCATTAGCTATAGAGACCAAACTTTAACATGTGAAAGATTAACTTCTGAAAATCTTGCTTGTAAAAAGAGGAATGATTATTTAGAAAAAGAGTTAGTCATGTTCCATCAAACTCAGAAAGATAGAGATGATGCTTTCTATGTTAGGGATGAAAAGCTGAGTTAGAAAAGGAAAGAGAGATTATCAGGACTTGGACTAACTCTGGCAGAACAACTCAGAATTTGTTAAGTAGTGAAAACTAGAAAGAGGACTTAGGTTATGGAGATGATAAGAATGATAAAGGAACTGTAGAAATTAAGCCTATAGTTGTTAAACAAAAGCCAAAGTTAAAACCTGTTAAGTTTGTAGCTGTAAAGTCTGATACTGAGAAATCAGAAGTTAAAAAGGAATTAACTTCTGACAAACTAAAACAGGAAAAGATAACTGAAGTAAACGTAGGCTTAATGACTAAGAAGCAGCTTAAGCATAAGCTGAAAGATGTTAAGAATGCAAACAAGGTAAAATCACCTAGGAAAAGAGGAATGAAAAGGAAGGTGTGAATAAAAGCAATGATTATAAGCCTGTTCCTGAAGCTCCTAGAAAAATGTGTCATAACTGTGGAAGTTCTAACCATCTGGCTTCTTTTTGCAGGAAGAATAAGAACATAAACTCCTTACCTTCAAAGTCAGGAGTTAAGAGTCAGTCTGTTAGATATAAGCCACAAAATCTTTGTTTTCATTGTGGTAGTTTATGGCATTCCATTTATACTTGTAAGGAATATCATAGTCTGTACTATGATAATTATCAAATAAAACCTTCTATAAAGAAAGTTAACATTGTTCCTTCTAGTGTAAGTTCTGATTTAAAGTCTGATAGTGTAAATTCTGATAAGAAAAATGTTAACATAAACTCTGATGCTAAATCCGCTGCAAATGTTAACAAACTTAATAAGGCCAAAGGATCCAAGCAAGTCTGGGTCCTTAAAACTAATCATTAGTGGTCTTTGTGATTGCAGGGCAACAGGAAAAACATCCTAGTCCTGGACAGTGGATGTTCAGGACATATGACTGAAAATAAAGCCCTGCTATCAGACTTTGTGGAGAAGGCTGACCCAAGTGTTTCTTATGGAGATGGCAACATTGGAAAAACGTTAGGATATGGCAATATCAATCTTGGGAATGTCATAATTAAAGAAGTAGCTCTAGTCTTAGGACTTAAACACAATCTGCTGAGTGTTAGTCAAATCTATGACAGAGGTTATCATGTGGATTTCTTTGAAGAACACTGTGAAGTTGTAAGTAAATCTATAGGAAAAGTTGTTCTGAAAGGATACAGGCATGGTAACATTTATGAAGCCAAGTTTTCAACAAGTACTGATGGTTCTGCAGTCTGTCTGATTAGTAGAACATCAATTGAAGAAAGCTGGAACTGGCACAAGAAACTCTCTCATTTAAATTTCAACAATATAAATGAATTAGTCAAGAAAGATCTTGTGAGAGGACTGCCAAAGTCAGTATTTGCTCCTGGAACTCCACAGCAAAATGGAGTTGTTGAAAGAAAGAATAGAACTCTTATTGAAGCTGCACGAACAATGCTTGATGAAGCAAAGCTTCCAACCTATTTCTGGGCTGAAGCTATGCAGACTGCTTGTTTTACTCAAAATGCAACACTCATTAACAAGCATGGAAAGACACCATATGAGATGGTGAAGAAAAAGAAGCCAAATCTGAAATTTTTTCATGTATTTGGATGTAAGCGTTTTGTTCTTAAGACTCATCCTGAACAGCTATCGAAATTTGACTTAAAAGCTGATGAAGGAATTTTTGTTGGATATCCACTTTCCACAAAAGCCTTCAGAGTCTACAATTTAAGAACAAGGATTGTCATGGAATCTATCAATGTCTCTTTTGATGATAAGAAGATTACTGGACTTGAAGATTTCAATAATCATGATCAGCTGAGATTCGAAAATGAAGACTCAAATTCTGATACTGAAAATCCTGAAATTCTAAATCCTGATACTACAACCTCTGATGGATTAAACTCTGATGTTATTGAAACTGTGGTGACTTCGCCAAAGGAAGATGCACCTGTTCAGGGGGAGCATACTGAAGATACGACTACATCTCAAGAAGCATCAGAACATACAACTGGCTCTTCAAGTTCTGATTCGTCAAGTTCTGATAAGCCAAGTTCTGATAGTTCTGAAAACTTAAATTCTGAAGGATCCAACTCAGAGAGCATAGTTTCAGGGGGAGCATCAGAAAATGTTGATGAAGATAGAATGGATCATGGGGGAGCATCCAGTTCTAGAGAAAACCTTCCATCTGCAAGGAAGTGGACTAAATCACATACACCTGACTTAATAATTGGAAATCTTGATGCAGGAGTCAGAACTAGAACAACTACTTCAAGTGAATGTCTTTACAATTCTTTTCTTTCTGAGACTGAACCAAAGAAAGTAGAAGAAACTCTTCAAGATGCTGATTGGGTACAAGCAATGCAGGAAGTGTTAAATGAATTTGAAAGAAACAAAGTCTGGACCCTAATGCCAAGACCAAAGAACAGATCTGTTGTTGGTACAAAGTGGGTATTCAGAAACAAAACTGATAGTGATGGCATAATTACAAGGAATAAAGCAAGGTTGGTTGCAAAAGGATATTCTCAACAGGAGGGAATTGATTATGATGAAACATTTGCACCAGTTGCTAGATTGGAAGTCATCAGGATATTTTTGGCTTATGCTGCTCACAAAAAGTTTACCGTCTTTCAAATAGATGTGAAAAGTGCTTTTCTCAATGGAGAATTGGAGGATGAAGTATATGTTGAACAACCTCCAGGCTTTGTCGATCCCAAATATCCAAATCATGTCTACAGGCTTGATAAAGCACTTTATGGCCTTAAGCAAGCTCCTAGAGCATGGTATGAGACTTTAGCTCAGTTTCTTCTGGAAAGTGGATTCAACAGAGGAACTATATACAAAACACTGTCCTACCTCAACCATGGAAAGGACTTACTTTTGGTTCAGATTTATGTTGATGATATCATCTTTGGTTCTACAAATGACAGGCTTTGCAAGAAGTTTGCCAAACTAATGCAGTCAAGATATAAAATGAGTATGATGGGGGAACTTAGCTATTTTCTGGGCCTTCAAGTCAAGGAGAATGAAGAAGGCACTTTTATCTGTCAAACCAAGTACACCAGAAATTTGCTGAAGAAATTTCGAATGCAAGATTGTTCAAGTGCATCCACTCCCATGACCACTGCAACAAAAATGGATAAGGACACTGGTAAATCAGTAGATATTACTGATTACAGAGGTATGATTGGCTCCTTACTTTATCTAACTGCTAGTAGACCTGATATCATGTATGCTACCTGTCTTTGTGCAAGATTTCAAGCAGACCCAAGAGAACCTCACTTAACAGTTGTGAAAAGAATTTTCAAGTATCTTAAAGGAACAGCTGATCTGGGATTGTGGTATCCCAGAGAATCAGATTTTAAACTAATAGGTTACTCAGATTCAGATTTTGCAGGTTGCAAAATTGACAGGAAAAGCACAAGTGGAAGCTGCCAATTTCTTGGAGGCAGATTGGTTTCTTGGTTTAGCAAGAAACAAAAGTTAATTTTCACATCAACTACAGAAGCAGAATACATTACTGCAGGAAGCTGTTGTGCACAAATTCTTTGGATGAAGAATCAGTTACTGGATTATGGGTTAACATATTTTAAAATCCCTATTTACTGTGATAATCAAAGTGCTATTGCTATGACAGGTAATCCAGTTCAACACTCAATGACAAAGCACATCAGCATTAGGTACCACTTCATAAGGGAACATGTGGATGAAGGTACAGTGGAATTGCACTTTGTTCCAACAGATCAACAACTAGCAGATATCTTCACAAAACCACTATGTGAAGCTACTTTTACAAGATTGGTAAATGAACTTGGAATGGTTTCAGGTTCTTTCTCTAAATCTGCTTAGTTTTGTTCTGATGCATCAGACTTTATGATCAGTATTTACAGATATTACTCTCTTTGTGTATTCTGTGCCTAATTGAAAATTGCTTAAGTACTGATTGTTGTCTGATGTGAATTTCTAAACTCTGATACTGATATGACTGTTTATGTGACTATTCAATCCTATGAGGCTCACTGTGCTAGATGCTGACCTAGTAGTCTTTAATATACTAGAGATCCCATGTTAGAAGTAATTATTTATGTGGAAATCTATTGACACAAGCAAATTCTGACATTGAGCTTAGTTAAGTTTACTTTGTCTATCTTATTACTAAGTCAAAAACTAGAATAATGCTTCTCATTTGTTAAGTTCTGATGTTAGTAAATCTGCTGAATGTACTAAGTGCTGATAAACCTCACTTATCAAAAGAAAAAGGAAAAGAACAAGGAATAAAAATCAGGTACTCCTTTGAGATCTAGAGTAAAAATGTGGAAGGGACGACCCAAGTGCATTGCTGGTATTAAGCAATATGCATCAGAAAAGCAAAAATAAATATTTTTCTTGGTGACTTTTCACACTCTATGAATACTGGAGAAATACTCTGATAATAGCATAAATTCTGATAAGCAGTCGTGACTCACTTACACTGAGAAGCCACTATAAAATGGAATTTTAAAAGATGCATAAAATAAGCACAAAACAGTTGAGGTGGACTCATGCATAAACTCATTCAAAAGTAGGCTTCAGAATAATGACAGATTTTAAGTAAAGTTCTTAGTTATGCCTTATTTCTAAGATTAACTGAAGTGAATCAGACTTTACTCTTTGTCTGATATTTAGCTTATATGCACACACTTTCACTCCATATGAATGATAAAAATTACTGTGGCGATCAATGTTGTTTTAGATGAACAGTTTATGTGTCAGATTGCATAAATTCTGAGGGCAGGTTCTGATGGAAGTTCTGAAGAACCGAAATCAGAATTTGTGTGAAGAATCACAGAGATAGGCATTCACTTTTCGAGTTAAGAAATCATGTTCTGATGACTGTTAAGTTCTGATATAAGTCTAAGTGCTGATATTAAATTATGATTCTTTACTTGACTTATTTGTGGTTAAAATCTGAAACAGTCTTATTTTAAATCAGAATATGTTTGGGTGGAATATTAATAGTCAATATAATTAGGGTTAGTGGTACACGTACATGCACAATAATATTTACTTGTTTCTTGTGCGCATTAAACCATGTTTTACACTTCCAATGACTATTTTTCTTCTCCCCAGTCTAGGGAGACGAGGTAGAATTATTTCTACCTGTCAGCATTAAATTTTCTTTGCGTCTCCTTGTATTCTTTTGCCTTTATAAACTAACACCTCATTCCTTCCTACACATCATTCTTTTTCTCACACACTCACTCTCTTTTCATTCATATCAACAAAATCATGGTTAACTACAACATGTTCTTGAACTATAAAACCTTCAATATGGAGTTGAGCCGTGAGGGATGGCAGCAGGAATGGCATGTAACTGCCATTCCTGATGAGATTTGGGACGCAGTTCCCCAAGAGGTCCTCACACACCTCTTGTTCTTTTACATGGACTACCATCGCCATCTTGAGCGATTGGAAGAGGAACGGTTGGAAGCTCTCCGTCAGCAGGAGCGAATCATTCGACTCGCTGTCCTTTTTGTTGAGAGTCGGAAGAAGAAATAATTTCTTTTCTTCTTCCTGTTTTACTTCATCGTCAGCTTTGTCCGGCTTCTTAGCATAGGACAAAAGCTGTTGATGTTAGGCTTTGTAGCTTAGGACACTCTTGTAATCTTGTGCTGTAATTTCAATTTCATGAATGTATTCTCTTAATATATTAATGGAATTTTTATATTTTTGCAAGATGTTGTCTCTGAGTTGTTTGAAATTCTGATATATTTTTAAATCCTGATTTAACCATATTCTGATGACCATTTTATTACTGATACAAATCAAGTTCTGATTCTGACATGGCAGTACCTGATTACTTGATTTATTTTTTGGTCATTCTCATACGTGATGTATTTTTACAGAATATTGGATACAGTAAAAATGATTTAATAAGTGGGAACAGTTTAAATTTTGAATTAAAACTGAATTACCTTGATTAATGGGATTACTTGGTAAGTGGAACGGTTTTTCCTTGAAAAACTGCATGTGATAAGTAATGATTACTGTTTTCCCGTGCCCATTAATTATTCTTTATTGCTGCATGTCTGACAGGTGTCCAACGGTTACTTTTTTAACCTTGTATAAGTAAAAGAGATAGAAGATTGTAAAATCTTTTATTTACTTTCACACTTTATCTCTCTTTCTTTACCTCTATTCTCTCTCATCTCCTGACGTTATTTTTCATACAGACATTTTATCAAACACCTTACAGGCAACCTTAATTCTCAATTTCTCATCATGGCACCTAAGGATTTGATCATAGATGGAGCCAAGTTTGTTCCCAACAATTATGCTGCAATCTTAAATCATGATGAAGCTCCATCTGATTTGCACTTTGTGCAAGATCTTCTGGCACACAGTGAAATTGGGTATGCATTGACCCAGCCTCAAGTCATTTCAAGCCAACAAGTTCTGACGTTTTGGCGGACTGGGCATTTTGACAATGGTGGTGCTACTGGTACTCCCAGCATTATTTTCGAAGTAAATGATGTTGAGCATGTGGTAACTCCTGGAGCATTTCGCAAGGCTCTACATTTACCAGAAGGCTGCATTTTCTCAACAGCGGAGGAACCAGTTCTACAGCAGCTCATGGCCAATTTGGGGTATGAGAAGAGTTTGGCCAAGCTTGGACAGTTAAAAAGAGCATATATCAGAAAGGAATTGAGCTTTTTCTTCGACTGCATCACTAAAGCATTCGACAATAAGTGTTCCAACTTTGATGCCATTCCAATCATGAGTCAGCACATCGGGTATGCTATTATTCACCAAACTCATATTGATTTTGCAAGTGCTGTGCTAGGATTTATAGGGGATAGGAATGTGGTATACTTTGCTAGATTCTGTCAGCTTATATATACTTTTTGTTGTGCTGATGACCCTCAACTAGCCAGTTCTTTATTTCCACCCTTTAAACTTGCAAAACGTGCTTTTAATGACTTGGTAAATGCTGACCTTAAGAAAAAGGGAGTTAGACCCTTACAGATACCTCAGTCTGTAAAACAGATCTTGGTAAATGCTGATACTCTAACCTACAGATCTGTTTAACCTGATGTACAACCCACCACCACCACCCAGACAACTCCACAACCATCAGAACATATCACACATACACCTCACTCTACTCAACCCTCTGTCAGAACACATCTCAAACCTTCCCAGATACCTCAACCTTCATCATCAGCACATACTGTGAAGCCTTCATCTTCCAAGCCCAAGAGGACAAAGACTATACCTCAGACAACACAGAAGAGAAGGAAGTTTGTTCTGAGAGATGAGTCAAATAGTGAGGAACAGGTTCCTGAACCTGTTATACAAGAAGCTGAGAAGGTCTCTTCTCAGAAGGATACTGGAATTGGGGGATCTAAGCTTCTCAAAAGGCTTAGAAGAATGTCTTATGCTGAAACTCCTAAGGAATCTACACCTTCAAAGAAAAGAAAGAAACAGAGAGCTCACAGGCCAGCTTCAGATGATGAGGAATCAACAGCTAAGGAAGGAGATCAGGAATCTCTGATCTCCAATGAGCCAGAATTTGCTGGAGCTACTGCATCTCCCTCTTCATTGTCACCTACTCATGAAGCTACTGCTACAGATAAAGCATCTACACCACCTGTGTCTCCTGTACATGAACCAGTATCTATTGAAGACCCAGGCACAAATGCTGAAATTGATATTCACAATCTAGTTGTGCTTGAGGTTCTCTATTTAGAAGCTCCAACAGCAATAAATCTATCAATAACACCACTTACTGATGCTAATGAAACTCCATAATTGTCTGCAACACATTCTCTGCATATAGATGTTGATGATCAGAATATATGTTAGGTCCCAATTTGTTTGTAGAAGGGGGTTGAATGCAAACAATACCGTTTAAGCGAATAAAATGCGGAACAAAAAAGTGAAACAAATTTCAAGTTAAATAAAACTTTTATTAAACTTGAAAGGTGTTACAACTACGGTATCGGTTACAAGGGATTAATCTCAAATCAATTATTACAAATCTAGAATAAATTCGACATGAACTTTTTCTATTTTTGCAATTAAAAGATCAAATGTTAAATGCGATTTGAGATTAAGTTCTAGGGATTTTAATCCGCTAGATTGATACACAAGAACAAGATAAATAATTCTAGTGGATTGGATTTAACTTTTCAATCTAGAATTTTGATCTTGAATAAAGCAGATGAAAAATAAAATGTTGAGCCTTTGTTTTCTGCTGAGTTCTTGACTTGTGTTTTTTTTTGTTGAAATATTGCATTATTATCTTCTGCTGTGTTTTGTTGTTTAAGTAAACAAAACCATCTAGTTTACTCAGCAAGACTTTCGGCAAGACAATCAAATGAACTGGTATGACAATCCATTTGAACTGGTAGGACTTTCGGTGAGACTATCCTTTTGAACTAGCAAGACAATCCCAATAGCTAGCAAGACAATCAGAATGAACTAGCAAGACTTTCGGTATGACTATCAATTGTCATACCGATTGTCATAGTAGTTCAAATCAAATTGTCTTACTGAATTATTAATAGATTTTAATCTAATAATAATTCTTAAAATCCTTAATATTAATTCTGAATTAATTAATCAATTGATTCAATTAATCAATAAATTAATCTTTGCAGATA
The DNA here is from genome assembly GCF_009905375.1 of Apium graveolens. Taxonomy (NCBI): domain Eukaryota; kingdom Viridiplantae; phylum Streptophyta; class Magnoliopsida; order Apiales; family Apiaceae; genus Apium; species Apium graveolens. The sequence goes on from NC_133656.1 coordinate 210,260,451, forward strand.
TAATTTATTTTCTTAATTAAATTATATGACTTAATTAATTAATAGAGAATTAATATTAATCTTGAGCAGCAACCATTCTTCTGAAAATCTTCTGAAAATTACTGTCAAGTATGAATCAATTCCACCACTTCAATGTTGACACTCGATGTACTGTCTGGTTCATGAGTGACTAACTTCCGTGACGTTTCTTCAAGTCTTGACCTTGATACTCTTGATTTTCTTCAGACTAAATCCTTGTAATTAATTGATACCCTGACGAGATCTCTGTCACTTGATTAAATCCACATTCCTGATTTATATCACTGAGGCTTGATCAATTTCTTGAGCTTCTTCCAGTGAATTAAGTCTTCAAGTCTGTAGATGAATAATGTTTCTTAACCCTTTGACAGATGTTACTATATGAGATCTCTCTGACGATAGATCCACTATTTACTTATTACATTCTTATTTGAGTTGAGTTAAATCCTCGAATATACAAATAGGCTATGCCATATGCCTTTCAATCTCCCCCTATTTGCTTGTTAGACAATAACAACAAATACCTAGAGGATAACTCAACTAACAAATAAGAAAAAGATATAAACAGAAATGCAAAGTAAATAGCAGAAAAGTTCTGGATTATATTTAACATTTTCCAGATTCGAAAAGAAATTTACAAGTGAATACAAGATAGATGTTCCTCTAGCCTGAACATATAACTATATTAGACTATCTTGATTCATAAAGCTCTAATCATATTACATTGAGTTTTGAGCTAATTGATTTCAGTTGTCTTCTCTTCTGACTTCACCTTCTTCTAAATCTTGAAGCAACTCTTTGTCAAAGACACGATCCTTTTCTGAAGTGAAGCTTGTTGGTCTGACTGGTTGAACTCCAACTGACTTCAGCTTATTCTTGATCTGATTGTACCTTTTAATATTCTTTTCACAATAAGCTTGAATCAAATCAACAGCTTGAGTCTTCAACATGGATGAGTATCCAGCAGTTCTTAAATGATGTTTCATCCAGACCAGATGCTTAGCTGAGTAGTCTTTAAGAGATTGTACATCTAGCTGATAGATTTGAAGACAATCAGACTTAAAGAATCTCACCTGATGAGGATTGTTGACCACTTGAGGACTAGCCCTGCTGGCAAACTCTTTAAGCCTTTCTCGAAGAACTTCATTCAATTCTGAGCTTCTTTTTACCTTGTTGAGAAGAACCCAAATCTCTGACAAAGAACGATTCTCAAATAGATGAAGTGACACCTTGAAAGATCCTTCACTCTGACAATATACAAAAATGCTCATCTCATTTAGGGATCTATCAAAAGCAGCTGTGATCCTTGAGACTTCAGTCTTGATAGCATTCATGTACATGTCATTGTTAGGATTTGAGATTTCCAGCTTGTCAAGAAGATGTAGGAACTGTCTATCATTGTTAGTGCTCAGCTGAGGCATATCAAGTACTCTCCTAGCTTCATCCCATTTTTCACCAATCTTCAGTCTGACATCTCTTCTCCTTTCTTGAGCCTTAATGTCATGAAGACGTTGCTTTTGAAGAGTTTCTGTTCTTTGTATGTCTTTCCTCTTGTCAATGATCTGGGAGACCTTTTTGAGTTCAGCTTCTTTTCTTTTCATCTCTGACTGCTGCTGCTGAAACTCTTTCTCAAAGATAGGATCCACTGTAGCTTCCTCTTCCCAATCTCCAAAATCACTTTCCTCTTCAGCTTCAAATAAACCATCTTTATCTTCCAAGACTGGTTCAGTGGGAATGTCAAAAATATCAAAGTCATCCTGTTCTCTACTGTAATAGACATCATCAGCCTTTCCTTTGTCCCCAGCAGAGGTATCTTTTTCTTTCCCCTTTCCACTACTCCCTTTCTTCTCCCCCTTAGTTGAGGGATCCTCTACTGATTTTCCCTTAGATCCTCCATGACCTCCATCACCTCCCGAGCCTGAGCCTCCATCAGACGGCCCTTCAAAGTAAGTCCTTTGTTCTTCATTGGGACAGTGAGAATTTTTGATCATGTAGTACAGGTGCTTCATCCCTTCATTCAGATGTTCCATAGCTGTCTCTATCTTCAGAAATCTAGAGGAATCCAGTGAATGATTCATTTCAACCAAATCTTCAAGAGAAGTCATCCTTGTATGTAGAGAGCAGAAGTCATAAATGTCATCAGATGATAAAGTTGGAGTTTCTTGAATGGAATTGAGCTTTGGTGTGACAGTGTTCTTGAGATCTGAGATATCATTCCTTATGAGTGCCAGCTGATTGTTGACAGAGGTGGAAGAAGAAGACCGTTCAACCACTTGTGCTTTGAATGCTTGAGCTTCAGCTTGACTTTTAGCAAGTTCTTCTTTTAGAGCAGCAATTTGAGCTAACAGGTTTACAGTATCAGTGTCTGTGTGTGCTCTCACCTAAATTTCACTCGTGTTTGGTTCACTCGCCTCACGTGCTTGTGTTTCTCTCAATATAATTGCTCGTGAGGAGTCTTCCTGTTGCTGTTCTTCTGTACCTGCAGTTAAAATCACCCTAGCCTCTTCAAGAGAGGTCAGTGGTGGTGCAATGGGAATTCGCGAGTCCCGATCCTCAGTCAAACCTATCATTTCATGTGAAATAGATGTCTGAATTGCTTCAGGGATAGATTGACCGAGTTGCCCTCCACTTTCTCCAGATAAATCTGCGAGTGGAGAATCCCGTGAGGGAGCCAGAGGTGTTTGATCTGGGAGGGGAGAAAATGACTCTATTAAGGGTGGCTGAGAGTCAGATTTTCCCTCAGAAGCATGTGACTGCTCTTCTGCCGTAACTATGGCAGACACTGTAACAGACTCTATGTGCACTCCTCGCTCTGTGTTCTGAGTATCATCTGTGGATATGTATGGTTCCATTGTGAGTAATGGAATTATGCTTGACTCAGTACAAGATGCCATGGCCCTATGGCGAATTTCAATAGATTCATCCTGTTGAGAGAATGTCTCTAGTAACTGTTCATCGGCCATTTCAAAGTCCATGTCCTGTTGGGAGGACAAGGATGGGCTTTCAGATGCCTCAGTATAAGTTCTTCTTTTCTTTGGAGGAGGCAGAGCTGAGGGTTCACTCACATTTAACAATGCACTACTTCCTATTAATCTTCTGGGTAACATTTTAGACAGAGGGGGAGTGGTTGAGATAGAATGTGACTCTGTGTTTGGCTCTATGACCTGGGATTGAAGCTGTGGTTCTACAACTTCATGGTCAGCCCTATCAACCACTGGGGGTCTTTCAACAGAAGTAGGAATGGAGTGAGAGTGAGGATTACTACCTGTAAAGGAAGAGCATCTGATATTGGAGGAGCCTGGGTGGCTTGAACCACTGGAGGTTGAGGTTGCTGTTCATGACCGGGAAGATTGAAAATAGGTAAAGGAATATAGGTGGCCATGAAAGCAGATACAAGTACTGGAACTTGCATGAATTTAAAGGTTGTGTCTTGGCGGGTGTAAATCTTTTTGCTTACTGGAGGGGGTTCGGTTACTGCAGAGTTAGCAAAAAGGGCTTTGTGTTCAGGTGTGAGAAGATGATCTGCTATAAGCATGAGAAAACGAGCATAGTAACATGATACCCTACGATTTGTAGAATGATCACGTAAAGCAGTAGTGAGACGTCTCAAGAGAATGGGAAAAAGTGGTTTGCCAAAATTGATCCTTTGATTGAAAACAACCGCAAGACCAATATACTGCAGAGTGGAAGTGATGTTGTGAAAGTTGGATTTAGTGCAGTTGGCAAACACTTTAGAAAGTGTATCGAAGAAAATATCCCATTCAGACACCAAATTGGATTTAGAAAGTTTGGTTAAATTGATCACCCCCTGATAGTGAATAGCATGGAAAAAGTTTGTGATATCATTTTCAGAGGGTAAATTACAGAAATTGTCCAATGGAAAATTTAACGCCTGATTGACTACTGTTTCATCAACCACATACTGTGTGTTTGCCACGGTGAATGAAAAAGATTTTGAATCATCGGCCACAGTAGAGGTTGTGCAAATCAGTCTAAGCAGATCGACATTTAAAATCACATTTGATTTAATAGCAGAGCTAACAATCGAATGGTCATTTAAAAATCTAATCCAAGGCTTAAATTTTTCCACATCACATTTTTCCGGATTAAAATAACCAACCTGATTATGCGCGACAATTTGGAAATTGAGAGCCATTTTAAAATAATAATAGAACACACACTTTCAGAATTTTAAGAATAATATTAAAAAAATTCGAATTAATTAAATTAATTTAATAATTCGAATTAAATTAATTATAATCGAAAAATTTAGACAGGAATGTATCTCATTAAAATTCCTAACTCACAAACACAGTTTTGAAAAACCAAAAGACACAAATCAGAAATTAAAAATAAACTAAAATAAAAAATACCCAAAATCAAAAAACAGAAACTGATTTTGATTTATTTGATTTCTTTTAACAAAAATCCAACAGCACTTCTGTATGTATATACTTGTATGTATATATCACAGGAGTGATGATTTTTGTATGCTGAGTAAAAACTCGAGCAAGAAACAATGGTGACTTTGGAGTAGCAGTTCGAAGAGAGAGAGAGAAAGAGAAGGAGACTGTTGAAATTTTGAAATAAAATGAACTGATGAAAATAAAATAAAAAAACAGACACACAAACCATTAAGTAGTATAACTGGTATGACAATCCGGGATTGTCATACCGATTGTCATACCAGGTTAAAGACAGAAAAAAAAACAAATAAAAAAAACAAATAAAAATAAATAACTGGTATGACAATCTGATAGTCATACCGATTGTCATACCAGTACAAAATAAAACAATATAATTCTGATATTAATTTTATTACTGGCATGACAATCAATAGTCATACCGATTGTCTTGCCAGTTATAAAATTAATCTGATTTCAAAATAACCAATCATTATTACTAAAATGACTTTCAGCAAGACAATTTCAATTGTCTTGCCGATTGTCATTCTAGAATAAGATAAAATAAGTATTAACAGATTTATATATACATGTGTACTGAAATGATTTTCAGCAAGACAATTTTAATTGTCTTGCCGATTGTCATTCCAGTAGAAAGACTATATATATATTTACAGAATATATTAACAAATATGGAAAACTGAAGTAAAGTCTTATATTAATAGTAAAAATTCAGAAAATATTTACAAAATTAAAATAATTAAAATATTTCAGAGATAATAATATTTTCAGTCCAAAAATAGATTTCTTTTGAATTTAAATAAATTAAATTCATAGAAAAATATTTTTAGAGAAAATAAAATATTTTTAGATATTTGAAGTTAACAAGTCGAGTAAATAAAACCGATAAGATAATAAAAATTTCATAGAAATAAGCAAGAAATATGATAGAATGATAAAACAAATTTGCAAATGAATTTTTCATTTATGAAAAATTCATTTGTAAATTCATTCAAGAACAGATCTCAGATATTAATTAAATTAATCACTAAAACTATTCAACATGCCCAATTTACCAACTAATCTGGTAAATGTGGATTCATCAAGTGGTTTAGTGAAAATATCTGTTATTTGTTCTTCTGTTGGAACAAAGAATAGTTCAAAAGTACCATTCATGACGTGCTCTCTAATAAAATGATACTTGATGTCAATGTGCTTTGTCCTCGAGTGCTGCACAGGGTTGTTGGTGATGGCTGTTGCACTTGTATTGTCACATAAAATAGGAATTTTATTCAATACAGAGCCATAGTCCCGTAGCTGGTTCCTAATCCACAAGATCTGAGCACAGCAGCTTCCAGCAGCAATATATTCAGCCTCGGCCGTTGAATTGGAAACTGTTTGCTGTTTCTTGCTGTACCATGAGACTAGCCTGCTTCCTAGGAATTGACAACTTCCTGAGGTGCTTTTCCTATCAACAACACTTCCTGCGTAATCTGAATCTGTATATCCAACAAGGTTAAAACCAGATTCTTTAGGGTACCAAATACCTAGATTTGGTGTTCCCTTAAGATATCTTAAGATTCGTTTAACAGCAACGAGATGAATATCTCTAGGATCCGCTTGGAACCTTGCACATAAGCATGTAGCATACATAATATCTGGTCTACTTGCAGTAAGATAGAGTAACGAGCCAATCATACCTCTGTAGCTTGTGACATCTACCTTAATGGAGTTTTCACATGGTCCAAGCTTGACAGCTGTAGTTGATGGAGTCCTTGCTGATGCAGAATCCTCTAGATTGTACTTTTTGAGGAGTTCCTTGAGATACTTGGATTGACAAATAAATGTTCCATCTAACCTTTGATTTACTTGTAATCCAAGAAAGAACTTCAGCTCTCCCATCATGCTCATTTCAAACTTGCTGTGCATTAACTTAGCAAATCTCTTACAGAGATTATCATTAGTAGACCCAAATATTATATCATCCACATAGACTTGGACTAATATAGTATCATTCTTATGTTTTTTAGAAAAGAGAGTTTTGTCTATGACACCTCTAATAAAGCTATTTTCAATAAGAAATTCAGAGAGAGTGTCATACCATTTTCTTGGAGACTGTTTGAGCCCATAGATAGCCTTGAAAAGAAAGAAGACAAAATCCAAATGATCTGGATCTTCAAAACCAGGAGGTTGCTCTACATATACCTCTTCATCCAGCTTTCCATTCAGAAAGGCGCTCTTGACATCCATTTGATAAACTTTAAAGTTTGAGAATGCTGCGAATGCCAGAAATATCCTGATGGCCTCAAGTCTAGCCACTGGAGCATAGGTTTCATCATAATCAATGCCTTCAGCTTGAGAATACCCTTTTGCTACCAGTCTTGCCTTGTTTCTTGTAACCCCACCATCTTCATCTAGTTTATTCCTGAATACCCACCTAGTACCAACAGCTTTCTTGTGTGTAGGTCTAGGTACTAGTTTCCAGACTTGTTGACTTTCAAACTGATTGAGTTCATCTTGCATAGCAATCACCCAATCTGGATCAGTTAGTGCTTCTTCAATATTCTTAGGTTCCATCTCAGAAAGAAATCCTGAGAACAGACACACATTTTGAGTAGCACGTCTAGTTCTGACTCCAACATCTGGATCACCAATAATCAACTCAAAAGGGTGAGCTTTATTCCAGACAGTCTGTCTTGGAATATTTGATCTTGCTGATTCGCCTTGAAATTCATTGTGATGTTGTGTCCTACTAGATGATCCTTCAGCATCTTCCCCTGAGTTGTTGCCATGTTGACTTGAAGATTCTCCATCAGTAGCAGTGATATCTACATTGTTGCCAAAGTTTCCATCACTATTACCTTGAGTATCATCAAGATTAACAGGTTATTTACCAGCAACAACCTCAGGTTCTTGACCATGTTCTGATTCTGAATCTGACATATCATCAAACTTCAGTTTCTCAGAAGGATCTTCAGTTTGGATACTAGGGAGTTTAGTGTCATCAAATGTAACATTGACACTTTCAGTTACTTTGTGTTGATCAATGATATACACTCTGTATGATCTTCTTCCATATCCAACAAAAATACCCTCATATGCCTTTGCCTCGAATTTACCACGACGCTCATCTCCATCCTTGAGCACGAAGCATCTGGCACCAAATACATGAAAGTATTTGATAGAAGGTTTCTGTTCATTCAAAATCTCATAAGGAGTTTTCATGAAGTCTTTGTTGATTAGAGTTCGATTCTGAGTATAACATGCAGTATTGACAGCTTCAGCCCAAAAGTATATTGGAAGACCGGATTCACTTAACATCGTTCTTGCAGCTTCAATCAATGTACGATTCTTCCTTTCTACCACTCCATTTTGCTGAGGGGTTCTAGGAGCTGAAAATTGTCTGGTAATCCCTTTGTCTGTACAGAATTCATTGAGAAGTGCATTCTTGAATTCTGTCCCATTATCTGACCTTATTGCTCTAACAGGGACGTTAGAATCTAACTCAATCTTCTTGATATGATCAATCACAACTTGTGGTGTTTCATCCTTAGAGTGAAGAAATAAAACCCACGTATACTTGGAATAGTCATCAACTATCACAAGACAGTAACACTTCTTTGACATCGAAAGGACATTAACTGGTCCAAATAAATCCATGTGCAATAATTGCAGAACACCAGTTATGGAAGATGTGTTAGTGCCTCTGTGACTTGCTTTCTTTGACTTTCCTTTCTGGCAAGCCTCACATAGTCCTTCTGGAGAGAATTCCAGTTGAGGCAGACCTCTTACCAATTCTCTTTTTACAAGAGAATTCATTATTTTAAAATTGAGATGAGAAAGTCTCTTGTGCCATAGCCAACTCTCATCTGACGATGCCTTTGCATAGAAACAATTGACTTCAGGATTGCTTCCAGAGTTCATGTCAGCTACGAACAGATTTCCTTTCCGGATTCCCATTAAGGAGGGTTTTTCACTTTTCTTGTGCAGAATCTGACACTTCAGCTTGTCGAATAAAACATTGTAGCCGTTGTCACAGAACTGACTAATGCTAAGCAGATTATGTTCAAGTCCTTGCACAACATATACATTTTCAATGATAACATTTCCAGCTAGCAAACAGCCATATCCCTCCGTTAAACCTTTGCTGTTATCTCCAAAGGTAACCACTGGGCCAGCTTTCTCAACCACATTTGATAGCAGGGCTCTATCTCCGGTCATATGTCTTGACGATCCGCTGTCAAGAATCTACACTACCGGTTGTACCTGTTTAATGCCCTGCAATATAAATGGATTAGACCTTCTTCGGAACCCAAGCTTGGCTGGGTCCGGCATACTTGTAAAATTGGCCTTTATCAGGCAAAACAACATTCTTAATTTTAATATTCTCAACGTTCTCAATGACTGAACATTTGACCTTGTGAACAGCCTTGACAAATTTCTGTTTAGGCTTAGGCACAAATGTCTCCTTTCTAGCTTTATGAGGACTAGCAGTCTTAGACCTATCATGCTTTCTATTATTCACATGCTGACGAGGAGTAGTCTTATCATTAGAAACATGCTTACCATTAAAATAAGCAAACATCAGATTAAAAGCACAAGACATACAATCAGGAACACCACATGCTTTATGAGAAGGATTAACAATAGGCAACTTATTCATGGTAGACATGGCATTTGTGTTATCCAACTCATGTGTGTCTGAGTTAGTCTCAGTTGCTTTCACAACCTTGACTGGAACTTTTGACACACTTGACTTGGAGACAGCTTTCTCATTAGCATTATCTTCAGCACGGATTTCTTCTTGAATAATAAAAGAGGTCTCATCAAATGGTTCAGCAATTGATTCTTTATAGAGGGGTTCATCAACACCCTTAAGCACATGTGGTACTTCCCTGCCTTTAGCACATACATGAGGAGGGGAGTTTATGCCTAATTTTCCAATAGCAGCATTGTAATCATAACCTATACCAGATGTTTGATTAACAGCTTGCTTATTGTAAAACTCTTTGGACTTCGAACAAGAATTAAAGTAAGCTTTAACCTTAGCCTCAAGACCAGTGATCTTGTCTTTAAGAATAGTTTCAAGTTTTCTATAACAGTCAACTCTATTCTCTAGAAAAGACACTTGATCTTTTAATTTATCTTGATTAATGTGTACAAGTCTTAATTCATTGACCTCTTTCTCAAGGTCTTTGATTTGTTGATTTAACAATTAATTATCACGACGAGCACAATCTAAGGAACCTCCTAGATAATAACCTAATTCAGCATCAGTAAATTTTACCTCTTTTCTTGACGATGAGGTGCTTGCATCACTAGCCATGAGAGCAAGATTCCCAACTTCTTCATCTTCACTGTCAGCATCATCCCAGCTTCTTCCCTTTGCCAGGTAAGCCCTTTCAGATTTACTCTTCTGATTAGAATCGTAAGAGTTCTTCCTAGCTTGTTTTGGCTTCCTGCATTCTGTGGCAAAGTGTCCCAACTCATTGCAGTTGAAGCATCGAATGGTGCTTCGATCAACCATCCCTGTTTTATACCCACCACTGCTGGTGTTAGAGGATGAAGATCCACCTTTCTGGAATCTGTTGTAGTTGGACTTGTACTTGAACTTGGGATTCCTTTTGAATCTGACATTTGAGAATCTCTTGACAATCAGGGCCATTGACTCATCCTCCAATTGCTCCAGTTCTTCCAAGGAATAATAATCATCTCCTGATTGATTTGTAGTAGGAGGATCAAATTCTTCTACTATCACATTATCTTCAACCTTGGAAGACTGTACCATTCTTTCTGACTGTTGAGATTGTTGTTGATATTGTGGTTGTTGTTGTTGTTCATCAGCTACTAGAGCAGTAGACGTGCTGACCACTCTTCCTTTCCCGTAAACTTCCTTCTGCTGAATCTGCTCCAACTCATAAGTCTTTAACACACCATAGAGCCTTTTCAAAGAAATCTCACTCAGATCTCTTGCTTCTCTTATGGCAGTGATTCTATGTTCGAGATGAGTTGGCAGTGTTAAAAGGAACTTTTTGTTGACCTCCCTGATGTAATAGTATTTACCATTAATGTTCAGGTTGTTGATCAATGCATTGTACCTCTCAAACACTTCAGTGATTCCTTCTCCTGGATTGGATTTAAAGTATTCATACTCAGAGGTTAGGATTTCTAGCTTGTTCTCCCTAACTTCCTCTGTGCCTTCATTAATAATCTCAATAGTTTCCCAGATATGTTTGGAATCTTTACAATTCATCACATGTCTATTCATCAAGGGATTAAGGGAATCTATTAAAATTAATTGAAGGCTAGCATCCAGGGAGGCTTCTTCTATTTCAGCAGGAGAGAAATCCTCAGGATCTTTCACATAAGTTCTCGCTTTGGTGATCACCACATCATTTTCTATTACCTCTGGTTCAATAACCATAGGAATTTTTGGACCCTTCTTTAACACTTGCAAATATTTGGGATTATCCACTTGTAAAAACAGTAGCATCTTCTTCTTCCACATAACATAATTTTCTTTATCGAAAAGTGGAATTTTAACGGTTCCAACTTTTTGTGTAGTCATTATGAATTTTTTGAGTGAATAAAAAAATTCAAGAAGTGAAAGAAACACAAAAGTCTAGGATCTAGATTTGTACGTTAATCAGAAGGCTCTGATACCAATTGTTAGGTCCCAATTTGTTTGTAGAAGGGGGTTGAATGCAAACAATACCGTTTAAGCGAATAAAATGCGGAACAAAAAAGTGAAACAAAATTCAAGTTAAATAAAACTTTTATTAAACTTGAAAGGTGTTACAACTACGGTATCGGTTACAAGGGATTAATTTCAAATCAATTATTACAAATCTAGAATAAATTCGACATGAACTTTTTCTATTTTTGCAATTAAAAGATCAAATGCTAAATGCGATTTGAGATTAAGTTCTAGGGATTTTAATCCGCTAGATTGATACACAAGAACAAGATAAATAATTCTAGTGGATTGGATTTAACTTTTCAATCTAGAATTTTGATCTTGAATAAAGCAGATGAAAAATAAAATGTTGAGCCTTTGTTTTCTGCTGAGTTCTTGACTTGTGTTTTTTTTGTTGAATTATTGCATTATTGTCTTCTGCTGTGTTTTGTTGTTTAAGTAAACAAAACCATCTAGTTTACTCAGCAAGACTTTCGGCAAGACAATCAAATGAACTGGTATGACAATCCATTTGAACTGGTAGGACTTTCGGTGAGACTATCCTTTTGAACTAGCAAGACAATCCCAATAGCTAGCAAGACAATCAGAATGAACTAGCAAGACTTTCGGTATGACTATCAATTGTCATACCGATTTTCATAGTAGTTCAAATCAAATTGTCTTACTGAATTATTAATAGATTTTAATCTAATAATAATTCTGAAAATCCTTAATATTAATTCTGAATTAATTAATCAATTGATTCAATTAATCAATAAATTAATCTTTGCAGATATAATTTATTTTCTTAATTAAATTATATGACATAATTAATTAATAGAGAATTAATATTAATCTTGAGCAGCAACCATTCTTCTGAAAATCTTCTGAAAATTACTGTCAAGTATGAATCAATTCTACCACTTCAATGTTGACACTCGATGTACTGTCTGGTTCATGAGTGACTAACTTCCGTGACGTTTCTTCAAGTCTTGACCTTGATACTCTTGATTTTCTTCAGACTAAATCCTTGTAATTAATTGATACCCTGACGAGATCTCTGTCACTTGATTAAATCCACAATCCTGATTTATATCACTGAGGCTTGATCAATTTCTTGAGCTTCTTCCAGTGAATTAAGTCTTCAAGTCTGTAGATGAATAATGTTTCTTAACCCTTTGACAGATGTTACTATATGAGATCTCTCTGACGATAGATCCACTATTTACTTATTACATTCTTATTTGAGTTGAGTTAAATCCTCGAATATACAAATAGGCTATGCCATATGCCTTTCAATATAGGTGAGCATCAGACTATGGATGTTGATCAGAACTTGGAAGCAGATCAGCACTTAGAGGAGGATGATGAAGTCTCAATTGCTTCTCATACTGTTCTTTTAACAGAAGATGCTGATTCTGTCAGTTCTGATGCTGCAAATGCTGATGATACTGGTGATGCTGCTCTGAATGCAGATGCTGATGAAGCTGGTCCTTCAGGACATGCACCTCAACAGACTATTTCTAAATCTGAACTAGTCGAGAAGTTTGTTCGAGGAGAAGCACCAGTACCTTGGAGTGAAACTCCTAGAGGCCAGGAGTGGACTAAGGAATGGAACACAGTTACCTTTGTTTCATCTGAATAGATTCTTGCTGAGCACTTGGCAAAGCTGATGAGATGTTAATTAATGCTGATTTCAAGATACAGCTTCGAGTCACTGCATTGAGTACTAGACATCTGCAAGGTCTACATTCAACAACTCATGTAGAGTTATATAAAATTCAGGAAGAATTGCTCAAGCAAGAAACGGTTAAGAAAATTGACAAGAAAACTTTCTTACAACCTACCTTTGATAGAGTTGCTTATATTGAGAAGACCCAAGAGAAGCAACAGTCTCAGATTGATGATATTTTGAAAAATCAAGCTTCTCAGCAATCTCAACTCGATGAAATCCAATCCTCAGTGGAATTGCTTGTCTCTCTTCTCTTACCTGCTGATGTCAAAAAGGGGGAGAAGGTAATTAAGTCCAAATGCAAAACTGTTAAGACACTGAAGGGGAAGGATGATGAAAAAGATGACCAGGGAAACTCTGGAATGGGTGGAGGTCATGATCAAGGTAGAAGTTTCTCATCAAGAAGAGCTGAAACTACAAGTCACAGGACAAGTTCTGATACTGGAAAAAGAATTACTTCTGATACTGGTAAAAGGATAAGTTCTGATGAACTTTTAGATCTTGATGAAGAATTATCAAGACAGTTATTTCTTAAGGAAAATCCAGGAATGGACTTTGAGAGTCTGATGGAAGAAGAAGCTAGACTTAAGTCAGAAAAAGTCAATTCTAAATCTGAAGCTTCTGTTGGTAAAAAGAAACTTCCTAAGGCCAAAGGCATTGTGATAAAATAAAGGACAAATCCTGAAGCAATCAAGGTCAAATCACAATTGCAGATAGATCCAAGGTCCAAGGGTAAAGAAAAAGTTGGTGAATCTATAAAGGTTTATGTGCCTCCTGTGGATGAAGAAATTACTGTTGAAGATGCTGATCTTACTCTGACTTCAAGGAAGATTTCTAAGACAACCTCTGACATGGATCAAGTTGTTTTGAGTCAAGATATAGTTAGTTCTGATATTACAGAGAAGCAAGTAACCTCTGACATTGCTCATGTTAAACCTTCAAAGTTACTCCTACCAGGATTCACCAAAGCCAAACAGACTCAACCTTTGAAGACCGCATCAAGTGGTTTTGAGGCAAGAGTGGTTACTGGAAAGGAAGCAAGAGAAAAATCTGGATTGGGTAGTGCTGATGAAAGAAGAGTACAAAACACAACCAATGATCCAACTTCCTTAAGTGAACCAGGTATTGGAGCAACTCCTGAAAGATTGAATCAACTAGAATCTGTACAGATGGTTTACCATACCTACTTGAAAGAACACATCTTGTTGTACTTCATGACATATGGTAGGGTTTATCATATTAGGGAAAATGCTATTCCACTGAAGTATTTTGAAGAATTGGAACATGTATTATTCTTACTTCAAGTGAATGACAGAATAACAGAAAGTGCTGCAAACTATTTGAAGAATCAAATTCAGAGACATAAAAGGCTTTATTCTGTAAAGTCTGATAGCACATATCTTCCAAAGTACAGAGATCACAAGGGTGATATTGTTGAGATGAAGCCTAACTCTGCTAAGATTATAACTACATTTCTGGGTTATAAGGCTGTAGAATTCAATCTTGAGTCTGACAAGGCGTATTTGATCAGACTGGATCAGGACATAAGGAAAGCTAGAATTAATGATCTCAGGGCTGTTATCTTTCAAACTGGTGAAGATTCTGCAGAACTTAAAGATGCTAAAAGGAAGATGATTGATGAACTCAGATATGCTGAGAGATGTTTGTTAAAGAACTATCTCAGAATAACTCCTGACATCAGAGAGATCAGAAAGTGAAGCCAAGTCAAGATCTACAACTGCTCAAATTCTGATATAAATACAGACTGAAGTTGTTATCAGTAGTTAAAATTGGTAAAGCTTTAAGGACTGTAAGTTGTAGTTATCTAGTCAAATTTTCATGCATTTGTACTTAATGTTTTTGACATCATCAAATATCTGTTAAACTTGTATATTATGCTAATTTACAAGTTGGGGGAGATTGTTAGATATATTTGATAATGTCATGACTAATATGATTTATGTTTAGTTTTCAGATCTTACTTAAACAGGACAAATCAGTACTTAACTGAAATCAGCACTTATACTGAAGTCAGAACTTAAGTTATCAGTACTTAAGGTTCAGGAGATATTTATCAGAAGATAATATCAGGACTTAAAGGAAACGTTCAGATAAGGAAGGCGGCTGATTGAAAGGAAAAGAAGATCAAGACAAACATAAGAAGAGATATGCATGAAGAAGGAATTCTATGAAGAATAGAATACTTGGAAAAAAAGATATCTGATTGATATATTTTAGGAAGCAGAATTATATTCCATATCAATTAGTGATTATCTTGTAAATGTGTAATATATAAACACAGACATAGGGTTTACACTATAAGTGTTATCATTATCGAGAATATTATTCATTGTAACCCTAGCAGCTCTCGTGATATTTGTTCATCACTGAGAGAGGACAGTTCTATACTGTAACAGAGTTTATTGCTTTGAATAAAGTTTGTTTTCTGTTACTTGTGTTATTAGAATTCGATTTGATTGTGCTATACACTGTATTCACTCCCCTCTACAGTGTGTGTGACCTAACAGATTCTAAATAGATCTCTTATAGCCTTCAAAATGTATTCTGACCATCTTCTTGTAACATCAGATTTTACTTCCAGAATATAGTGAATATGTTGAAGTTCTCTGATAGACTTCTTTAGCACATCAGTATCAGCTAGTCTGTAAGTTAATCCATCATAGAGAAATAAAATCAATTTCTCCTTTAGATTATCCTTATCATGAGCATCTATCACAATTTGAGCAGACAGCACTTTGTCAAGGTGCTTTTGTTTGATTTGTTCATATGGTTTATCTGTCAACATGAAAGGATCTCTTAAAGTAACTTCTACTCCTGTTTGTATCTTCTCTTCATCAGAACCTAATCCAGCTTTATCTCTAGGTTGCTTGGATCTCAACCCAAATGTTGCGAGTTGATTCATCATAAGATTGGATTTTGGTTCAACTGGAGTAGCTTTCTTCCATAACAGCTTCTTCTTATCAGCAATTGTCATCTTTTCCAAATTAACTTGATCAAAATTTGTTGTTTCTTCTGTAACTTGCTGTTCTTCATTCTGAACAACTTGAGCAGTGTCAGAGGTTGTTTTAGATTCTTCAATTATCTTTTTTCTCTTCAGAATTTGAACAGTTTCATCTTCTATCAAATCATCATCATGCATTATAGTTTGATAGACTGGAATGGAAGAACTTATCTTTTTCTCAATCTTTAAAGGTTCACTAACCTTTTCTTTTCCTTTTGACTTAGGATCAATCTCAGTTTATGATCTAGTCTTGGACTTTGAAGTCTCAGAATTTGACTTTTCCCTGATCACAATGCTTTTTTCCTTAAGCCTTGGAGGTTTCTTTGCATCAGAAGCTTTAGACTTAAGATTTGTCTTCTCAGCCACAAATCTAGCTTCCTCTTCCTTGAGAGTTTCCAAATTCATTCCTGGATTTTGTTTCAGAAACAATCTTCTAGCTATCTCCTCATCAAGTGTCTAGATTTTAGGATTTTTGTAATAAACAATAGTCTGCTTCCCTTTTAGCTTCAGAGTTTGTAAAAACTTCTGAGAGTCGTTAGATCCTGACTGAATCAGAATATCAGAACTTGATATCAGACTTTGTTTATCAGAACTTGACTTGTTCTGTGTAGAAGATTTTCCTTGAACTTTTCCTTGACCTCTACTCTTATCAGAGTTTCCCTGGTCATCACCTTTATCATCCTTTTTCTTCAGTATTTGAGTAGGTTAGCATTTGGACTTAACTACCTTCTCCTCCTTTTTGGCATCATCAGGAAGTAAGAGAGAAAGAATAAGTTAGTTCAACTGAAGATTGGATTTCTTCCAATTGAGCTATCTGAGAAACTTGGTTAGCCAGGACCTCATCAATTTGGGCATGTTACTTCTCTTGAATCTTCTCAATGGCTTCAATTTCTCAAGAGTGGGTCTGATATATCTGTTCTTGTCAAGCTTGATCTGTAGATCTAGCTTATCATCATGTTCCTTTAGTGTATCAACCTTTTCATGAGTAGAAGAATGTAGACCTTGAAGATGTTTGGTAGATAGAGCAGTGATCTTGAGTTGTGTCTTTAAATCAGCATTTGTTAGTAAGTCATCAGCTTTAGCAAAATGCTCTATCAAAATGTTAGAACTTGGAATGAAATCATTGTCATTCCACTTCTTGGACCACTCCACACCTCTGTGAGTATCCTCCCAAGGAATATGTGCTTCCTGTTCAACAAATTTCTTCACCAATTCTTCCTTGCCTAGAATGGGAACTTGAGTCTCAACAGAAACATTGTCTTCAGAACTTGAGGAAGACTCATTATATTTTGATAGCACAACAGTGTGTGAAGCAACTGGAGATTCAGGAACAGCGTCAGTTAAATTCTGAAAATCAGAATTTATCTCCAGAGCTGGTGTGGTTGATGTAGATGGTATCTCAGCATTTAAAATTGGAAAATGAGTTGGAGATTGCTGAGCTTCTGTAGATGGAGCTTCCAGATAAAGAACATTTGGTATATTCAAATTATGAATATCTATTTCAGAAGTTGTAGTTTGTTCTTTAGCATCATCTGTAGCTTTAATAGGAGAGATAGGAGGTGTTGACACAGTATCCTGAACTTGAGTAGGGACTGACAGAGCTTCAATTACCACAGGTTCTGATGAGATCAGAGATTCCTGATCCCCTTCCTCAGCTTTAGTTGAATCCTCGGATATAGGCTTGGCCTTGTACCTTTCTGCCCTCATTTTCTTTAGTCTCCTTGCCAGTGAAGGAGTTGCTTTAGCAGCTTCAGAACTTACAGATTTCCTCTTCAAAGTATCAGAACTTTGAGCTGCAGTTTCTATATGAGAAGTAACATTCCCAGCTCCAACTATCACAGGTTCTGATGCATGAACCCGTGCTTCAACTGTTTCCTCAAATCATCACAATTTATTATTGACCATAATTTTAACCAAAACATTCATCAAAGGATAAAGTTCAAATAGATGAAGTAAAGATTAACAAATTACAATTAGAACATGCACAGTCACATAATATGAGAGAAACAGAGACTAAATCTTACAATTAAGGGAAATTCCATTAATATATCAAACGAGTACATTTCATGAAATTTATAGATTACATGCAAAAATTACAAGATAGTCCTAGTCTAAGAATCTTAACATCAACAACCTTAGTCTAAGAAGTCTGAAAAAGCTGATGGTGAAGAGATACAAATGGATGACATTTAATTCTTCTTCCTACTTTCAACAAAGAGAACAACAAGACGAATGATTTTCTCCTGCTGTTTAAGAATTCGGAGATGAACTTCTCATTGGAAAGACAACAAATCATTTATAATATTGTCTGGAAGTTGGATCCAGATATCGAAAGGAATGTTGTTGATAGGATATTAAGTCGGAATTCCATTTCTAAAAATGGTCACAGTGTTTGTGCCATAGCAGTAAAACCAACTAAAATGTGCCATTGTTTGAGAGAAATGAAAATATGTGATTTTACTGAAGGATGATCAGTCATTTAAATAGCCAATGGAATACCAAGGGTCGCGAGGACTGTTTAATGATTAAGAGAAAAAAATAATGATGCCTCATATCCCTAGACCGATGTGTAATAATAACAGTCAGTAAAAAGTTAAAGCAAGATTTAATGAGCACATTAAATAACAATAATTACTGTGCACATGCAGTTTTTCAGGACAAACACGTTTACCACTAACCCAGAATGATTATGACTGTTTTTATCTTACCCAAATATATTCTGATTTAAATATGATTGTTTCAGTTTTTACCACAAATAAGTCAAGTAAAGAATAATGCCACGTAAGCATCAAGAATTCCATTAGGATTTAATATTAGAACTTAAACTTATAACAGATTTTAACAGTAATCAGAATATGGCTTCTGTACTCAAAAAGTGAATATCTTTTTCTGTGATTCTTCATACAAATACTGACTTGTTTTCTTCAAAGTTTAATCATCAGAACTTCCATCAGAACTTCCATCAGAACTTGTCCTTAGAATTTATGCAAATGACACTAAACTGTTTGTCAAAAACAACTTAATCACCACAGTAATTTTCATCATTCATATGGAGTGAAAGTGTGTGCTTCTAGCTGAATATCAGATAAAGATTAAAGTCTGATAAAATTTAGTACATCTTAGAAATAAGGCATAACTAAAAAAGTGCTTAAAATCTGTCATCAATCATGAAGTCTACTTTAGAACAAATTTATGCAAGAGTCCACCTCAACTGTTTATGCTCATTTTATGCATCTTTTGAAATTCCTTTTTACAGTGGCTTCTCAGTGTAAGTGAGTCACGACTGCTTATCAGAATTTATGTCGTTGTCAGAGTATTTCTCCAGTAATCAGAGAATGTGTAAAGTCACCAAGAAAATTTATTTGCTTTTCTAATGCATATTACTTAATACCAGCAATGCACTTGGGTCTTCCCTTCCACATATTTACTCTAGATCTCAAAGGAGTACCTGACTTTTATTTCCTTTTCTTTTCTTTTGATAAGTGAGGCTTATCAGCATTTAGTTCATTCTTAAGATTTACTGAAATCAGAATCTGACAGATAGAAGCAAGAATCTAGTTTGTGACATAGTAATAAGATACACAAAGTAAACTTGACTAAGCTCAAAATCAGAATTTGCTTGTGTTAATGATTTTCCACATAAACAACTAATTCAAACATGGGATTTCTAGTATGTTAAAGACTACTAGGTCAGCATCTAGCACAGTTATCCTCATTGGATTGAATAGTCACAGAATATTCAAAACACTATCAGAGTTTAAAGATCCACATCAGATAACAATCAGTATTTAATGAATTTCAATTAAAGAACAAATTTCATGAAAATAAGACAATCTGTAAACACTGATCATAAAGTCTGATGCATGAGAACAAAAACTAAGCAGATTTAGAGAAAGAACCTGAAACCATTCCAAGTTCATTTACAAGTCTTGTAAAAGTAGCTTCACATAGTGGTTTTGTGAAGATATCTGCTAGTTGTTGATCTGTTGGAATAAAATGCAATTCCACTGTACCTTCCATCACATGTTCCCTTATGAAATGGTACCTAATGCTGATGTGCTTTGTCATTGAGTGTTGAACTGGATTACCTGTCATAGCAATAGCACTTTGATTATCACAGTAAATAGGGATTTTAGAAAATTCTAACCCATAATCTAGTAACTGATTCTTCATCCAAAGAATCTGTGCACAACAGCTTCCTGCAGTAATATATTCTGCTTCTGCAGTTGATGTGGAAATTGACTTCTGTTTCTTGCTAAACCAAGAAACCAATCTACCTCCAAGAAATTGGCAGCTTCCACTAGTGCTTTTCCTGTCTATTTTGCATCCTGCAAAATCTACATCTGAGTAACCTATTAGCTTAAAATCTGATTCTCTAGGATACCACAATCCCAAATCAGTTGTACCCTTAAGGTACTTGAAAATTTTCTTCACAACTATTAAATGAGGTTCTCTTGGATCAGCCTGAAATCTTGCACAAAGATAGGTAGCATACATGATATCAGGTCTACTTGCAGTTAAATAGAGTAAAGAACCAATCATACCACTATAATTAGTAATATCTACTGGTGAGCCAGTATCTTTATCTAACTTGGTTGCAGTGGCCATGGGAGTGGATGCAGTTGAACAATCTTGCATTCCAAATTTCTTCAGTAAATTTCTGGTGTACTTGGATTGACAGATAAAAGTACCTTCTTCATTTTGCTTGACTTGAAGGCCCAGAAAATAACTAAGTTCTCCCATCATACTCATTTGATATCTTGACTGCATTAGCTTTGCAAACCTCTCACAGAGTTTGGCATTTATGAAACCAAATATGATATCATCAACATATATCTGTACCAAAAGTAAGTCCTTTCCATGGTTGAGGTAGAACAGTGTTTTATCAATTGTACCTCTGTGAAATCCACTTTCCAGAAGGAATTGAGCTAAAGTCTCATAACATGCTCTAGGATCTTTCTTAAGTCCATAAAGTGCTTTGTCAAGCCTGTAGACATGATTTAGAAATTTTGAATCTACAAATCCTGGAGGTTGTTCAACATAGACCTCTTCTTCCAATTCTCCATTAAGAAAAATACTTTTCACATGCATTTGAAAGACTTTAAACTTTTTGTGAGCAGCATAAGCCAAAAAGATCCTTATGGCTTCTAATCTAGCAACTGGTGCAAATGTTTCATCATAATTAATACCCTCATGTTGAGAGTAGCCTTTAGCAACCAACCTTGCTTTATTCCTTGTAATTATGCCATCACTGTCAGTTTTGTTTCTGAACACCCATTTTGTGCCAACAACTGATCTGTTCTTTGGTCTTGGCACTAGGGTCCATACTTTATTTCTTTCAAATTCATTTAACTCTTTCTGCATTGCTTGTACCTAATCAACATGTTGAAGAGCTTCTTCCACTTTCTTTGGTTCAGTCTGAGATAGAAAAGAGTGATAGAGACATTCATTTGATATTGCAGTTCTAGTTCTAACACCTGCTTCAAGATCTTCAATAATTAAGTAAGGTGTATGTGATTTGGTCCACTTCCTTGCAGATTGAAGTTGAATTCTAGAACTGGATCCTCCCCCATGATACATGCTGTCTCCATCAGCATTTTTGATGCTTCCCCTGTAGTTATGATCTCTGAGACTTCAGAATTTGACTTGGATCCTTCAGGATTTGAAGTATCAGAGCTTCCAGAATTATCAAAATTTGGCTCATCAGAGCTAGATGAATCAGAACTTGAAGAGCTAGTGACAAGTTCTGATGCTTCTTGAGAGTCTTGAGATGTGGTAGGATTTCCAGCTTGCTCCCCCTGAACAGGTGCATTTTCCTTTGGAGTTGTTACCGCAAATTCAACGACATTAGTACTTACAGGATCAGAGTTTAAGTCATCAGAATTTACAGAATCAGAATTTAAGTCTTCATTTTCAAATCTCAACTGATCGTGATCATTGAAATCTTCAAGTCCTGTAATCTTTTTATCATCAAAAGATACATTGATAGATTCCATGACAACTTTTGTTCTTAAATTGTAGACTCTGAAGGCTTTTGTGGAAAATGGATATCCAACAAAAATTTCTTCATCAGCTTTTAGATCAAATTTTGACAGCTACTCAGGATGAGTCTTAAGAACAAAACACTTACATCCAAATACATGAAAGTATTTCAGATTTGGCTTCTTTTTCTTCACCATCTCATATGGTGTTTTTCCATGCTTGTTTATGAGTGTTACATTCTGTGTAAAACAAGTAGTCTGCACAGCTTCATCCCAAAAGTAGGTAGGCAGCTTTGCTTCATCAAACATAGTTCGTGCAGCTTCAATGAGAGTTCTGTTCTTTCTTTCTACAACTCCATTTTACTGTGGAGTTCCATGTGCAGAAAATTCCTGTTTGATTCCATGCTCTTTGCAGAACTCTTCCATGATTGAATTCTTGAACTCGGTGCCATTATCACTTCTTATAATTTTAACAGAATCTTTGACCAACTTATCCAACTGTCTGACATGATCAGTTAGAGTAACTGCAGTTTCAGTCTTCTTGTGCAAGAAGTACACCCAAGTGTACCTTGTGAACTCATCCACTATAACCATATCATATTTCTTATTTGCAATAGACATGACATTGACTGGACCAAATAGATCAACATACAGTTGGTGATAAGGCTCAAGAATTGATGACTCAGTTTTGCTCTTGAAAGAAGATTTTCTTTGTTTTGCCTTTTGACATGAATCACAAAGGCCATCATGAGCAAATACTGATTTTGGCAGTCCTCTCACAAGATCTTTCTTTACAAGCTCATTTATGTTGTTGAAATTTAAATAAGAGAGTCTTTTATGCCAATTCCAGCTTTCTTCAATTGATGCTCTACTCAACAGACAGATTGCAGAACCATCAGAAGTTGTTGAAATTCTGGCTTCATAAATGTTACCATGCATTTAACCTTTCAGAACCACTTTGCCTGTAAAATTGCTTATAACTTCACAGTGTTCTTCAAAGAAATCCACATGATAACCTCTGTCACAGATTTGACTCACACTCAGCAGATTGTGTTTAAGTCCTGAGACAAGAGCTACTGTTTCAATGATGACATTCCCAAGATTAATATTGCCATATCCCAGAGTTTTCCCATGTTACCCTCTCCATAAGAAACTCCTGGGCCAGCTTTCTCCATAAAGTATCAGAGCAAGGCTTTATTTCCAGTCATATGTCTTGAACATCCACTATCCAGTACTAGGATATTTTTCCTGTTGCCCTGCAATCACAAAGACCACTAATGGTTAGTTTTAAGGACCCAGACTTGCTTGGATCCTTTGGCCATTTTAAGTTTGTTAGCATTTGCAACAGATTTAATATTAGAGTTTATGCTAACATGCTGTTTATCAGAACTTATATCAGACTTTGCATCAGACTTTACACTAGAAGGAATTAAAGCAACTTTCTTCAAAGAAGGTTTTATTTGATAATAATCATAGTATAAACTATGATATTCCTTACAAGTATAAATGGAATGCCATAAACTTCCACAATGAAAACAAGGATATTGTGGCTTAAACCTAACATACTAACTCTTAACTCCTGACTTAGGAGGTAAAGAGTTTATATTCTTATTCTTCATGTAAAAAGAAGCAAGATGGTTAGAGTTTCCACAGTTATAACATTTCTTTCTAGGAGCATTAGGAACAGGCATATAATTATTGCTTTTATTCACACCTTCCTTTCCATTCCTATTTTTCCTAGCTGCATTAACCTTGTTGACATTCCATATTTCTTTCAGCTTATGCTTAAGCTGCTTCTTTATCATTAAGCCTACGTTGACTTCAACTGGTTTATCCTGTTCTAATTTGTCAGAAGTTGACTTCTCCTTAACTTCTGTCACAGACGCTTTCATTTTTTCAGAATCAGACTTTATAGTTTTAGCTACAAACTTAACAGGATTTACCTTTGGTTTAGCAGTTTGTTTAACAACAATTGGCTCAATTTGTTCAGTTCCTTTTTCACTTTTACCATCTCCATAACCTAAGCCCTCTTTCCAGTTTCCACTACTTAATAAATTCTGAGTTGTTCTGCCAGAGTTAGTCCAAGTCCTGATAATCTCTTTTTCTTTTTCTAACTCAGTTTTTAGAGATTTATTCAATTTTAGCAATTCATCTCTAACATAAAAAGCATCGTCTCTTTCTTTCTGAGTTTGATGGAACATAACTAACTCATTTTCTAAATAATAATTCCTTTTCTTAAAAGCAAGATTTTCAGAAGTTAATCTTTCAAATGTTAAAGTTTGATCTCTATAGCTAATAAACTTGGTTTTAAGATAAAATCTCAACTCAGTAATATCATCAGTATGAAAGGCATAAGTTGTTTGAGGTACCTTTAATTCAGCAGTTTCTGGGCTGCCATCAGTATTTGCCATTAAAGCATAATTCACCTCATCTTTAGAATCTGAAGAGTCTGTCCAACTTTTCTTCTTTGTGATAAGTGGCTTGCCTTTGTCACTCTTTCCTTTCTTGTAGTCAGGAGATATGTGGCCTCTTTCACCATAATTGTAGCATTTGACATTTGAGTTGTCTCCTCTGTCAGACTTTGCACTTTTGCCTTCATACTTTCTGAACCCTTTCTTATCAGTACTTCCACCTTTCTTGAAAAACTTCTTTCCCCTTCTGAATTTCCTATAGACTATCTTTGTGATACCCTTCACCATAATAGTACACAATTTCATCATCTTTTCATCAACATCTATTTCAGGCAAACTTTCAGTTTCTGAATCATCATCATCAGAACTTGATGATTCTGAATCAGACTTTGTGATGAGAGCTTTTCATTTGCCTTTCTTTGAGATAACCACTTTGGGGGATTCCTCCTCAGCCTTAAGAGCAACTATCCTTGACTTTCTCCCATATCTCTTGCTTCTTGATCCATCTCAAGTTCATAAGTCTTGAGCATACCATAAATTTTATCAAGAGTAGTTTCATCAAGAGCATAATTATCTCTTATAGTAGTAGACTTCAAATCCCAAATTTCAGGAAGACCTAAAAGGAATTTTAGATTTGAATCTTCAAGATCATATTCCTTGTCCACCAGTGACAGATCATTCAAGAGTTTGACAAACCTGTCATATAAGTCAGTTAATGACTCATCAGCTTTTGAGTCAAAGTGCTCATACTCTTGAGTGAGTATAGTCCTCCTGTTCTTCTTGATTGCATCAGTTCCCTGGCATCTTGTCTCCAAACATCCCATATCTCCTTTGCAGTCTTGCAATGAATTACCCTGTTTGACATGACATTTTCAATGGCACTATGCAGAAAATGCCTTACCTTTGCATCCTTGGCAATGGATGAGATATCTTCAGCTGTATACTCACTTTTCTCCTTTGGTATGGTCTTTGATGGCTGATCTGCAACTACAATAGAGAGCTTGGTTGGCTTATGCGGTCCTTCATTAATTCTATCAAGGTATTCTGGATCAATAGCTTCTAGAAACATAGCCATCTTCACTTTCCATATGGGATACTCAGAAGGTCTCAGTATGGGAACCCTAATAGTCTCATATCGACTGTGGATTTGAGTATTTTTAGTTTCTTCAGTTTTGGTGGGCTTGGTTGGATTTTCTGCTTCTTCAGAGATGATTGTTTGGATCTTTACTGTATGTGTGTTAACAGATAGGCTCTGATACCAATTGTTGGGTTACACAACACTGTAGAAGGGGGTTGAATACAGTGTAGAATACAATCAAATCGATTTCGAACACAAGTAACAGTAAACAGATATATTCGATATAATAAACTCTGTTACAATGAAACTGTTCTCTTTCAGTGATGAACAAATATCACGAGAGCTGCTAGGTTACAATGTATGATCTTCTCGATAATGATAACACATATAGTGTAAACCTATGTATGTGTTTATATAGTACACAGTTACAAGATAACTTCTAATTGATATGGAATATAATTCTGTCTCCTAAAATATATCAATCAGATATATTATACAATTCTTTCAGTCCTCTAACTCTTTCCATGCATATCTTCTTTTTGTATTAGTCTCGATCTTCTTTCCTCTAAATCAGCTTCCTTCCTTAACCGTTAGTCCTCCCGTACTAAAGTGCTGATATCCATCTTCTGATATTTATCTTCTCATAATCTAAGTTCTGATATTCTTAAGTTCTGACTTCCAGTAAGTACCGATTCCCGTAAGTACTGATATTTCCTGTTTGTTAAGATCTGAAAACTAAACATGAAACATATTAGACATGACATCTCAAATATATCTAACAATTACGTGATTTGTTGATTTTTAAACGGCTTTAAGGGATTTATTTGAATTTAAATAAGGTTTATTGAACATTTATACATTTTTATAAAATTATTCGAGTAAGGTCAAGGCGTGGAATTTGTTTTGTTATCTTCAAAATAGTCCTAGAAACTTTCTAAAAATGATAGACAAATTTATTTCGTGATCGTTACAATTTAAAATAATTTTATGGAGTTAAAATGCTATTTTCAGCATAATCTTGTAAAATCCGTATTTAATCAACCGTTCGCTCAAAAATTATTCTGAAAATATGGCCAAAAAGCTAATTTCAAGATCTATGCTCTAAAATTATTATTCATTCCATTCTCATCTTTTCTGAGAGAGCTATTTCTTGATTAAATTCATTTTTAGATTGAAAATAAGAGAAAAGAGAAAAGAAAATTAAAAGTATGGTATAATGACCATACTACCCTTGCCAAATTAATATATATACTCCCTCCCCTCCCCCGTTTTCTTTTCCTTCACCCGGCCTCACTCTCTCTCATCTCTCACATTCTCTCATCTCTCTCTTTCTCTCCCAAACTCTCGAAGGGCTACAGGATCTAGTCCCTGAGACAAGTTAGGATTAAAAGGGCTATTTTGGGTATATTTATATCGCGAGAGTGTTCGACTCGTATAGAGTTAAGTTAGACTATTAGGAATAGTCTAAGGAAAGTATATATAAGGTAAAGTGGTAACTAGAGTTAGGGTGTAAGTTAGTTGAAAGTTTTATTTAACCCTAATGTTGTTTCTTGGTTGCTGTTTTGTGTTTTCTCTCAGGATCCCAGTAGTGGTAGTGATTCCGATTCAGAGGTTAGTTTGACCGGTACCCTAGTGGACCCCATTTCACCCTCTTCAGAGGAGCCTGTGTATGTTAGTTCAGATCCAGAGGAGGATCCATCTGAGAGTAGTGAGATTCCTATACATATATCACCTTTAAGGCCAGAGTCAGAGACCCCAGCCCCTGAGCCAGAGTCTAAGATGCCTAAGATTGTGCCTTTCAATGTTGGTGGAAAGTTAGCCCAGGATCGAGACTTTTTTTACTCTTGTATTCTTGAGTTGGGAGCTTTGATGGATAGGTTGATTCGAGACTCTAGGCAGAGGACTTCAGTAATGATGGAGGAGTGGAAAGCTAGGATTCAGTTGGTGGAGCAGGTTGCTCGGAGGAGATTGAATGAGGGACCATCCACTAGTGATGCTGATGCTGAGGCCCAGAGGCTGCATAAGATCATTAGCTGAATGTTGGTTGTGTTGAGAGAGATTCTGGATGATTAGAGATTAGTGTTGGTCAGGCGGGACTTTTGGTGGAGCCCGTAATTGTTGTTTTCAGCACCGGTAGGCTTTAAGATACTTGATCAGATGCCGGGATCCCTTTTCATTTGTTGTATTGTATCTCAGAACTTGGTAGTAGTAGTGTTAGAAGTTAGGGGTAGATATGGGATGTTTTCCAGTTTTTCCTCTGTTTAGCCCTGTTATATTATTGTACCTAATTCCAGAACTTGTCATAATCAGACTTTTATCTATGTACTTTTGGCTTGTTGAATCAATCATATATCTTGTTTCCTATTGTGGACCCTTAAATCTTTACAACTGTTTTGTATACCAAGTTTTCATACAACCGTGTTTAAAATTTCGTAAAATCATATCCTGTGCCATGAGAAAATAATACTGATATGAGGAAATTATATAGTAATAGGATTGCATGTGCAAATTGGGTATAGCTTAAAACCCGCAAAAGCGATTTTGTAATAAAATGTTGTTATATATATATCAATGTCATGCTATCGTATTGCTAAATAATTGCTCAATGAGGTTTGTAAAAAATGACCAACTCATCAGATCACCAAGAAGAAGGAATCCAAACACAAGACCCAGAAATAAATCAAGAAACTACTATGATGAGTCGACTTGATCAGCTTTTGCAACAACCCGTAGCCCCTAAAGTTGGAAACTTCAAACACTTTCAATCCGTTCATCCCCCGGAGTTCTTAGGTTTGCCCGACCCAATAAAAGCTCAGTCGCGGTTAAGAGAAATGGAGAAAGCGTTCGAGTTAGCAGAAGTTAAGGATGAAAAGAAAGCTCAGTATGCGAGTTATTACCTTAAAGATGAGGCGAGTTTCTGGTGGGAATCTTCGAAGGCTTTGCTTGAAGGAAAGGATTTATCATGGGAGAAGTTTACTGAAATGTTTCTGGAAAAATATTTGCCAAGTTATATGCAAGATCAGTTGGAGATGCAGTTTTTGGACCTTAGACAAGAAGATATGTCGGTAGCAGAATATGAAGTGAAATTTTCGGAATTGTCTAGATTTGTACCTGAGTATGTGAATACGGAGGCGAAGAAGGACAAAAGGTTCCAACAGGGACTTAGGCCATGGATTCGAAGTCAAGTGGCGTTGTTAGAGATCAAGAGCTATGATGCCCTAGTGCAAAAGGAAATGATAGTGGAAGGAGAGCGTGCAACTGCAAGAAGAGAAAATGAAGGTAGGAAAAGGAAGTTTGAAAGCTCGGAGCAAGAGCAAGGAAGTTCAAAATTCGGAGGAAAGTTTGGAAAGAATGGAGGAGGTCAAAATCAGAAGTTTCAGAAGTTTAAACCCGGTAACGGAGCTCAGAATAACCGTTTCCAGAAGGCAGGACAACCGGGAAAGGATAGTAGACCCCATATTCAAGAGTGCAAAGTTTGTGGGAAGAGATAACCGGGAAGATGTAATAAATTGGATGTGACTTGTTTTAAGTGTAACCAGAAAGGGCATTACTCATCAGAGTGCCCAAATGGAGCAAAGAAGCCTGATTTAACTTATTTCAAGTGTGGAAAAGTGGGCCATATGGCCAGAAGCTGCAAGGAGCCTGTTCAGAAGGCCAATGTTCTTAGGATTGCTGGACCGCTGCCTCTCCCAGCACCAACAACTCAACCCAAAGCTAGAACTTTAATATGATAATGAAAGATGTTGTGCAAGATGTGGATGTGGTGGCAGGTATGCTTGTTATTAACTCAGTAGAAGTAAAAGTATTGATGGATTCTGGAACAACTAGATCTTTTATTTCTGAAAGTATTCTTGATAAACTAAATTGTTTTGTGTACCCTCTTGAACCCAACTTGATTATAGAGTTAACAAATAAAGACAAAGTCATTGTTAATAATATTTGTCTCGATTGTGATGTGGTTATAGAAGGTCGGAACTTTTCTGCTGACTTAATCCCTTTTAAGTTAGGAGAATTTGATGTTATATTAAAAATGTATTGGTTGTCAAACCACGAGGCTCAAATAGAGTGTAAAAGTAAGAAGGTGAAGTTAAAGACCAAGGATGGAATCGAAGTGATGTTCAAGGGAAAAAATCAAGAGAAGAAATTCTTAACGGCTATTCAGACGAGGAGATTATTACGTCAAGGATGCGAAGCTTATTTGGCTCATGTCAAGGATGTAGAGAGAGAATCCGTAAGGATTGAAGATATTCCGGTAGTAAGAGATTTTCCTGATGTGTTTCCAGATGAATTGTCTGGACTACCTCCAGATAGAGAGATTGAGTTTACAATTGATTTGGCTCCAGGAACGGAACCAGTATCGAAGGCTCCCTATCATATGGCGCCAGTAGAGATGAAAAAATTAGCAGCACAGTTGCAAGAATTATTGGATAAAGGAGTTATTCGCCCGAGTGTATCCCCGTGGGGTGCACCGGTGTTATTTGTAAAGAAGAAAGATGGAAGCATGAGTTTGTGCATTAATTATCGCGAATTGAATAAGTTGACGATTAAGAATAAGTACCCTCTACCGTGAATCGATGACTTGTTTGATCAGTTAAAATGAGCTACGTGTTTCTCCAAGATTGATTTAAGATCAGGGTATCATCAGCTAAAGATTAAAGCAGAAGATATACCCAAGACAGCGTTTCGAACAAGATATGGACACTACAAGTTTTTGGTAATGGCGTTTGGTTGACGAACGCGCCAGCCGTATTTATGGATCTTATGAACAGAGTATTCAAGCAATATTTGGATAAGTTCGTTATAGTGTTTATCGATGATATGTTGATTTATTCCAAGACGGAGGAAATCATATGGAATATTTGAGGATTTCCTTGGAAATTTTGAGAAAAGAAAGGTTATATGCCAAGTTTTCGAAGTGTGAGTTTTGGCTAAAGGAAGTACAATTTCTTGGACATGTAGTCAATAAAGAAGGAATCAAAGTAGATCCAACCAAGATAGAAGCTGTGATAAATTGGGAGAGACCAAAACTCCCACGGAGGTCAGAAGTTTTCTGGGATTAGCCGGATACTGTAGAAGGTTTGTGCAAGATTTCTTTAAGATTGTTGTTCCATTGACTAAATTAACAAGGAAGAACGAGAAGTTGGTATGGACGGATAAATGTGAGGAAAGTTTTCAAGAATTGAAGAAGAGATTGGTAACCGCCCCAGTGTTGGTGTTACAAGATGAGAAAGGAGAATTTGTGATCTTCAGCGATGCTTCGTATAAAGGACTTGGATGTGTATTAATGCAACACCGGAAAGTAATAGCGTATGCGTCAAGGCAACTAAAGCCGTATGAACTAAAGTATCCCACGCATGATTTGGGATTGGCAGCAATTTTGTTTGCCCTTAAAATTTGGAGGTATTATTTGTACGGGGAAAAGTACGAGATCTATATAGATTATAAGAGTTTAAAGTATATTTTAACTCAAAAGGAATTGAATATGAGATAAAGAAGATGGCTAGAATTGATCAAAGATTATGACTATACAATAAATTATCATCCTAGAAAGGCGAATGTGGTAGCAGATGCTTTAAGTCACAAGGAAAGATTAAATATGTTAACTTCGTCGGAGGAATTGATCAAGGATTTTGAAAAGATGGAAATAGAGGTGTAGACTCCAGAATTTGGAGGTGAAGCAATGTATGTTATGTCATTTTAACCTGAAATTTTGGAAAATATTAGATGTTGTCAAGAGCAAGTAATGAACCGTGAGAAGGATAAGTTGTCAGGAGAAGAAATCAAAGCTTAGAAGGATGAAAAGGGAATATATCATGTTAACTCACGTATTTGGATACCGAACGTTATGGAGTTAAAGCACGAGATTTTGCATGAAGCGCATAACTCGAGATTTTCAATTCACCCTGGAAGTACGAAAATGTATAAGGATTTAAAAGAGAGTTATTGGTGGCCAAACATGAAAAAGGAAATCGCGAAATGGATAAGTAAGTATTACGCGTGTCAAAGAGTAAAGGCGGAACATCGGAGACCAAGTGGATTGCTTTAACCACTGGACATACCAGAATGGAAATGGGAACATATCACGATGGATTTTGTGGTAGGATTACCAAAGACCAAGTCTAATCATGATGCAATTTGGGTAGTAATCGATCGATTGACGAAATCAGCACATTTCTTGCCGATAAACGAAAGGTTTTTGTTAGAATAGTTGGTCAAATTGTATTTGAATGAGATTGTGATGCGTCACGGAGTTCCAGTATCTATCGTGTCTGATAGAGACCCGAGGTTTAACTCAAGATTTTGGCAATAATTTCATGATCATTTGGGAACTAAGTTGAAAATGAGTACGGCATATCATCCGCAAACTGACGGACAAAGTGAAAGGACAATTCAGACGATCGAGGATATGCTCCGAACCTATGTATTAGATTTCAAAGGAAACTGGGACGAACATTTGCCATTAATTGAGTTTTCCTACAACAACAGTTATCACGTGAGCATTGGCATGCCGCCTTATGAAGCATTGTATGGAAGAAAATGTAGATCCCCTACATATTGGGATGAAGTTGGTAAGCGCAAGATAATTAGCCCAGAACTAGTGCAACATATGAAAAAAAGGTAGAAATAATTCGAAAAAGATTAATTACTGCTCAAGATCGACAAACAAAGTACGCGAATCGAGAACAAAAAGATATGCAATTCGAACCTGGAAACAAAGTACTGTTAAAAATATCTCCTTGGAAAGGTTTAACCAGATTCAGAAAGAAAGGGAAGTTGAGTCCTAGGTATATTGGACCATTCTAAGTACTACGACAAGTTGGAAAGGTGGCTTATGAATTAACGCTACCTCCGCAAATGCAACATCTTCACAATGTATTCCACGTATCTCTTTTAAAGAAGTATAATGCTGATACGATCCATGTGATTGATAAATGGCATTTTATACCACTTAGAACATCTTATAATGGCTTGAATTGATGTCTTAAAATCAGGTATTTTGTGTATTTGATGCATTTTTCTAGTGTTTTTGCATTTCAGGGTATAACTTACGTATGTAGGAAGAATTCATCAGAAATAAGCCTAGGGAAGTGTTTGGCATTGCTTGTGGAAAGTTGGGGGCAGAACGCAGCAAAATCAGGAGCAGAATTCAGAATTTTCCAGAAGGTACTTGGGCGCCCGCCCAGGATACTGGGCGGCCGCTTGGAAGCTTGGGCGCCCGCTCAGAAATCTGGGGCTGCCGCTCAGGGACGAGAATTTTAATACAGAATTTTATAATCCTTATTCTGATGGACTTCTGAGACGGCTGGTTCTTGTGGGCTTCTATATAAGTAGTTCTCAGAGACGTTTCACAGAAGGGTGGTATCAAGCAAGGAACAAGGAGAGAAGGAAGAAGACCATTTTAGCACATCACAATGAAGAAGAGAAAGCATACGTTTTCTTGTGATTCTTTTATTCGTTGTATCAGTGGATGCTAGTTTTCTTTACTTTGAACCTTATTACTCTTGTGACGTACTCTGGTTTTAATAAGTATTTTAATTAGTTTATATTATATGTTATTATCATGTTTTCATATGAACCCATGGTGACGATGAGTTTTATCATGGGCTAATCGTGATCATAGGGTCATAACGGAGTTACTATGGATTTCTTTAGTTAGTTGTTTAATACCTTAGTGTGTGATGATTGTATGATATCTAGCATAGGTTGCGCTTATTCGTCTTATGTGCGTCGCGAACATATAAGATAGTGTGTTAATCTCTTTTGAAGCGACGGTGGATCTTGAGGTTTAGAACTTGCCATGCTAGCATAGGTTCATGTATGTGTATGCATGATTAGTGGGTAACTCTAACCGTTTTATTTTCCCTGTGTAATCATAAGGAATAACTTGTGATTAAATCGTTATGTTGTCAAATTCAGTAGACATATAGGGTCTCAACATAATTGATGCCTATTCAACTTCTATCTTAATTGTGGATGTTTGGTAGAATGGTATTAGTACAAAGAAAGTTGGCTTTTATCATTTTCGTGTTGTTCGATTAATATCATCATCGTTTCATGCTAAGGGTAATAACGATAACTATTGAAGGAAGTAGTAATGAAGTTATGATCTCATGTATGTTTAATATTGTTAATTCAAGTGTCAATTAAGTGTTTAATTCTCGTAGTTAATTGTAGTTAATAATTAGTTTATCAAAATTTAAGTGTTATTGTCTTGACATTGAGAAGTAATCATACATTGGTGAGTAAGTGTTAATTGAACATAATTAGTTTGAATCTCTGTGGAAACGAACTAGAATTTATTCTATATTACTTAAGAATGTGTATACTTGCATGAATTATTAGCGTGTGTTTTGTGCCTAACAGTGATCGAATTGGAACCAGTGGAAATTCAACCAGATTTATCTTATGTAGAACAACCGGTTCGAATCTTAGATCGAAAATAGAGGACACTTAGAAATAAAGTTGTACCTCTAGTTAGAGTGTTGTGGAGAAATCCATTAGTGGAAGAGTCAACTTGGGAATTATAAAGTGAAATGCAAGAAAAGTATCCCCATCTATTTGCTTAGAGCAGATTCTGGGGACAGAATCCTTTTAAGGGGGGTAGATTGTAACGATTGGGAATTTCACGACGTAATTAAGTGAATAAAGTATGATTTTGTGGTGTAATTATAAATTATGTAATTTAATAAAAGGATTAAATGATTATGTTAATTGTCCTTATTGTATATTAGTATCTGGGAGCGTAGAAAGATGCGTTCCAATTTAAAGAGTCAGCTTAGCAGTTAAGCTTTGTTGTCGGGTCGTCAGGAAGAACGGAACCCGTCTTAAAAAGGGATTGAAGTATTTAAATGTGAACTATGTGCTATTGTGTTAAATAGAATGTCTAAGTGAGTATCATGTTCTAGTGTCGTGTCGGTTAATAAAGATAATTGTGAAGCGTAATTGAAACGCTTAGCGTCGGGCCGTCAAGCAGAACGCAACTCGTTACGCAAAAAGAGGAATAATAATAAAAAGGGAAATATCATGATCAGACATGAGTTGTGATGTGTAAATATATGTGTTTGCTTTTCTGTATGCACGATTACGTGACTTGTTTATTTTTAAAAGGGTTTAAGGGATTTATTTGAATTTAATTAAGGTTTATTAAACCTTTATACATTTTTATAAAATTATTCGAGTAAGGTCAAGGCGTGGAATTTATTTTGTTATCTTCAAAATAGTCCTAGAAACTTTCTAAAAATGATAGACGGATTTATTTCATGATTGTTACATTTTAAAATGATTTTATGGATTTAAAATGCTATTTTCAGCATAATCTTGTAAAATTCGTTTTAATCAACCGTTCGCTCAAAAATTATTCTGAAAAATGGCCGAAAAGCTAATTTCGAGATCTATGCTCTAAATTATTATTATTTCCCTTCTCATCTTTTCTGAGAGAGCTATTTCTTGATTAAATTCATTTTTAGATTGAAAATAAGAGAAAAGATAAAAGAAAATTTATAGTATGGTATAATGACCATACTACCCTTGCCAAATTAATATATATACTCCCTCCCCTCCCCTTTTTCTTTTCCTTCACTCGGCCTCACTCTCTCTCGTCTCTCACATTCTCTCATCTCTCTCTTTCTCTCTCAAACTCTCGAAGCTCCCTCTCTCTCTCTCCCTCTCTTTCTTTCTCTCTCTCTCACTCTTCTTTTCTTTCGGTATAACCCCCTTCTCTCATTAATTTCTATGAAATTATTCATGAAACTTCATGCTCATCCTAGATATATACTTTAAATCAATTGTATGTGTGTATTTGTACTTGCATGCGAGTGTGTGTGTGTGTGTGTGTTTGGGCTCGGTGTTGAGCCGAGAGCCGAGTTGGTGCTTCCTTTTGCATGTTCGACTTGAGATTGTGTAATTTATGTGATGATTATGCATTGCATGTGTGTGTTGTTGTGTTTTTGGATTGAAATCAGAGGTCTTAAGGTTGGAATCCTCCGAATGGGGCACCACCATGAAGCCACCGCCACCAATGATGAACTCCGGTGAACCGGTGGTGAGTCATGATGTGTAAACTGAACTCTAGAATGTATAAACTTGATTTTCTGTAGTTGCGTGTGGTATTTTGTTTAAAACCGAATGGGTTTTTGATTCTAAAAGAAATTAAGTTGATTTTCATTGATTAAAATGATTGTGGATAGTTGTTTTTAGAAAGTATGGAGTAATTAGATTAATTGATAATTTGAAGAATCGAATTGATGCATGCATGTTATGATTTAGGTGAAATCTGAATGTTTGGATTTGTATTAAGAAATTTAGTTGGTTTAATTGATAAAATGACTTGTGAATGATGTGTTATAGAAATTTTTAGATGATTTTGGGATAGATTGAAATGTGAAGTTGATTTGATTTATGCATGTTGATCTATGTGGTTAGGGCCGAATGATTGCCTTGTGTCGAGAAAGAAATTAGTCAAATAAACTTGCGTGATTTGAAATTGGTGTTGAATGGTCGATAATTATCGAAATTAAGATGATAGTTAAGCTTGTATGTGGATTTATAGTCATGCATGTAAAGATAAGTGAATGCATGTATAATTTCTAGAAGTTATGTTATTTATGTGTGTGTTTTGGTTCGAATTAAATGATGAAAAAGGAAGGATTGAGTCGCCTTCATGTGAGGTCATTTAATTGATATGATAACTCAAGTATAGAGTTTGAAATATTAGGACTAAATGTTATATGCCGTATTTGTATCGTAATGCGTGATTCGAAGACTATTTGGTGAAAGTATACGAGTTATGGTATAAGCGTATTGTGTGATTATAATTGAGTATATATATATACTCTTAGGGTATTGTGATTAAGGGAAATGTTAAGCATTCTGGGAACGTCAAGTGGGAATCTAATTAAGATTTTGGTTTTTTTGGATTGTAGATTCAGAGCGTGAGGGCATTCAGGCTAGGGAAGGGAAATGTATACTAGGTGGAAGTAGTTCAACTTCTGTGAAACAGGAAAGTGAATTCAGGCAAGTAACTCTACTTACTTGTGTAAATTGTTATAGAGAGGATATTGTTCATGCCATGTAGAGTATTGAACTTTTATAGTGATGTACCCCTGTTATTGATTCTTGAGATACCCTGTCATTGTCCTTGTGAACTTGTAATTGATAAGATTATTGTTCAAACCCTTTGGTAACCTTTTCTTATCCTGATCACCTGTTAATACCTTGAATTCTTGTAAACCCTATAAGAACCTTTGTGAATCCCTTGTGTAATAATCCTTCATTTCTTTATAATCTTATTCATGATGATCCTTAAAACTGCTATGATTCCCTAACTTGTGTATGTGATCATTTGATCAAGATCCCTAGAATTGAACTTTGCTTATCCTTGATTCATTTCCCTATCTTTGAATTCTTGAAATTGAACTTAAGAATGTGTTTTGACTCGGAAAAGTCTGAATGATTTCATATTCTCGGTAATGATAAAATGAATCTAGTAAAACCTTTCTTTTCCAACACAAGGTTTTCCAAACGATATCCTGATGGATTGGATTGAGACGTAAGAGACTAGTGGGACTAGTCCAGTCATATAAAGAGACTAGTGGGGCTAGTCCAGTTTTAGGCTGAAATTATGCCATATGTACCTAAAAGATCAGATGGAGGTCGGTACGGGCTGATCACCCGTATTATTATGAATTGAAAGTTAAAGTAGTCCAATCAAGGGTTCCATAATTATTTAAAGAGGAATTGAATTTTTATTCAGTGTTTGATTCTTCAAAAATAAAATGGCTTATACTGTTTTAAAAAGAGATGATTGTGATATTGATTAGCTTACAGCTTATGAACCCTGATTTTTATTGTGATGATATTATTAATCGTATAATTGATTTCTAATGATGAAAAGATTCTCGCTTTCCATTTGATAGATCATTTGAGATCTTGTTATTGATTTGTGATAAATGTCGGCTTTCACCCTATCTTGAGCCTTGTTTCCTGAAATCCCAAAGCTTTACTTCATAACCCTTTCATAGCCCAAAAGACAGAAATCTGCCACCTAGAGATGTTAAAGTAGAATGCCCTGAAAAGCAGTAATGGTATATTGTGGATTTTGTATCATAGAACTGTTTATAGTTATTTGCTGAGTTTTATACTCATTTATTTTGCTTTGATCTAACCATGGCAGTTAAGCAAGAGGATGGTCAGGCTTAGGCGCACTGCTCGTAAGAGCGTACTCGGTGGTCCCTACCGTGTTGAGGGCTTCCAAATGCCAGAGCAGGTAGTACAAGTTATGAGTGAGCAAGCGCTTAGCCAAAAAGTTATAAAGATACAATGGGTTATTTGTCGGTTCCAAGTTGGAATCGACTATGTAAATTTGGTTTTATTTTGGGTTGTAAGTTATATTTTATGGTTGGTAGTTGTAATCTTGTCTCAAACTTTATCATGTTTGATCCTGTTAGTAGTTAATAGGGGTTTATTCTTATTTAATTCATAAATTAAAGGTGTGTGGGTCCTCATTTCCTAACCCCGAAATTGAGGGCGTCACAAATTGGTATCGGAGCTACATGATCTAGTCCCTGAGACAAGTTAGGATTAAAAGGGGTATTTTGGGTATATTTATATCGCGAGAGTGTTCAACTCGTATAGAGTTGAGTTAGACTATTAGGTATAGTCTAAGGAAAGTGTATATAAACTAAAGTGGCAACTAGAGTTAGGGTGTAAGTTAGTTGGAAGTTTTATTTAGCCCTAATGTTGTTTCTTGGTTGTTGTTTTGTGTATTCTCTCAGGATCCCAGTAGTGGTAGTGATTCTGATTCAGAGGTTAGTTTGACTGGTACCCCAGTGGACCCCATTCTACCCTCTTCAGAGGAGCCTGTGTATGTTAGTTCAGATCCAGAGGAGGATCCATCTGAGAGTAGTGAGATTCCTATGCAGATATCACCTTTGAGGCATGAGTCAGAGACCCCAGCCCCTGAGCCAGAGTTTGAGATGCCTAAGATTGTGCCTTTCAATGTTGGTGGCAAGTTAGCCCAGGATCGAGACTTTGTTTACTCCCGTATTCCTGAGTTGGGAGCTTTGATGGATAGGTTGATTCGAGACTCTAGGCAGAGGACTTCAATAATGATGGGGGAGTGGAGAGCTAGGATTCAGTTGGTGGAGCAGGTTTCCCGGAGGAGATTGGATGAGGGATCATCCACTAGTGATGCTGATGCTGAGGCCCAGAGGCTGTATAAGATCATTCGCTGGATGTTGGTTGTGTTGAGAGAGATTCTGGATGATTAGAAATTAGTGTTGGTCAGGCGTGATTTTTGGTGGAGCCCGTAGTTGTTGTTTTCAGCGCCGGTAGACTTTAGGATACTTGGTCAGATGTCGGGATCCCTTTTAATTTGTTGTATTGTATCTCAGAACTTGGTAGTAGCAGTGTTAGAAGTTAGGGGTAGATAGGGGGATGTTTTCCAATTTTTCCTCTGTTAGATATATTTGAGATGTCATGTCTAATCTGTTGTGTTTAGTTTCAGAACTAAATATCAGGACTTATCAGGACTTACTGGAAATTAGAACTTACTGAAGTCAGAACTTATATCAGAACTTAAGGCCGTCAGGATTTATATCAGGACTTAAGTGTGGGTACTTCAGATAAGGAGTGCAACTGATTTACAGGAGAGGATCTGGACTAAAACAAAAGAAGATATGCATGAAGAGTTGGACAACTAGAAGACTTGTAAAAGATAATATCTGATTGATATATTTTAGGAGACAGAATTATATTCCATATCAATTAGAAGATATCTTGTAACTATGTACTATATAAACATGGCTTAGTGTTTACACTATATGTGTTATTATTCACGAGAAAGATTATTCATTGTAACCTAGCAGCTCTAAGTGATATTGTTCATCACTGAGATAGTAGTTTAACCTACTTTGTAATAGAGCTTATTATATTGAATAAACTTGATTACTGTTACATACTTGTGTTCTAAATCAATTTGATTGTATAAACACTATATTAAACCCCCTTCTATAGTATTGTTTGACCTTACAAGTGGTATTGGAGCCTCTCTATTGATATACAAACAGTGAGATCCAGT
This sequence comes from Apium graveolens, assembly GCF_009905375.1. Lineage (NCBI taxonomy): Eukaryota > Viridiplantae > Streptophyta > Magnoliopsida > Apiales > Apiaceae > Apium > Apium graveolens. Next base: position 210,299,849 of record NC_133656.1, read on the forward strand.
TTATAATCATGTCTGACAAAACACAAACTCCACCCAAGCCCACCAAAACTCAAGATACTCAAAACAATCAAACCCACAGTCGATATGAGAGTATTAGGGTTCCCATACTGAGAGCATCTGAGTATCCTATATAGAAGGTAAAGATGGCTATGTTTCTGGAAGCCATAGATCCAGAATACCTTGATAGAATTAATGATGGACCATATAAGCCTACCAAGATTTCTGTTGCAGTTGCTGATCAACCAGTAAAGACCATACCAAAGGAGAAAGGTGATTACACACCTGAAGACATCACATCTATTGCCAAGGATGCAAGGCTAAGGCATTTACTTCATAGTACAATTGACAATGTCATGTCAAACAGGGTAATTGGATGCAAGACTGCAAAGGAAATATGGGATTCTTTGGAGACAAGATGCCAGGGAACTGAAACCATCAAAAAGAACAGGAAGACAATAATCACACAGGAGTATGGGCACTTTGACTCAAAATCTGATGAGTCACTAACTGATTTATATGACAGATTTGCCAAACTCTTGAATGATCTGTCACTGGTGGACAAGGAATATGATCTTGAAGATTCAAATCTAAAATTCCTTTTAGCTCTTCCATAAAATTGGGATTTGAAGTCTACTACCATAAGAGACAACTATGACCTTGCTGAAACTACTCTTGATAAAATTTATGGTATGCTCAAGACTCATGTACTTGAGATGGATCAAAGGAGCAAAAGGCATGGAAGAAAGTCAAAGACAGTTGCACTTAAAGCTGAGGAGGAATCTCCTAAAGTGGTTGTCTCAAAGAGGGGCAAAGAAAAAGCTCTCATCATACAGTCTGATTCAAAGTCATCATATTCTGATGATGATGATTCATAATCTGAAAATTTATCTGAAGTGGATGTTGATGCAGAGATGATACAACTGTGTGCTCTTATGGTGAAGGGTATCACAAAGATAGCCCACAAGAAATTCAGAAAGGGTAAGAAGTTTTTCAGGAAAGGTGGAAGTTCTGAAAAGAAAGGGTTCAGAAAGACTGAAGGCAAAGGAGGAAAGTCTAACAGAGGAGATAACTCAAATGTCAAATGCTACAATTGTGGTGAAAGAAGCTACATCTCTCCTGACTGTAAGAAAGGAAAAGGTGATGAAGGCTAGGCACTTATCACAAAGAAAAAAAACTGGGCAGACACTTCAGATTCTGAAGAAGAGGTGAACTATGCTTTGATGGCAAATGCCGATAGCACATCTGGAACTGCTGAATTAAAGGTACCTCATTCAACTCTTGCTTTTCATACTGATTATATTTCTAAGCTAAGATTATATCTTAAAACCATGTTCATTAGTTTTAGAGATCAGACTTTAGAAAATGAAAGATTAAAATCTGAAAGTCTTGCTCTTAAAAACAGAAATGACTACTTAGAAAAAGAGTTAGTTATATTTCATCAAACTCAGAAATAAAGAGATGAGGCTTTGTATGTTAGAGATGAACTGCTAAAATTGAATAAATCTCTTAAATTTGAACTGGAAAAGGAAAAGGAGATAATCAAAACTTGGACTAACTCTGGAAGAACAACTCAGAAAATTTTAGAAAATGGAAATTGGAAAGAAGGTCTAGGTTACCTAGATAATAAAGAAGAAAAGGAAACTGTGTCATCTAAACCAAACTTTACCAAGAAAGCTGATAAACCTTAAATTAATCCTGTCAAGTTTGTGTCAAATTCTGACAAGTCAAAATCTGAAAAGATGAAAGACTCTAAAACAGAAGTCAAAGAAAAGTCAACATCTGATAAATTAAAACAGGATAAACCAACTGTAGTTAATGTTGGCTTAATGACAAAGAAGCGGCTTAAGTATAAGCTGAAAGAGATTAAAAATGTGAAAAAGGTGAAGGAAGCTAGGAAAAATAGGAATGGAAAGGAAGGTGTAAATAAAAGCAATAATTATATGCATGTTCCTAATGCTCCTAGAAAGAAATGCTATAACAGTGGAAACTCTAACCATCTTGCTTCTTTTTGCAGGAAAAATAAAGATATAAACTCTTTACCTCCTAGATCAAGAATTAAGAGTCAATCTGTTAGGTTTAAACCACAAAATCCTTATTTTCATTGTGGTAGTTAATGGTATTCTATTTATACTTGTAAGGAATATCATAGTTTGTACTATGATTATTATCAAATAAAACCTTCTTTAAAGAAAGTTAGTGTAATTCCCTCTAGTGTAAATTCTGATGCAAAGTCTGATAAAAAGTATGTTACATAAACTCTGAAACTAAATTCGCTGCAAATGCTAACAAACTTAAAAAGGCCAAAGGATCCAAGCAAGTCTGGGTCGTGGTCTTTGTGATTGCAGGGCAACAGGAAAAATATCCTAGTTCTGGACAGTGGATGTTCAGGACATATGACTGGAAATAGAGCCCTGCTATCAGACTTTGTGGAGAAAGCTGGCCCAGGAGTTTCTTATGGAGATGGCAACATGGGAAAGACTCTGGGATATGGCAATATCAATCTTGGGAATGTCATAATTGAATCAGTAGCTCTTGTCTCGGGACTTAAACACAATCTGCTAAGTGTGAGTCAAATCTGGGACAGAGACTATCATGTGGATTTCTTTGAAGAACACTGTGAAGTTATAAGTAATTCTACAGGCAAAGTGGTTCTGAAAGGTTATAGACATGGTAACATATATGAAGCCAGACTTTCAACAAATTCTGATGGTTCTGCAATCTGTCTGTTAAGCAGAGCATCAATTGAAGAAAGCTGGAATTGGAACAAGAGAATCTCTCATTTAAATTTCAACAACATAAGTGAGCTAGTAAAGAAAGATCTTGTGAGAGGACTGCCAAAATCAGTAATTTGCTCCTGATGGTCTTTGTGACTCATGTCAAAAGGCAAAACAAAGAAAATCTTCATTCAAGAGCAAAACTAAATCCTCAATTCTTGAGCCTTATCACTTACTGCATGTTGATCTATTTGGTCCAGTTAATGTCTTGTCCATTGCAAAGAAGAAATATGCTATGGTTATAGTGGATGAGTTCACAAGATACACTTGGGTGTATTTCTTGCACAAGAAGAATGAAACTGCATCTACTCTAACTGATCATGTCAGACAGCTGGATAAGTTGGTCAAAGATTCTGTTAAAATAATAAGAAGTGATAATGGCACTGAGTTCAAGAATTCAATCATGGAAGAGTTCTGCAAAGAGCATGAAATAAAGCAGGAATTTTCTGCACCTGGAACTCCACAGCAGAATGGAGTTGTAGAAAGAAAGAACATGACTCTTATTGAAGCTGCACGAACTATGCTTGATGAAGCAAAACTACCAACCTACTTTTGGGCTGAAGCTGTGCAGACTGCTTGTTTTACACATAATGTTACACTCATAAACAAGCATGGAAAAACACCATATGAGATGGTGAAAAAAAAGAAGCCAAATCTGAAATACTTTCATGTATTTGGAAGCAAGTGTTTTGTTTTTAAGAATCATCCTGAACAGCTGTCAAAATTTGATCTAAAAGCTGATGAAGGAATTTTTGTTGGATATCCACTTTCCACAAAAGCCTTCAGAGTCTACAATTTAAGAACAAGGGTTGTCATGGAATCGATCAATGTATCTTTTGATGATAAAAAGATTACTGGACTTGAAGATTTCAATGATCATGATCAGCTGAGATTTGAAAATGAAGATATAAATTCTGATTCTGTAAATTCTGATGACCTAAATTCTGATCCTGTAAGTTTTGATGGCTTAAATTCTGATGTCATTGAAACTGTGGTAATTGCTCTAAAGGAAAATGCACAAGTTCAGGGGGAGCAAGCTGATGATCATACCACATCTCAAGACTCTCAAGAAGCATCAGAACCAGTCACTGGCTCTTCAAGTTCTGATTCATCAAGTTCTGATGAGCCAAATTCTGATAATTCTGGAAACTCTGATTCTTCAATTCCTGAAGGATCCAACTCAAATTCTGAAATTTCAGAGAGCATAACTTTAGGGGAGCATCAGAAAATGCTGATGGAGACAGCATGGATCATGGGGGAGGATCCAGTTCTAGAGATCAACTTCCATCTGCAAGGAAGTGGACTAAATCACACACACCTGATTTAATAATTGGAGATCCTGAAGCAGGTGTCAGAACTAGAACAACAACAACAAATGAATGTATCTATCATTCCTTTCTATCTCAGACTGAACCAAAGAAAGTGGAAGAAGCTCTTCAAAATGTTGATTGGGTGCAAGCAATGCGGGAAGAGTTAAATGAATTTGAAAGAAATAAAGTCTGGACCCTAGTGCCAAGACCAAAGGACAGATCCATTGTTGGTACGAAATGGGTGTTCAGAAATAAAACTAAATAGTGATGGCATAAATACAAGAAATAAAGCAAGGTTGATTGCTAAAGGTTACTCTCAACAGGAGGGTATTGACTATGATGAAACATTTGCTCCAGTTGCTAGATTGGAAGCCATAAGAATCTTTTTGGTTTATGCTGCTCACAAGAAGTTCAAAGTCTTTCAAATGGATGTGAAAAGTGTTTTTCTCAATGGAGAATTAGAGGAAGAGGTATATGTTGAGCAACCTCCAGGCTTTGTAGATCCAAAATTTCAAAATCATGTCTACAGGCTTGACAAAGTACTTTATGGCCTTAAGCAAGCTCCTAAAGCATGGTATGAGACTATGGCTCAATTTCTTCTGAAAAGTGGATTTAACAGAGGCACAATTGACAAGACTTTATTCTACCTCAACCATGGAAAGGACTTACTTTTGGTACAGATATATGTTGATGATATCATCTTTGGCTCTACTAATGCCAAACTCTATTAAAGGTTTGTAAAGCTAATGCCGTCAAGATATCAAATGAGTATGATGGGAGAACTTAGCTATTTTGTGGGACATCAAGTCAAGAAAAATAAAGAAGGTACTTTCATAAATCAATCCAAGTACACCAGAAATTTACTCAAGAAATTTGGAATGCAAGACTGTTCAACTACATCCACTCCCATGGCCACTGCAACCAAGTTAGATAAAGATACTGGAGCATCATTAGATATTACTAACTACAGAGGTATGATTGGCTCTTTACTCTATCTAACTGCAAGTAGACCTGATATCATGTATGCTACCTGTCTTTGTGCAAGATTTCAGGCTGATCCAAGAGAACCTCATCTAATAGCTATGAAAAGAATTTTCAAGTACCTCAAGGGTACAGTTGATCTAGGATTGTGGTATCCTAGGGAATCAGATTTTAAGCTAATAGCTTACTCAGATGCAGATTTTGCAGGATGCAAAATAGACAGGAAAAGCACTAGTGGAAGCTGCCAATTTCTTTGAGGCAGATTGGTTTTTTGGTTTAGCAAGAAACAGAAATCAATTTCCACATCAATTGCAGAAGCAGAATATATTATTGTAGGAAGCTGTTGTGCATAGATTCTTTGGATGAAGAATCAGTTACTGGACTATGGGTTAGAATTTTCTAAAATACCCATTGACTGTGATAATCAAAGTGTTATTGCTATGACAGGTAATCCAGTTCAACACTCAATGACAAAACACATCACTATTATGTGCCATTTTATAAGGGAACATGTGATGGAAGGTACAATGGAATTGCATTTTATCCCAACAGATCAACAACTAGCAGATATCTTCACAAAACCACTACGTGAAGCTACTTTTACAAGACTGGTAAATGAACTTGGAATGGTCTAAGGTTCTTTCTCAAAATCTGTTTAGTTTTTGTTCTCATGCATCAGACTTTATGATCAGTATTTACAGATTGTCTTATCTCCATGTAATCTATGCTTAAATTATAACATATTAAATACTGATTATTTTCTGATGTGATTCTATAAATTCTAAAAGTGTTTTGAATGCTCTGTGACTATTTAATCCAATGAGGATTATATTGTTAGATGTTGACTTAGTAGTCTTTAACAAACTAGGTATCCCATCTTTGAATTAGTTATTTATGTGGAAATCAATAACACAAGCAAATTCTGATTTTGATCTTAGTCAAATTTACTTTGTGTATCTTATTACTAAGTCACAACCTAAATTATTGCTTCTTATCTGTCAAATTCTGATGTCAGTAAATCTTAAGGATGAACTACATGCTTGATATGCCTCACTTATCTGAAGAAAACAAAAAAAAAGAAAATTGAAATCAGGTATTCCTTTGAGATCTAGAGTAATTTATGTGAGAGGGAAGATCCAAGTGCATTGCTGGTATTAATTTATATGCGTTTTTCTTTGTGACATTTCACATTCTCTGATTACTGGAGAAATACTCTGATAACAGCATAAATTCATATGACAGTTGTAACTCATTTACACTGAGAAGCCACTGTCTAAAGAATTTCAAAAGATGCATAAAATAAGCACAAACAGTTGAGGTGGACTCTTGCATAACTTTATTCTATAGTAGACTTCACAATTAAAAACATATTTTAAGCATTTTTCTTAGTTATGCCTTATTTCTAAGATATACTAAAGTTTATCAGACTTTAATCTTTATCTGATCATCTACACATGCACACACTCTCACTCCATATGAATGATGAAAATTACTGTGGTAATTAAGTTGTTTCAGATAAACAGTTAAGTATTATTTGCATAAATTCTGAGGACAAGTTTCGATGAAAGTTCTGATGATTAAACTCTAAAGAAACCAATCAGTATTTGTGTGAAGAATCACAGAAACAATCATTCATTTTTTGAGTACAGAAGCCATGTTCTGATGACCATTAAATTCTGATAATAGTCAAGTTCTTATGCAAATCCTGATGGAAACACTGATGCTTATGTGGCATTATTTAATTACTTGACTTATTTTTGGTATTTACTGTAACGGTCATTTTTATCAGAAAATGATTAAGTGAAATAACAACAGTGATAATCATTTGGTATATGGGTTGCATGTTTGTTTTGAAAAACAGCATGTGAGCAATAATTACTGCACATTTCCCGTGCCCACTAACCACTGTTTTGACTATTTAGTGCGTGACATGTGTTAAATGTCTGTTTTACTTCCAAAAAGATCCGTTGAGTGGAAAAAGTATATATATTAGAGTTAAAAGATTTTACAATCTTTTACCTACTCTTACTTTATCTCTTATTTCGTTTACTCCCTCTCTCTCTTTTTCTCTCTATTTTCTGACGGACTCTCTTACATGCATTTTATCAAACACCTTTCGTACATCAAACTTTTCACTTAATTTCTTACAGAAATGGCACCAAAGGACATTATCTTTAATGGAGCCAAGTTCGTCCCCAACAATTATATGGTTATTCTCAGCAAGGATGAAGCTCCATCAGATCTTCACTTCATCCAAGACTTTCTTACTCGCAGTGAGATTGGGTATGCTTTGACCCAACCACAATTACTCTCGGGAACACAGATACTGGAGTTTTGGAGAGTGGAGTTTATGATGATGGTGGTGAAGCTGGGTCCCCAAGTATTATTTTCACAACAGGGGAAGATGAGCATCTGGTTACTTTGTCTATTGTTCGACAAGCTCTACATCTGCCAGAAAATTGCAATTTCAATGCTCAGATTAAAGATCCACTACTACAGAGTATGATGGCCAGTCTTGGCTATGAGAAAAGTTTTTCCAAGCCGGGACAACTGAAGAGACCCTATATAAGAAGGGAGTGGAGCTTTTTCTTTGACTGCATCACCAGAGCTTTTGCCAACAAATGCTCAAATGTTGATGCCATTCCAATTCTGAGTCAGCAAATAGGGTATGCACTTCTTAATCAAACTCATTTTGATTATGCTACTGTTATTTTGGGTTTTATTGGGGATAGGATGAAGGAGGACCCAAATACTGTTTATTTTGCTAGATTTTGTCAACTAATTTACATTTTTTGTTGTTCTGATAAGCCCCAAAACTTTAGTGAGTCAATTCAACCTTTTAAACTTGCTAAAAGGGCCTTCACAGACTTGTTATCTATTGATAATAAGAAAGAGATACTAAGACCCCTTCAAATTCCTACATCAGTAAAACAGTTCTTAGTAAACTCTGACCCCAACACATATACAACCCAATTTCCTGATATTGCACAATCTTTTCAACCACAACCATCGGCACCTACTACCAAACCAACCTCTGGTATCTGTTCCTCAATCTCCACCAAGGAGAAGAAGAAAGATAATTTTGAGGGATGAATCAGATGAAGATGAGCAAGTCCAGGTTCCAGCATCGGAACCTGTGACAGTAGAAGCTGAAGAGGTAACTCTTCAGAAAAAAATGAAGTTGAGGGTTCTAGTCTTGAGAAAAGAAAAAGGTCTTCCAACTCTGATACAGATAATGTCTCTCCTATATCTAAGAAATCAAGATCAGAGAAGAAGAGAGCAGGTGTGAGAATAACACAAGTTCAATATAAAGAAGCTGAGGAAGGAGATCAGGAATCTCTGATCTCATCAGAACCAATAGTGATTGAAGCTCTACCTCAACCTGAAGACACTGTTCCAGACACAGTGATCACACCTCCTGTCTCTCCACTCAGAGAAACAGCTATAGTTGAAGATTCAGGATTAAGTCCTGAAATTGACATTCATAGGTTGAACATTCCATCTGTCTTGTTTCTGGAAGCACCACAAGGACAAGTGACAACTCCATATGTTTCTCCATTAAATGCTGAAATACCAACTACTCCAATTCTGCATGTGGAAACAGATAAAGTTGTACCAGAATCTTCTACAGCCACACACACTCTTGTGTTGTCCGAAGATGATGAGCTTCTAGCAAGTTCTGGAGAGTCAGCTCCAGTAAACACTCTAGCTCCAATTCTTGGAAAGGAGGAGCTGTTGAAATATGTTGAAGAAGAAGCTCCCGTTCCTTGGGAGGAAACTCACAGAGGAGTTGAATGGACCAAGAAGTGGAATGAATCTGACTTCATTCCCAGCTCAAAAGTTCTGTAAGATCATATTGCAAAAGCTGATGAGTTGCTGACAAATTCTGATTTTAAAGCACAACTTAAAGTCACAGCTCTCAGTACCAAAAATCTTCAAGGTCTACACTCCACAACTCATAAAAAGGTTAATAAACTTCAAGAAGTAGCTGATAAGCTGGATATGGAGATCAAGCTAGACAAAAAGAGGTTTATCAGACCTATTCAAGAGAAAGTTGAAGCTATTGAGAAAGTTCAAGAAGAGCAGCAGGCCCAACTGGCTGAGGTCCTACAAAATCAAGCTGCTCAACAGACTCAATTGAATGAGATCCAATCTTCAGTGGAACTTCTTCTCTCTCTACTCCTATCAGATGATGCCAAAAAGGGGGAGAAGGTAGTTAAGTCCAAATGCTTAACTAGTCAAGTACTGAAGAAGAAGGATGATAAAGGAGATGACCAGGGAAACCCTAGCAAGGGCAAAGGTCAAGGGCAAAGCAGCAAAGTTTCTTCACAGAAACTAATTTCTGATTCTAGTAAATCTTCTACACAGAAGAATTCAAGTTCGGAAGATGTAAATGCTCAAACTCTAATAGCAAGTTCTGATAATCAAAATCTGATATCAAGTTCTGATGTTCTCATTTAGTCTGGAAGTCTAGACTCTTAGAAGTTTTTACAAACTCTGAAGCTTAAGGGAAGGGAGACTACTGTCTACTATAAGGATCCCAAGATTCAGACATTTGATGAAGAAATTGCTAAAAGATTGTTTCTCAAGCATAATCCTGGAATGGATTTAGAGACTCTAAAGGAGGAAGAAGCTAGATTTGCAGCTGAAAAGACAAATCCTAAGTCTAAAGCTTCTAATGCAAAGAAACCTCCAAGGCCTAGGGAAAAAGGCATTGTGATCAAGGAAAGGTCAACTTCTGAGGCTTCAAAGCCCAAGACAAGATCACAAGTTGAAATCGATCCCAAAGCAAAAGGGAAAGAAAAGGTTGATGAACCAACAAAGATTCAGAAGAAGAAAATTCCTTCAGTTCTAATAGATCCTGCCTATCAAGCTACAATGCATGATGATGATACTCTGATAGAAGAGGAAGTTGAATCTTTGAAGAGAAGGAAGAAACTGAAAGAAACAGAGTTAACTACTGATAATGCTCAAACTACTCAAACTGTGGAAGCTCAGAGTTTATCAAATTCTGAGAAGCTATCTGCTCAAGAAGATAATGAAACAACACATCCTGATCAAGTCATCAAGACATCAACCTCTGACAGAGCTCAACTTGATTTGAACAATATGACAATTGCTGATAAAAAGAAGCTGCTATGGAAGAAGTCTACTCCAGTGGAACCTAAGTCCAATCTAATGATTAATCAACTTGCAACATTTGGGTTAAGAGCCAAGCAACTTAGAGATAGAGCTGGATTAGGTTCTGATGAAGAAAAGATACAAACAAGAGTACAAGTTACTCTCAGAGATCCTTCCATGTTGACAGAAAAACCATATGAACGAATCAAACAAAAGCACCTTGACAAAGTGATGTCTGCTCAAATTGTGATGGATGCTCATGATAAAGATGATCTAAAAGAGAAATTGATCTTATTTCTCAATGATGGCAGAACTTACAGACTAGCTGATACTGATGTGCTAAATAAGTCTATCAAAGAGCTTCAACATATTCACTACCTTCTGGAAGTAAAATCTGATATTACAAGAAGATGGTCAGAATATATTTTAAAGGCTATAAGAGATCTTCTCAGAATCTCTGGTACAAAGGCTTCTCAGTACATTCCAAAAATAACTGAAGATGATGGAAGAGAAATTCCTATGAGGAAGAACTCTGCTAAGGTGAAAGTTATTCTGAAAGGAAAGTGTCTATGCTACAATGAAGACTCTTCACATCCTAGAGTTATCAGACTTGGAGATGGTCTTGAAAGAACATCTATTCCAGCACTCAAAACAACCATTTATCAGATTGGTGACAATGAAGATGAAGAACTGATGCAAGTCAAAGCATAGTTAGTTGAAGTTCTGAGAAAAGCTGAAGACAAGCTGGTAAAAGACTTTACAAGGAATCACTTTGGATTCAGATTGATCCAGTGATATTGGTAAAGCTACATGTACTGTAAGTTATAGTTAGTTGTCAAAATAAACTTTCATTGCATTTGTACTTAAATGTTTTTGACATCATCAAATCTATTAACTTGTATATTTTTTATAATTTACAAGTTGGGGAGATTGTTAGATATATTTGAGATGTCATGTCTAATCTGTTGTGTTTAGTTTCAGAACTAAACATCTAGACTTATCAGGACTTACTGGAAATCAGAACTTACTGAAGTCAGAACTTATATCAGAACTTAAGGTCGTCAGGATTTATATCAGGACTTAAGTGCGGGTACTTCAGATAAGGAATGCAGCTGATTTACAGGAGAGGATCTGGACTAAAACAAAAGAAGATATGCATGAAGAGTTGGACAACTAGAAGACTTGTAAAAAATAATATCTGATTGATATATTTTAGGAGACATAATTACATTCCATATCAATTAGAAGATATCTTGTAACTGTGTACTATATAAACACAGCTTAGGATTTACACTATATGTGTTATTATTCACGAGAAAGATTATTCATTATAACCTAGCAGCTCTTAGTGATATTGTTCATCACTGAGAGAGTAGTTTAACCTACTTTGTAACAGAGCTTATTATATTGAATAAACTTGATTAATGTTACATACTTGTGTTCTAAATCGATTTGATTGTATAAACACTATATTCAACCCCTTCTATAGTGTTGTGTGACCTAACATCCTTTATTAAGCCCTGTTATATTATTGTACCTTATTCCAGAACTTGTCATAATCAGACTTTTATCTATGTACCTTTGGCTTGTTGAATAAATCATATATCTTGTTTCCTATTATGGACCCTGAAATCTTTACAACTGTTTGGTATACCACGTTTTCATATAACCGTGTTTAAAATTTCATAAAATCATATCATGTGCCATGAGAAAACAACACTGATGTGAGGAAATTATATAGTAATAGGATTGCATGTGCAAATTAGGTAAAACATAAAACCCGCAAAAGTGATTTTGTAATAAAATGTTGTTATAAAACTGGATGACCCCTATATAGCCTACCTGAGAGACGAAACACTCCCGGAAGACCGGAACAAAGCTAAATACCTGAAGCACAAGGTTGCCCGTTTCATCCTGGAAAAAGAACAGTTGTATAGAAGAAATTTTGCAACACCAACTCTGAAGTGCGTAGACCCGAAGGAAGCAGACTACTACCTCCGGGAAGTCCATAAAGGTATCTGCGGAGATTATCTAGCAGCCAAAGCTCTGGCCTACAAAATCATCAGACAAGGATAATACTGGCCCATAATCCACTCTGACTCTGTTGCCTATGTCAAGAAATGTCCTCGATGCCAAAAATTCAGCAATGTTCCCAAGCAAAGTCCGAGCCTGCCAGCATCAGTGTTATCTCCGATCCCATTTGCCGTTTGGGGCATAGACATCATGTGCCCTTTCCCCCGAGCAAAAGGAGACCTCTGCTACGTTCTCGTAACCATTGACTATATGACTAAATGGGCAGAAGCCAAAGCAATAAGTACGATCAATCAACAAGATTGTATTAAATTCATGGATTCAATTGTTATGCGGTTCGGGATCCTAGTGATTTTAGTCTCAAATAATGGCCCACCATTCGTTGGATATGAAATTGAAGCATATTTGAAAGAACTCAGAATCAAGCACAAAAGGGCATCTGTGGCACACCCTCAGGGAAATGGACAAGTCAAGGTAACCAACAGGACCATACTCCGAGGCCTAGAGAAAAGGTTGGAAGAGTCCAAGAAAACTTGGCCAGATGAACTCCCAAAAGTCCTATGGTCCTACAGGACCACCCCCAGGACAGGGACTGGGGAAACCCCTTTTAAACTCGCTTACGACACTAAATCCCGGTTACCAGTCAAAACAGGATCACCCTCTCACAGAGTGGCTAATTTTGATGAAGTCTCCAATATCGAAGGCCTCAAAACCAATCCGGAACTTCTGGACGAGGTGAGGGATCGGGCGGTGCAAAAAATGTAGGCTTAAAAAGAAAAAATGAAGCTCTACTTCGGAAAGAAAGCCATGATAAGGGAATGTGAAGCAGGCGACCTGGTACTCCGGCATACCGAGGCTTCAGACCCAGCTAACCATGGAAAGTTACAGCCCAACTGGGAAGGGCCCTACAAAGTCAGAGAGGTGCTCCGTCCGGGAACCTAAAAGTTAAACTACCTTAACGGAACCGAGGTCCCGAACACCTGGCACGGAGCCCGTCTCTGGAAATTCTATCTGTAGAAAGGTGCGCATGGCTATATATAGTTTTTGTTGAACAATAAGAAACACAAGTGTTGTGCATATGTTGTGTACTTGATGATTTCATAAACAAAACATCTAAGTAGATTTTACTTAGTGAAATAATGTAGCACTCGACGGATAAGAATTATAGTCCCGACGGATAACTCATTATAGTCCCGACGGATGATTAACTTATTATCCATCGAGTGAGTAGCTTATGTAATAATAAGTTTGTAGCACAGTGATGTATGCACCTTTGTATAGAATCTGTAGTAGCATATATGTCATGTTGACTTTAACTAGATATGCAGAATAGGTTGAATAAATTGTACATAAGTAATGTCTTGTAATTCTGTATAAGTGAAATGAAGTCAAGTGCCAAAATAGCTACCGACGGATGATTAACAAAGCCTTCGACGGATGATCAAAAGACTATCAACGGATGTTTAACATAGCAGTCGACGGATGATCAATTAAGTCATCGATGGATGATCTAAAAGTCGACGGATGATCATATCAAGAATTCAAACATCAGTGGAACAGTGAAAGCTGACACACAGCCGTCGAGTTGGATACAAACACATTGTGGAAGCCCATTAACTGGGTAATAGAGGATGAAAAGCAGCAAAGATTAAGACTGTTAGATTTTATATTTGTTCAGTCTTTTTGACTTTGTAATCTTGGTATTATATAAACCAAAAGAGTAGCAATTTGGAAAAACAACTGAGATAGCTGAGAGAAACTCAAAAACAGAGAAATCTTTGTAAGCATAATCTTTAGCATTTCCTGTATTCTCAGTAGCTCTATTTTGTAAGCAGCTATGAGCACTTCTGCACACAGAGTCCTCTCGATTTATATATATCTCTGGTGGAATTGTATAAATCCACCAGAAAGTTTTTAAAGACTCTTGTTTTTAATTACTTGTGTTTTGATTCATTTAAGTTTATATTCCGCATTGTGCTAATCAAAACAAATATATCAATAATCGAGTTGAACATTTTTATTTCAAGAAAAAGGTTCAAGAATTCCATTCAACCCCCTTTCTGTAATTCTTGCTACATTGTTAAGGGACTAACAATTGGTATCAGAGCAAGCTCTTAATCTACAAAGAGTTTAAAGATCAAAACAATTCAGCAAGATGAACAAGAAAGATGTTGGAGTCAAGATTCCTTTTCTTGATAAAGATAATTACCATCATTGGAAGGTAAAGATGCATCTTCACATGCTCTCTCAAGATGAGGCCTATGTGGACTGCATAGAAAGAGGCCCTCATGTTCCAATGAGAGCTGCAACAGGAAATGAGCCATCTGTTCCAAAGCCAAGGCATGAATGGTCTGATCCTGACATTGAACAAGTCAGGAAAGATAAAAAGGCCATGAACATTCTATTCAATGGTGTTGATGCAGACATGTTTGATAACATCATCAACTGCAAGACTGCCAAGGAAGTTTGGGACACAATACAGATAATTTGTGATGGTACTGAGCAAGTAAGAGAAAATAAAATGCAGCTCCTGATTCAGCAATATGAGCATTTTCATAATGAAGAAAGTGAATCACTCACTGACATTTTTAGTAGATTCCAAAAACTACTAAATGCTCTTAAGTTGCATGGAAGAGTCTATCAGACTAAAGACTCCAATCTGAAATTTCTCAGATCTCTTCCAAAGGAATGGAAACCAATGACAGTCTCATTGAGAAACTCACAGGATTATAAGGAGTTTACTTTAGAGAGACTGTATGGCATTCTGAAAACCTATGAGCTTGAGATAGAGCAGGATGAAAGAATGGAGAGAGGAAAGAAGAAAGGAGGATCCATTGCACTAGTTGCTGAATTGGAAAAGGAGAAGGAAGTGAAGATGGAAGCTGTGGAATCAACTTCAAAGGTCTGTGAAAGCAAGGGTAAGGGGCTAGCTACAGAAAATGAAGATTCATTGAGCCAAGATGACATGGAGGACATTGATGAGCACCTAGCATTCCTTTCAAGAAGATTTTCCAAGCTCAAGTTCAAAAAGAACTTGGGAGCAGCCAAGCCAAATAGAAACATGGTGGATAAGTCAAAATTCAAATGTTTCAAATGTGGCTTGGCAGGGCATTTTGCAAATGAGTGTAGAAAGTCAGATTCCAGTAAGAAAAGATTTGAGTCTGTAGATTACAAGCAAAAATACTTTGATCTACTCAAACAAAAGGAAAGGGCTTTTATTACACAAGAGAATGACTGGGCAGCTGATGGCTTGGATAAAGATGAAGATGTCAGCTATGTCAATCTAGCCCTTATGGCCAAGTCTGATGAAACAGAGACAAGTTCCTTAAGCAATCAGGTAATCACTACAAACCTTGCACATTTATCTAAAGCTGAGTGTAATGATGCCATAAATGACATGTCTACAGAATTGTATCATTTGCGTGTTACACTTAAGTCCCTCACTAAAGAAAATGCTAAAATCAAATAAAACAACTTGTTTTTAAGTGAGAGGAATAATGTGCTTGAGTCTCAGTTTATTGAGTTTGAAAAACTAAAAATTGAATGTAGGATTGCCAAGGAGGAATTAACTGAGTCCTTGAAAAAGGAAGAAATTTTAAAGAAGCAGCTCGATCGTGAACAAGAGGTGATTAAAGCATGGAAAACATCCAGAGATGTTCATGCTCAAATCACCAAGGTTCAAGAAATTGAGTCTTTTTTGTGATGAAGCCTGGAAAAAGAATAAGGAGAAACTAGAACCTATTTTGGTAGATGGGTTGCTGACAGATGTAGACTCGACGGATGATGAGGACTATCCGTCGGATAACAAAAAGTGTTATTCGTCGAATGATAAAAATCCTCATCCGTCGGCTGTAAGCAAACCCATTAGCAAAGCCAAATTAATCAAGCTAAATGAAAAGTATGGGTCTGTTTCCAAGAACTTTGTTTCAGGAGAGTCAAGTCAAGCTAAGAAAGGGAAAAAGGCTAATGTTGGTCACATGACTGTCAAACAGTTAAGTGACAGACTTGAGAAGATAGAGGTAAAAACAGAGACTAAAAGGAAAAACAATAGGAATGGTAAAGTAGGGATTAACAAACACAATAACTACACACCTGATAAATATGCTCCTAGAAAAATCTGTGTCAAGTGTGGTAGTGTAAATCATTTGTCAGTTAATTGCAAATCTGCCATGCCTACTCCCATATCTGTTTAGCCTCAATTTCCCAACATGAATGCCATGCCTCCCATGCCTGTTAATGCTATGCCTACACAGAATATGAATGCACAGTTTGCTAATATGCCATTTGCACATAATCAATATTATGCTGCATACAATATGCCTCAAATACCATTTAGCATGCCTTACTGGAATAACATGTTTGCACCAAGCATGCCATTTCCTGTTAGCCATAACATGCATGATAATTTTGCTGCATCTAGTGGTTTCAAAGGCCCAACCCAAATGACTAAGGAAGAATCTGAAATTCCTAAGTCAAATGAGTTAAGACCTAAGAAACAGAAGAAGAAAGCTAACAAGACAGGACCCAAGGAAACTTGGGTACCAAAATCAACTTGATTTGATTTTGATGTGTGCAGGGAAACAGAAGGAATCTTTGGTACTTGGATAGTGGTTGTTCAAGACACATGACTGGTGATTCTACCCTGCTCACAGAGTTTAAGGAGAGAGCTGGTCCAAGTATTACTTTTGGAGATGACATCAAAGGATATACTGTGGGATATGGCTTGATTTCAAAGGACAATGTCATCATTGAAGAGGTTGCCTTAGTGAATGGTCTCAAACACAATCTGTTGAGTATCAGCCAGCTTTGTGATAAAGGCAACTCAGTAATCTTCAACAAAGAAGCCTGTGTTGTGACTAACAATCAAAACAACAAAGTGGTTCTCACTGGTGTGAGAAGAGGAAATGTGTATCTAGCTGACTTTAACTCAACTAAAGCAGAATCTGTAACTTGTCTTCTCAGTAAAGCAAGTCAAGATGAAAGTTGGCTATGGCACAAGAAGCTATCCCATTTAAACTTCAAGACCATGAATGAGCTGGTAAAGAAAGAGCTAGTAAGAGGCATTCCTCTAGTGGAGTTTACAAAGGATGGACTGTGTGATGCCTGCCAAAAAGGGAAGCAGATCAAAGCATCATTCAGGAAGAAACTTGATTCGGCAATTGAAGAGCCTCTGCAACTGCTTCACATGGATCTGTTTGGACCTGTCAATGTATTGTCAATCTAAAGGAAAAGATTTTGCCTAGTAATTGTAGATGATTTCTCAAAGTTCTCTTGGACATATTTCTTAAAGTCTAAAGATGAGGCTAGTAAAATCATCATCAATCACATAAGGCAAGTCAACAATCATCCAGATTTCAAAGTTAGAAGAATCAGGAGTGACAATGGAACTGAGTTCAAGAATTCTGTCATGAGAGCATTTTGTGAGGAAAATGGGATTCTGCATGAGTTCTTAGCAGCAAGGACTCCACAACAGAATGGAGTAGTGGAAAGGAAGAACATATCACTTATTGAAGCTGCAAGGACAATGCTTAAAGAATCAAAATTACCAACATATTTCTGGGCTGAAGCTGTAAATACTGCATGCTACACTCAGAACATTTCTCTGGTTAATCAAGCAAGATGCATGACTCCTTATCAACTGTTCAAGAACAAGAAGCCAACTCTAAACTTTCTTCATCTCTTTGGATGTAAATGCTATATTCTGAGAAATCAAACTGATCAAAATGGGAAGTTTGATGTTAAAGCAGATGAAGGAATTTTTGTTGGATATGCTATTGGTAAAGCATATAGAGTCTACAATCTAAGAACCAACATTGTTGTGGAATCTATACATGTTGTGTTTGATGATAAAAAGATTGAAGGACTGAAAGATGGAGATTACCATGAAAGCCTCAAATTCGACAATGTCGAGATGGTTAGTGATGAAAGTGATGATGAGAGTGATCAAGAAACAGTGTCTAAGGATAATGCAGACAAATCTACCATCAATGAAGCACATAACTCAACATCCGTCGAGTTACATAATGCTTCATCCGTCGGAAGGCAATATGTGTTATCCGTCGGAAGACAACCTGCCTCATCCATCGGTACTCAAGATTCACCATATGTCGGGTTATCTAAAGGAGCAGGAAATCAAGGAAGGTCACCTATAGAAAGTACCCCTTTCTCAAATCAAAGATCCACAAACTCAGGGGGAGTTTCTAGCAATCAAAACTCAATCACACATCAAGACAACATTGAGGTCTCTTCATCTAGAGCTAATCTACCTCAACCAAGGAAATGGACAAAAGATCACCCCTTTGAACTGATTATTGGTAATGTTTCTTCTAGAGTTCAAACCAGGAAAGCAACTCAAGAAGAATGTCTATACAGCAGCTTTCTGTCAAAGGAAGAACCAAAGAAGGTAGAAGAAGCCTTGTTAGATCCTGATTGGATTTTAGCTATGCAGGAGGAGCTAAACCAATTTGAAAGGAATAAAGTTTGGAAGCTGGTACCCAAGCCTAAAGGAAAGAATCCAATAGACACCAAATGGGTATTCAGAAACAAGATGGATAAAAATGGCATAGTAGTAAGGAACAAAGCCAGATTGGTTGCTAAAGGTTATTGCCAGCAAGAAGGAATAGATTTTGATGAAACATTTGCTCCTGTTGCAAGACTTGAAGCCATCAGAATCTTCTTAGCCTATGCAGCCCATGCCAATTTCAAGGTCTATCAAATGGATGTCAAAAGTGCCATTCTGAATGGAGATTTGGAGGAAGAAGTCTATGTTAGTCAACCTCCTGGCTTTGAAGATCCAAATTTTCCAGAGTATGTCTATTATCTACTGAAAGCACTTTATGGACTGAAGCAAGCACCTAGAGCCTGGTATGACACCTTATCAAAGTTCCTTTTGGAGAATCACTTCACAAGAGGTACTGTAGATAAAACTTTATTTTTCAGAAATGTTAATGGCTCTAGCATACTTGTTCAAATTTATGTAGATGATATTATTTTTGGCTCTACAGATGAGAAACTTTGTAAAAAGTTTGTCAAACTGATGCAAAGTAAGTATGAAATGAGTATGATGGGAGAACTAACTTACTTTCTTGGTTTACAAGTTAAGCAAGTTAGTGATGGAATATTCATTAGTCAAACTAAATACATTTTTGATCTTTTAAAGATGTTTGATCTAATAGATTGCACATCTGCAAAAACTCCCATGGCCACTGCAACTAAGCTTGAACTAAACACTACTGAAAAGTCTGTGGATATTTCAAGCTATAGAGGCATGGTTGGCTCACTTCTGTACTTAACAGCTAGTAGGCCAGATATAATGTTTGCTACATGTTTATGTGCTAGATATCAGGCTGATCCTAGAGAGTCTCACTTGATAGCTATCAAGAGAATTTTCAGATATCTCAAGGGAACACCAAAACTTGGCATTTGGTATCCTAGAGATTCTGGTTTTGATCTAACTGGTTATTCAGATGCAGATTATGCAGGTTGCAGAATTGATAGAAAGAGCACAACAGGATCCTGTCAATTTTTAGGAGACAAGCTTGTGTCCTGGTTCAGTAAAAAGCAAAATTCAGTTTCTACTTCTACAGCTGAAGCTGAATATATTGCTACTGGCAGTTGCTGTGCACAGATTTTATGGATGAAAAATCAATTGCTAGACTATGGTTTGCAAGTTGAAAGGATTCCTATTTTCTGTGATAACACAAGTGCAATTCCCATCACTAAAAATCCAGTGCAACATTCAAGGACAAAGCACATAGACATCAAGTACCATTTCATAAGGGAACATGTAATGAATGGTACTGTAGAGTTACATTTTGTTCCAAGTGAGAAGCAACTTACAGATATTTTTACCAAGCCACTGGATGAATCCACCTTTTCTAGGTTGGTAAGTGAGTTAGGTATGCTTAATTACTCTTGAATTTATCTGAGTTATTTTGCAAGTTGGAATGTAGCCAGAAATTTAACTGATTTTTTAGTCATGGATGAAATTTTGGCTAAGTCAAAATTTGCATCTCGACGGATGACCATTATCCATCGAGTTGAGTCATCCGTCGATATACAATGTGCAAATAAAAATCAATTATTTTTCTGGAATCTTTTAAAACTCGACGGATAACAGTTTATTCTCATCTGTCGAAGTGTCTAAATCTTAACCGTTAATTCCCTGAACATTATCCATCGAGTATACTTACAGTTTGTAAGCATTACACGACGGATAATGGGTGGAATTTTTACTGTTTATTTTTAAACGGCTATTTTAGGCAATTTCTATTGGGTAATTTACTTTTCTTTATTATTTTCATCCGTTGTTTTTGAGGAAGTATAAAAGCCTATTTCATTCTAATCATTTTCTTTTATCATTCTCAATTCAACTGCGTTTATTTCATTCTTTCTCAAGCAAAAATCCTCTTTCTCTTCAAGCTTTAATTCTCTAACAATGGCACCCGTAGTAAAGATCATGTCACGGACTGGGTTCATCTATGAGAAGAACAACTTTCCAGCTTTGGTCAATAAGGGTATCCAGCAATCAGAAGACTATCACAGGATGATGGACTTCTTGAAAAACTGTAAACTAAGTTATGCCATGCTGGAATCACCCACAATTTACTGTGAAGTTGTTGAAGAGATGTGGACAACAGCAATCTACAACTCTACTGACAAAACCATCACTCTAACTATCAAAGGTAACGAGTTCTGTATCAATAGTGATGTAATAAAAGCATGTTTCAAGATTCCTGATGATAATGTAACTGCACCACACACTGACACTGATATTGTCAATATGCTCAATTCCATTCATTATGCACTTCCTACTACAAAACTAAGTGACATTAGAAGACTAGGTCTTAGGAAGGAATGGAGTTACATGTGTGATGTTGTAACTAAAGTCTTTTCTGGAAAAATCAATAATTTCGATTCTGTGAACATTTCCATGCTTAACATGCTATACATGCTAGTTACAGACAAATTTTACAATTTCAGTGACCTTATTGTGTATGAGTTAGGTTTTAAACTAGGTGACTTAGCCAAAAGAGGAAAGAATGTTTACTATGCTAGATTTTTTATGCTTTTGGCTAACCATCTTTATCAAGAGATTGTACTTGAGAACCCAAACAACAAATTGGCTTGTTGAGTTCAAGAGAGAAGAATCATTGTAGACTTGAACAGAGCCAACCATCACAGGGATGTGCCAATGTTCTATTTCCCTGCAATGCAGACACCTCAGGTAAGTGAGGTAAGTTCATCCATACCCTCAACCATTCCAATCTCCTCCAATTCTTTGAGTTCAGGCATAGCTATGGCAACTGTGACAATGACCAAACAGTTGCCTACCAAAGCTGCCAAAACAACTGTAATTTCCAAATCCAAATCAAAGAAAACCCCCTCTGGTATCTCTCAAAAGGTACCAGTTGAAAAATCTATCAAAGCCAAAGAGGGGAGTGTGAAGGAGGGACAGATAGGTGAGGGAAGGGGTGAACATCATAGAAACCCCAAGGATAAGGTTGGAGAGATGAGTGAACCCCAGCCCAACTACACTGCAGTTTCCCAACAAACTGCAGTGCTTAAAAAGGACAAAAGCTCACTTCTAGCTGCATCCTCCCAAAAGGATGTGGCTATTGAACAAAGTTCTCATCCAAGAGCACAGGCCAAGAGGGTTAGGGACACAAGCTCACCCCAAACTTACACTAGAAAGAAGAAATTCAAAACAACTGGGGATGCACAGGGCACACACATAGTGCAAACTGGTGCTAAAGACACAGTCCATGCACCTTCTCAAATTCAGATTGATGTGGCTCCAACAAATGTGGAGTCACAGCCAAAATCTCTCATTATAGAAGTCACTGAAACACCATACTCACCAACTAACTCACTGGAAGTGGACATGATAAACACTTCAATTCCTGATTCCCCTTCTTTAACTCTGTTGGGGAAGCCAAAATCTAGTGCAAGTGAGCATCATCTTTTAGATGATTTGTTGGCTCACTTTCCAATTCTTTCAGATTCTATTGTGACATCTGTGCCTTAAATAACTTCAATCAACACAGAGTCTACAATAGTTTCTCTTCCCACCTCATTCATTTCTACTCTCTCGATGGATATTGCTCATCCGTCGAGTAGTGATTGTATCCCGACGGATAAGCTTAACAGCAGTTATCCGTCAGATAGCTTTACCACTCACCCGACGGATATCACTTATCCGTCGAGTGTCTCTGCACAACTTCAAACTTCAATAATTTTAAGTGCAGAAGATTTAGTGGTAATACAATCACTCTTAGGACTGAGAGAGGAGAGTGCATTGAGTGAGAGGTTGGGTTGCTCCCAGGAAAAAGGAGAGGAAAAGAGTGAATCTCAGCAATCCATTTCTTCAGGATTGGCAAAAGTGAGTGAGAGGAGTCCCACCTTAGTAGGTGAAGGTGAGGGTGTGAGGGTGGGGAGCCAGGGTGAGACCCTGATGCAACAAAAGAGAGACTATGAGAGAAAGGCATGTACAGGAGAATTAAGGATGGATCCAGCCATTGCTAGTGAGTCAATGATTGTGGATGATGCTGAAAAGGAAAGACAATTTCAGCAACATTACAAAGCTGTAATTGATAACATTTCCTTGGATGCTGACACTTTTACTCACCCTGTTCCAGCCTATCAATTGTTGGCTGCTCAGGGCAATGTGGAGGCAGAACAGACTTTGAATTTAGTGCACACCACAGAATCTCTTCAAAGAGATAAAGCTGTTGTTAACAGGATGCCTTCTCAAGCTGGAGAGCCATCTGAAGAATTTGGAGTAAATTCTAATGATGATGACTCTGGTTCTTTGGATGGAAGCATGAACTTAGGTGGAGCTGAAGGCCCAAGTTCTGGTTTAAGTTTACCTGAATGGGCATGGGCAAAGGAATCTGTTCTTCAAGCTCACCTAGACTCTCTACATCTAATGAAGATCCAGCACTTAAGACAGAATCTCAGTGTGGATGAATTAAAAAGCGATATAGCTGACTTGAAGACCTATAACTCTGAGAAGCTGGATTCAGTAATGCCATATGGTACCAAGCAAGATCTACTAATAAGATTGAGGAGAGAATCAGACTCTGAAAAGAAGCTAGCCAAACTGGAAAATAGAGTTCAAGTTATTGAAGATTCAGTGGCTATTCTTCTTCAAAATCAACAGACTCAGACAAATCTTCTCATGCAACTGGCTAAAGCACAAGGCCTAACTCCTCAACTTGATGATAACAAAAAGGGGGAGAGAGAATCAAGTAAGGGGGAGAAAAGACCAACAGAGGGGGAGAAACTTCAAGTACAAATCAGCAAAGTAATTGTACCTTCAATTACTATCTCCAAGCCACCAGTTACAGATGGTATAGATCTAAATAAAGCAGCAGCAGCAAATTTGAAAGTTGCTGAAAAAGGAAAGTTGAGTTTGATCAACTGGGATAAGATTGATGAGGAGATATAGAAAAAGTTTGAACTAGTCAAGGAGCCAGTTAAGTCAGCCATCCATCACTCTCATGTCAAGCCAATCAGTGTGAATGAGATGAGCATGAACTATCTGGAGAAAGGACAATCTTCCTGCATCGAATCACAAAAGGCTGAAATAATTCTCAAACCAAGGGCAAATTATCCAAAGTCATCTTTGAAGAATCCCTTGGACACTGTGTATGAAACACCCAAGCCTGATCAAAAGAAGCTTCTGTCAAGATCCATTGTCTTCTATAAAGATCCAGTTGATTCAGCCTCAAAAAGGAGAATTGCTAAGAAATTCAGAAATGGAAAGGAAATTTGTGTGGTAGCTGGACATCCACAGTTTGCTCAAGCAAAAAAAGAAGAAAAAACCAGATTAAAGCAGGAAAAGAGGCAAGCTGCTCTAGATGCAAAGAAGTCTAAACAAAAGAAAGAACAGATTGCTATCTTGGCCAAGCTACAGGCTGTAAACTCTTCTCAACAAATTCCCTCTCAACCATCTGAAGCTGCTGAATCAAAGAAGAAGATTGAAGAACAGAAGAAATCCCCAAGAAAGAAAGAACTGGCTAGAAGAACAAAAAGGAAACTGGATGTTGTTGACAAGGAATTGGAAGATCAATTTCCTAAGGAATCCACTCAAGCTAAAACTCAAGCATCAAAGCCCTCTGTGGTATTTGAAGACATAAGGGTGGTGGACCCGTACAGGAACATACATGGAGAGCCTATTGTGCCAAAGGATGAGCCAATAGAGTGGGATAAATTACCAATTCCTGACTTCAACTTGCCAATTCTTACTAAGCCAAGAAGGACAAAATTAAGGGCAGTCAAGAAAGTGAAGCTGTCACCTCTCAAATCCAAGTCAGTAGTCAAAGCTCAAGCCAAGGTCAATAGAGGAGACTACTTGTACTTGTGTGACATCAAAGAATTCTCAGATCTAAACCTTTATCTGGATGAACTGGATGAAGTAAGGGCAATTGATGCATACAGAAACCTACCTGAAAGGTTGGTGTTCAAGTACAAAGGAGGAAGGGAGATGTAGTGGCCTCTTCACAGGATACTTCAAGAAAGCCAAGCTGTGTTGATCAAAGTCTATTCATCCTTCAAGAAAAACTTTGGGTTCAATGTAACTGCAAGAAGACTAGTATTGAAGAAAATTGAAGAGTTGAGGAGTGTTAGAGCTAAAGATGCACTCCCAAAAACTCTAATCATCCCATACACATGGAAAAGAGTGCATCTAAGGCCCTACTGGCTGATGGAATTCATGGATGACAAGGGTGTGAGAAGATTCTTCAGACTAGAAGACCAATTGAGTATCTCTAGCAATGAGACTCTCTTGGAGATGCAAGAAATGCTAGATCTCTCAGAATATGATGAACTAGAATTCCACAGGCAGCTCCAAAATCAAATTGAAGAAAACAACAGAAAGCTTGGAAGAAGATCCAGACCTTCAAGAAACTAGAAAAACCTGCTCAGGCTAGAGGAGCATCTTGAATTAACTGTGAGCCAAAGCTTGTACATTTTGTTTAATTGAAGCACTTTCAGTTATATCTACTTATCTTTAAAGATATATGTTTAGGATGTTTTGTTATCATCAAGTATCTCTTAATTTATGGCTACAATTCCAGTAGTCATAAATTGGGGGAGATTGTTGTGCATATGTTGTGTACTTGATGATTTCATAAACAAAACATCTAAGTAGATTTTACTTAGTGAAATAATGTAGCACTCGACGGATAAGAATTATAGTCCCGACGGATAACTCATTATAGTCCCGACGGATGATTAACTTATTCTCCATCGAGTGAGTAGCTTATGTAATAATAAGTTTGTAGCACAGTGATGTATGCACCTTTGTATAGAATCTGTAGTAGCATATAAGTCATGTTGACTTTAACTAGATATGCAGAATAGGTTGAATAAATTGTACATAAGTAATGTCTTGTAATTCTGTATAAGTGAAATGAAGTCAAGTGCCAAAATAGCTACCGACGGATGATTAACAAAGCCTTCGACGGATGATCAAAAGACTATCAACGGATGTTTAACATAGCAGTCGACGGATGATCAATTAAGTCATCGACGGATTATCTAAAAGTCGACGGATGATCATATCAAGAATTCAAACATCAGTTGAACAGTGAAAGCTGACACACAGCCGTCGAGTTGGATATAAACACATTGTGGAAGCCCATTAACTGGGTAATAGAGGATGAAAAGCAGCAAAGATTAAGACTGTTAGATTTTATATTTGTTCAGTCTTTTTGACTTTGTAATCTTGGTATTATATAAACCAATAGAGTAGCAAATTGGAAAAACAACTGAGATAGCTGAGAGAAACTCAAAAACAGAGAAATCTTTGTAAGCATAATCTTTAGCATTTCCTGTATTCTCAGTAGCTCTATTTTGTAAGCAGCTGTGAGCACTTCTGCACACAGAGTCCTCTCGATATATTATATATATCTTTGGTGGAATTGTATAAATCCACCAGAAAGTTTTTAAAGACTCTTGTTTTTAATTACTTGTGTTTTGATTCATTTAAGTTTATATTCCGCATTGTGCTAATCAAAACAAATATATCAATAATCGAGTTGAACATTTTTATTTCAAGAAAAAGGTTCAAGAATTCCATTCAACCCCCCTTCTGTAATTCTTGCTACATTGTTAAGGGACTAACAACAAGTCTGTATTTTCCTCATCTAAAATGTAATCGACACTCGATACCTATTTTTGCAATGAAATATGACATGCTTATGATGCTTCTATTATTACATTACAATTATTGGACGCACACCCACACGCAAAGTTTATTCAATTAAAAGTTTTAACCCCATCCCGGGGACAAACACACAAACCATGTGTACTTAGAAAAATTTTATTCAATTAAAAGTTTTAACCCCATCCCGGGGACAAACACACAAACCATGTGTACTTAGAAAATTTGTATTCAATTAAAATTTTTAACCCCATCCCGGGGATAAACACACAAACCATGTGTACTTAGAAATTTTTTATTCAATTAAAAGTTTTAACCCCATCCCGGGGACAAACACACAAACCATGTGTACTTAAAGAATTTTTATTCAATTAAAAGTTTTAACCTCATCCCGGGGACGAACACACAAACCATGTGTACTTGGAGATTTTTTTGAAAATTAAAAGTTTTAACCCCATCCCGGGGATAAACACACAAACCATGTGTACTTAGGAAATTTTATTCAATTAAAGGTTTTACCCCATTCTAGGGACAAATACACAAATCATGTGTACGAAAATTTTTATTCAAATAAAAGTCTTACCCCATCCGGAGGTCGAATACACAAAACCATGTGTACTTAGAAACTTTTTATTTAATTAAAAGTTTTACCCCATCCCGGGGACGAATGCGCAAACCATGCGTAATTAGAATTTTTTTAGTAAACAGCTGCAGAAAACAAATACAGAAAGGGAAATATATTCACATGTTTGTCCGGGGCAAACCAATCCCGGACCAAATCTGAATCAAGTCATATAGGGAATTAAAAATACATGAGTCTAAAAGCCACAAGGGCTGAATCTTGCACATAAAGAAACTAGAAATGAAATTACAAGGCACGAAGCCTGGATCTTCATCAATCAGTTCTCGGGAGGAGGAGGAGTCTTCTCACGGCCTTTTTCGGGAGGAGGAGGTGGCTGTGCCCCGGAGGTGCCCACTCCAGCGGCCTGGACATTCTCGCGATGAAGCTCTTCCTCGAGGTATAACTCAACAAAGCCCTCCAAGTTATCATCAGCCTTCTCAACAAGATAAGCAGAAGCGATATCCCAGCATAAATTCACCTTCTCGAAGATTTTGTTGTTCAGCTTTTCGTAGTAGGCAAGCGTACCCTGGAAGGCTGCAAGGACTTCCTCTGCCGGAGGTCGAGCAACAAGTTCTTTTTTAAAATTCTCCACCTCCGCCCGGAGGGATCCAACAACCTGCTCAGCCGCCTCCCGAGCCTTCACCTCCTCCGCAAGCGCCTTCTTATGCTCCCGAGATTCCCTCTCCTTCGCCTCCCGGTACTTGGTGAACTTTTCCTTCTCATCGGCCAACTCTTTCGCTGCTGTCTTTGCCTTAGCCACTCTCACACGATAGTTGTGGATGATGGTATAGCAGCGTTGATCCGGGCATTAGCCTGAAAATGGAATAGAAAAGACTTAGCATAGACACAAAAGAAAAGGAAGGGGACAATAATGAAGTACACATACCTCTGAAACATCCCGAACCAGGTGATCTAGAAAAGTATCAATATCTGCCTTAGCACAACACTCAAAATCTGCAGGAGTGGAATAATTCTCAAACATCTCGCTCCTACGATCATTGAGAGTCATCTAAGCCAAGAGGTTCTTCAAAGCTTCTTCTTCCACCAACTTCCGGCTCTCCTCTTCCATTGGAACGGGAGTGGTCACCCTCCTCCGCTGCGGGGTTCCAGAGCCACCAGCAACATCCTCTGCAGCCTTCCTCTTGCGAGGGTTCAAAGTTCCCACTTCCTCCTCCTCCAATTTCACCACTTCCACCTCTTTGGGCTCAACAACAACAGGAGCAGACCTCTCCGGGACCGTATTTCTCACACCATTCCCGGACGAACCGGTGTCCCGGACCTGTGAACCACTCCCAACACCACCAACTTTCTTCTTCCCCGAATCCAGCTGCACCGCACCTGTAACGACCGAGAATTTTTTGTCGTAATTAAGAAAGTAAAGTATGTGTTATGTGATGAGATTATGTGATTAAGTGGTGATTAATTGTCTTATCTGTATACTAGAGTTAAGGAGCGTGGATAAAAACGTTCCAATTTAAAGAGTCAGCTTAGAAGTCGAGCTGTGGTGTCGGGCCGTCAGGTAGAACGGAACCCGTCCTAATATGGAAATTAAATAATATAAAATGTGAATTATATGTGAAGTAAATGAATGAAGTATTTCGTCTTAAGAGACGTGTTGATTGGCAAAGGTAATGAGAAGCGTATTCGAAACGCTGAGCATCGGGCCGTCAGGCTGAACGTGACCCGGTACGCGTAAAAAGGGAATAAAGATTAAAGAGGGATAGATTCTATGATCAGACCTGAGTCGTTATGTGACTATATGCATGTGATTGCTTGACTGTGTGCATGATTATATGTTCTGTGTTAATTTCTGTGAATTTTAAAGGAATTATGTGATTTACGTAAGGGTTTATTTAACCTTCGTGCATTTTTATAAAATCATCTGAGATGGATAAAAACATGGGATTTGTTCTGTTATCTTCATAGAGGTCTTAGAGACTTTTTAAAAATGATAAGTGAATTTAATTGTGGGTCTTTGCATTTTTAAATTGATTTTATGTGGAAAAGGTATTTATTAAAGCGAGTTTGCGAAATTCATATAAAATCAACCGCTCGCTCAAATTCTGATTATGAGTAATGGATGAAAAGCTAATTTCGAGACCTACGCGTTAAAAATGTCATTTTCAATAATTCTCGACTTTTCGAGAGAGAGATATTTTGTATTTGAATTTTATCGCATTTAAGTAAAAAGAAAAGGGATGAGTGAGTAAAAGGAAGTTGGTAAATTACTAGATTGCCCTTGTTTCTAAGTGCTATATATAACCCATTTTCTTTTCTTTTCTTTCTTTTGTGCACTCATTCTCTCTTTTCTCTCTTCTCTCTTCTCTCTTTTCTCTCATTCTCTCACTCGAACCCTCTCACTCTCTCTCTCGGCTTTCTTCAATCTCTCTCGGTATACCTCTCTTTTCTTTGATCAAACACATCAATCATACCCAAATCTTCTTGTTAAACACATATTTGTAGGTAAAAGTGTGTGCATGTGTGTATACCCACTTGCATGTCGATGTGTGTGTGTGTTGTGGGTGCTTGGTGTGTGTGTTCACCCGAGAACCACATGGTTCTTGCTATTTGTTGTTGATGTCATCTTGCTAAGCTTGATTCCTTGTAAACAAATGATAGAGAAGATGTGCATGTTAGTTCTTTTTGTGTAATTGATGGAATCGGGGGCTCATGGTTGGATACCCTCGAATGAGGGCACCACCGAGATGCCACCGCCACCGGTGATGAACTCCGGTGAACCGGTGGTGAGCTATGATGTTAAAAACTGAGCTCTAGAACCTTAAGATCAATTCTTTATGTTTGTATGTGGTGTTTTGATTGAAAAAGGCCGAATGGCCATTATAATTTTAAAAAGAAATCAAGTTGATTATGGTTAATTGCATGATTTAATGATTTGATGTTAAGAAATAGGATGATTTGTGATTCAAGGAGTAAGAATATCAAGTTGCATGTCTTGTTTTTGAAAAAGGCCGAATGGACTTAATCTTTAAAGTTGTTTGATTTGAGTAAACTTGTTTAAAGTAATAATGGATTGTTATTAGCTTGAAAAAGAAATGAAATTATTGATGCATGCTAAGTTAGGTTCGAATTTTTATGTTAATAAGAAAGGGAATTGATTTTTTTATGAGATAATCTTGGTAAACGCTAAGTATGAATAGCCTAAAAGTGATTGCATGATAGTTTTAAAAAGGATTAAGATGTGCATGTCAATGATTTGTCCTTGAGATGTGAATTTGAGTTATTGTCGAATGAAATTGAGTTAAAATAGATTAATTTGATGAATGAATGGATGTATGTTGTAATTTAGATAAAAATCAATTGTGTTAAGGAACTTAGTTGGCTTACGTGATAAAGATAAAGTGTTTGATATCGTTGTAAGTTGAAATTGAATTGCATGTGAACTTGTATGTATGTTTTGGTTCGAATGGTTGTTGATCAAGAAAATGGTGCTAGTTTAAATGTGGAATCATGATAGAACTAAAGTTGTATGGTGTAATTTTTGAGAAATTTGATTATATATGTATGATTATGGTTCGGATTTCTATGATTAAAAGAAAGGAGAGTGATTCTTTAAAGGTTGTTAAATGAGATACGTGTTTATGTGAATTAAAGTGAGTATTTGATTGATTTTATGGTGGTATTTGCAATTAGGCCGAATAGGCCATATGAATTTAAGGTCAAAACTTGGTTTTTGATAATCAAATATGAAATGATTGGATGCGTATATGTGAATATCTATGGATTGTTTAGTTGATTGTATTATGTGGTTCGAATTTAAGGAATAAAAGAAAAGGGAATGAAGTCGATTGATATGAGTGATAGTACGCACGTAAATGTTTGGTTGTGAATGTGTCTAGTACTCGTAAAAGAGTCGTGTTATTTTGAATTGAGAAATAGCCTAGGTCAAGCGAGTATGCTTTGATTGCTAGGTATATAAGGATATGAAAACTATGAGAAAGAATTGTGCTATGTGCTATGTGCTTATTTGTATAAGCTATACTCGTATAGTTCGAGTCAAGAATATAATCGAGTTATCGTAAAGAGTGATCGTTCCGGGAACGAGAGTTGGGAATCTAATTAAGATTTCTGGTTTTATTGTAGATTCGGAGCGTGAGGGCATTCGGGCTAGGAAAGGGAAAAGTATACTAGGTGGCAGTAGTTCAACCCTCAGGAAAGCAATTTCAGGCAAGTAACTCTGATTACTTGTATAAATGATTGTAAAGGAAATGTTGTCCATACCATGTAGAGTATTGAACCGTTAAAGTATGAAACCCTTGCTTTATGAAACCCTGATATTGATTTGAAGTACCCTTTGTTCTTGATAACCCGTTATTGATAATCCTATTGATTTCACCCGTTGATAATCTGCCTTTCTGTTTAAGTTTCCTATAATGCCATGATCATATTGAACCTTAAAATTATCTTGGATAACTCTGTTAATGATACCCTGTTTCTCTTGATCGCCCTAATGATCCCTAAGTTATTTCTGATCCTTCAAATTTGGTGCCTTGTTATCCTTGATACAGAATTCTTGAGAATTGTTCCTTGTGTATCTTTGATTCACTCCCTGAACTTTGTTTCTTTAAAATCTGAATTAAGAATGAGTTTCGACTTGAAAGAGTCCGAATGATTTCAAAGGCTTGGTAATGATAAAATGAATTTTAGAAAACCTATTTGTTTTTCCAACTCAAGGTTTTCCGAATGAATTCCTGATGGATTGGATTGAGACGTAAGAGGCTAGTGGGACTAGTCCAGTCATGGTAAGAGGCTAGTGAGACTAGTCCAATTTAAGGCTGAAATTATGCCGAATGTTACCTTAAAGACCGGAATGGAGGTCGATACGGGCTGATCACCCGTATATAATGAAATGGAAAGATAAGTGATCCAATCAAGGGTTCTAAATGAT
This sequence comes from Apium graveolens, assembly GCF_009905375.1. Classification (NCBI taxonomy): domain Eukaryota; kingdom Viridiplantae; phylum Streptophyta; class Magnoliopsida; order Apiales; family Apiaceae; genus Apium; species Apium graveolens. Next base: position 210,331,761 of record NC_133656.1, read on the forward strand.
TATTTAAAAAGGGAACTGAAACTTTTATTCAGTAAATTGATTTTTGGAAATGAAAATGGTGTATACTGTTTTGAAAAGAGTTGATTATGTTATTGTGGAGCTTAAAGCTCAGAACTTTGATTCCTGAAATTGTTGATCATATGAATGATTCTATATCTTGAAATACTGTTGCTTTCCTCTACCGAAAGATCTATTTTTATCCTTTAATGATTTGTGTTGAATGTCGGCTTTCATCCTGTTTCGAGCCTTGTTTCTTGAAAGCCCAACTATTCTTCGGATACCTTTCCTTATCTCAAAGAAAACAAAAATGAATATACGGAAATCTGCCACCTAGATTAGCTAAAACAGAATGCCCTAGTTTATTCAAAGCATATTGAGAATTGTTATTGTAGAACTGCTATTTAGTTACTTGCTGAGTTTTATACTCATTGTTTTGTCTTAATCTAACCATGGCAGTTAAGCAAGAAGATGGCCATGCTTAGGCGCACTGCTCGTAAGAGCGTACCTGGTGGTCCCTACCGTGTTGAGGGCTTCCAGTTGCCAGAGCAGGTAGTACAGGTTATGAGTGAGCTCGCGCCTAGTAAGAGGTGTTTAAAGATACAATGGGTTATCTGACGGTTCCCAGCCGGAATCGATATTGATTATTTAATAATATTTTGGGTTTGTAAGTTATATTCGTTGATTGGTAGTTGTAATCTTGTCTCATACTTTATCCTGTTGATCATGTTAGTAGTTAATCGGGGTTTATGCATATTTAATTAGTAGATTAGAGGTGTGTGAGTCCTCATTTCCTAACCCCGAGATTGAGGTCATCACAAGTTGGTATCAGAGCTACAGGATCTAGTCCCTGAGACAAGTTAGGTTTTAAAAAGGGGTATTTTGGGAATATATCTATATCGCGAGAGAGTTCGACTCATGTAGAGTTGAGTTAGACTATTAGGTATAGTCTAAGGAAAGTGTTTGATTGGTAAAGCAGAAACTAGAGTTAGGGTGTGAGTTAGCTGGAAGCTTTATTTGACCCAAACATTGTTTCTTGGTTGCTATTTTATGTTTTCTCTCAGTATCCTAGTAGTGGTAGTGATTCAGACTCAGAGATTAGCTTGACTGGTACCCCTGTGGACCCTATTCCACCCTCTCCAGAGGAGCCTGTATATGTTAGTTCAGACCCAGAGGAGGACCCTTCTGAGAGTAGTGAGATCCCCATGCAGATTTCACCCTTGAGGCTTGATTCAGAGACCCCTGCCCCTGAGCCAGAGTCGGAGATGCCTAAGACTGTTCCTGTCAGTATTGGTGGCAAGTTAGCCCAGGACCGAGACTTTGTGTACTCCCGCATTCCTGAGTTGGGAGCTTTGGTAGATAGGTTGATTCGAGACTCTAGGCAGAGGACTTCAGTGGTGGTGGAGGAATGGAGAGCTAGGATTCAGTTGGTGGAGCAGGTTGCCAGGAGGAGATTGGATGAGGGACCATCCACTAGTGATGCTGATGCTGAGGCCCGGAGGCTGCATAAGATCATTCGCTGGATGTTGGTTGTGTTGAGAGAGATCCTAGATGATTAGAAGGGACTGTTGGTTGAGCCCGTAGATTGTTGTTGTTGTTTTCAGCGCCGGTAGGCTTTGGGATACTTGGTCAGATGCCGGGATCCCTTTTTCATTTACCTTGATGTATCTCAGACTAGTGTAGTAGTAGTAGTAGTTGGAAGTTAGGGGTAGATAGGGGAATGTTTTCCAGTTTTTCCTCTGTTTAAACCTCTATTTATTGTACCTTGTTTCAGAACCTTAAAATCTAGAATATTTCCTATGTAACCCTTGATTTAAATAAATCTACTATCTTGCTTTCCTTTGTGCACCTTGTTTATCTTATAAACTGTTCTCAATGCCATGTTTTAAATACAACTATGTTTTCGTACAACCATGTCTAAAGATCGTAAAACCCTGTTCCGTGCCATGATAAAACAACACTGATATGAGAATTATGTAGTAATAGGATTGCATGTGCAAATTGGGTAAAACTTAAAACCCACAAAAGAGATTTCATAAAAATTGTTGTTATATATGCCATGCTATCGTATTGCTAAATAATTGCTCAATCAGGTTTGTAAGAAATGGCCAACTCACCAGATCACCAAGAAGAAGAAATTCCCACCCAAGACCCAGAAATAAACCCAGAAACCACTTTGATGAGCAGACTTGGTCAGCTTTTGCAACAACCTGTGGCCCCAAAAGTTGGAAATTTCAAGCACTTTCAATCTGTTCATCCTCCAGAGTTCTTAGGTTTGCCAGACCCGATTAAAGCACAGTCGTGGTTGAGAGAGATGGAAAAAGCCTTTGTGCTAGCCGAAGTTAAGGACGATAAGAAAGCTCAGTACGCAAGTTATTATTTGAGGGATGAAGCAAGTTTCTGGTGGGAGTCTTCTAAGGCGTTGTTGGAAGGCAAAGACTTATCTTGGGAGAAGTTTACTGAGATGTTTCTGGAAAAATATTTGCCAAGTTATATGCAAGATCAGTTGGAGATGAAATTTTTGGATCTTAGACAGGAGGAAATGTCGGTAGCAGAATATGAGGTGAAGTTTTCGGAGTTAGCGAGGTTCGTGCCAGAGTACGTGAATACTGAAGCAAAGAAGGCTAAGAGGTTCCAGCAGGGACTTAAGTAGTGGATTAGGAGTCAAATAGCAATGTTGGAGATCAAGAGCTATGCTGCCTTGGTTCAAAAGGCAATGATAGTAGAAGGTGAGCGGGAAGCTGCTCGAAGAGAAAATGAAGGAAGAAAGAGGAAGTTTGAGAGCTCTGAGCAAGAGCAAGGAAGTTTCAAGTTCAGAGGAAAGTTTGGAAAGAATGGTGGAGGTCAGAACAAAAAGTTTCAGAAGTTTAGACCCGGGAATGGAGTTCAGAAGAACCGTTTCCAGAAAGCTAGACAACCGGGAAAGGATAGCAGGCCCCAGATGCAAGAATGCAGGAACTGTGGAAAGAGACACCCGGGGAGGTGTAATAAGCTGGATATAACATGTTTTAAGTGCAACCAGAAGGGGCATTATTCTTCGGAATGTTCAAATGAAGTAAGGAAGCCTGATTTGGCTTGTTTCAAGTGTGGCAAGGTAGGCCATATGGCTAGAAATTGCAAGGAGCCTGTGCAGAAGGCTAATGTTCTCAGAATTGCTGGACCGCCGTCTCTCCCAGCACCATCAGCTCAACCCAGAGCTAGGACCTTTAACATGTCAATGAAAGATGCGGTGCAAGATGTGGACGTGGTAGCAGGTATGCTTGTTATAAACTCAGTAGAAGTAAAAGTTTTGATGGATTCTGGAGCAACCAGATCTTTTATTTCTGAAAGCATTCTTGATAAGTTAAATTGTGTTGCGTACCCTCTAGAGCCTAATTTGATTATAGAGGTAGCAAATCAAGAGAAAGTTGTTGTTAATAAGATTTGTCCCGATTATGATATGTCTATAGAAGGTCGGCACTTTTCTGCTGACTTAATTCCTTTTAAGTTAGGAGAATTTGAGGTTATTCTAGGAATGGATTGGTTGTCAAATCATGAGGCGCAAATAGAGTGTATAAGTAAGAAAGTGAAGTTAAAAACCAAGGATGGTGAGGAAGTGATATTTAAAGGAAAGAGGCAAGAGAAGAAATTTCTAACGGTTATTGAGGCGAGAAGATTAATGCGTCAAGGATGCGAAGTTTATTTGGCTCATGTCGTGAACGTGGAGAAAGAATCTGTAAGGATCAACGATATTCCGGTAGTAAGAGATTTTTCGGACGTGTTTCCTGATGAATTGCCTGGACTACCTCCAGACAGAGAGATCGAGTTTACGATTGAATTGGCCCCTGGTACGGAACCAGTGTCGAAAGCTCCCTATCGCATGGCGCCGGTTGAAATGAAGGAATTGGCAGCTCAGTTGCAAGAGTTGTTGGACAAAGGAGTAATCCGACCGAGTGTATCCCCGTGGGGCGCACCGGTGTTGTTTGTAAAGAAGAAGGATGGAAGTATGCGATTGTGTATCGATTACCGTGAACTGAATAAGTTGACAATCAAGAATAAGTACCCTCTACCGCGGATCGATGACTTGTTTGACCAATTAAAAGGAGCTTCGTGCTTTTCAAAGATTGATTTAAGATCTGGGTATCATCAACTAAAGATCAAAGCGGAAGATATACCCAAGACAGCGTTCCGAACAAGATACGGACATTATGAGTTTTTGGTGATGGCATTTGGCTTGACAAATGCGCCAGCTGCATTTATGGATCTTATGAACAGAGTGTTCAAGCAGTATTTGGACAAGTTCGTGATTGTGTTTATTGACGATATACTTATTTATTCCAAAACGGAGGAAGATCATAAGGAGCATTTGAGGATTTCCTTGGAAATTCTGCGAAAAGAGAAGCTGTATGCAAAATTTTCAAAGTGTGAATTTTGGCTAAAAGAAGTGCAATTTCTTGGTCATGTAGTTAATAAAGAAGGAATTAAGTGGATCCAGCCAAGATAGAAGCTGTAATGAATTGGGAAAGACCCAAGACTCCGACGGAAGTCAGAAGTTTTCTGGGATTAGCCGGATACTATAGAAGATTTGTGCAAGATTCCTCAAAGATTGACGTTCCATTGACAAAATTGACGAGAAAGAATGAGAAGTTCATTTGGACAGAAAAGTGTGAGGAAAGTTTCCAAGAGTTAAAGGAAAGATTGGTAACCGCCCCTGTGTTGGTATTACCAGATGATAAAGGTTAATTTGTGATATTCAGTGATGCTTCCTATAAAGGACTTGGATGCGTGTTAATGCAACACGGGAAGGTAATAGCATACGCGTCAAGGCAACTCAAACCGCACGAGCAAAAGTATCCAACGCACGATTTGGAATTGGCAGCAATTGTGTTTGCCCTTAAGATTTGGAGGCATTATTTGTACGGGGAAAAGTGCGAGATTTATACGGACCATAAGAGCTTAAAGTATATCTTTACTCAGAAAGAACTGAATATGTGACAAAGAAGGTGGTTGGAATTGATCAAAGATTATGATTGTGCGATAAACTATCATCCTGGAAAGGCAAATGTGGTAGCTGATGCTTTAAGTCGAAAGGAAAAGTTGAATATGTTAACATCAACAGAAGAATTAATCAAGGACTTTGAAAAGATGGAAATAGTGGTGCAGACTCCAGAATGTGGAGGTGAAGCCATTTATGCAATACGGTTTCAACCTAAAATTTTGGAAATGATTAGATGCTGTCAAGAGCAAGTGATGAATCGCGAAAGGAATAAGTTGATGGGAGAAGAAATTAAAGCTCAAAAGGATGGAAAAGGGATATACCGTGTTAACTCACGTATTTGGATACCTGATGTTGTGGAACTAAAGCACGAGATTTTACAAGAAGCGCATAACTCGAGATTTTCAATTTACCCCGGAAGTACGAAGATGTACCAGGATTTGAAAGGAAATTTTTGGTGGCCAAACATGAAAAAGGAAATTGCGGAATGGATAAGCAAATGTTACACGTGCCAAAGAGTTAAAGCGGAACATCAAAGGCCAAGTGGATTGCTTCAGCCACTGGACATACCTGAATGGAAATGGGAACATATCGCAATGGATTTCGTGGTAGGATTACCTAAAACCAAGTCTAATCATGATGCGATTTGGGTGGTAATTGATCGATTGACAAAGTCAGCACATTTCTTGCCGATAAATGAAAGGTTTTCATTAGAGAAGCTGGTCAAAATGTATCTGGATGAAATCGTGATGCGTCATGGAGTTCCTGTATCTATCATGTCTGATAGAGATCCAAGGTTTAATTCGAGATTTTGGCGACAATTCCATGATCATTTGGGAACGAAATTAAAAATGAGTACAGCATATCATCCGCAGATAGACGGACAAAGTGAAAGGACAATTCAGACAATTGAGGATATGTTGCGAACCTGCGCAATAGATTTCAAAGGAAATTGGGACGATCATTTGCCCTTAGTTGAGTTTTCCTACAACAACAGTTATCATGCAAGTATTGGCATGCCGCCTTATGAAGCGTTGTATGGAAGAAAGTGTAGATCCCCTACTTATTGGGACGAAGTTGGTGAGTGCAAGTTAATTGGCCCCGAGCTAGTGCAGCAAACAAAGGAAAAAGTTGAAATGATACGAAAGAGATTAATTGCAGCTCAAGACCGACAGGCAAAGTACGTGAATCGAGAGCGGAAAGATGTGCAATTCGAAACTAGAGACAAGGTCTTGTTGAAGATATCTCCTTGGAAAGGTTTAACTCGATTTGGAAAGAAAGGAAAGCTAAGTCCAAGGTACATTGGACCATTTGAAGTATTGCGACAAGTTGGGAAAGTGGCGTATGAATTAGCGCTACCGCCGCAAATGCAACATCTGCACAATATATTTCATGCATCTCTCCTGAAGAAGTATAATGCTGATGCGAGCCATGTGATCGAGTTGGAACCAGTAGAAATCCAACCAGATTTGTCCTATATGGAACAACCAGTGCGAATTTTGGATCGAAAAGAAAGGACGCTTAGAAATAAAGTTGTATCTCTAGTTAGAGTGTTGTGGAGAAATCCACTAGTCGAGGAATCGACTTGGGAATTAGAAAGCGAAATGAAAGAAAAGTATCCCCATCTATTTGCTTAGATTAGATTCTGGGGACAGAATCCTTTTAAGGAGGGTAGATTGTAACGACCGAGAATTTTTCGTCGTAATTAAGAAAGTAAAGTATGTGTTATGTGATGAGATTATGTGATTAAGTGGTGATTATTTGTCTTATCGGTATACTAGAGTTAAGGAGCGTGGATAAAAATGTTCCAATTTAAAGAGTCAGCTTAGAAGTCGAGCTGTGGTGTCGGGCCGTCAGGTAGAACGGAACCCGTCCTAATATGGAAATTAAATAATATAAAATGTGAATTATATGTGAAGTAAATGAATGAAGTATTTCGTCTTAAGAGACGTGTTGATTGGCAAAGGTAATGAGAAGCGTATTCGAAATGCTGAGCGTCGGGCCGTCAGGCTGAACGTGACCCGGTACGCGTAAAAAGGGAATAAAGATTAAAGAGGGATAGATTCTATGATCAGACCTGAGTCGTTATGTGACTATATGCATGTGAGTGCTTGACTGTGTGCATGATTATATGTTCTGTGTTAATTTCTGTGAATTTTAAAGGAATTATGTGATTTACGTAAGGGTTTATTTAACCTTCGTGCATTTTTATAAAATCATCTGAGATGGATAAAAACATGGGATTTGTTCTGTTATCTTCGTAGAGGTCTTAGAGACTTTTTAAAAATGATAAGTGAATTTAATTGTGGGTCTTTGCATTTTTAAATTGATTTTATGTGGAAAAGGTATTTATTAAAGCGAGTTTGCGAAATTCATATAAAATCAACCGCTCGCTCAAATTCTTATTATGAGTAATGGATGAAAAGCTAATTTCGAGACCTACGCGTTAAAAGTGTCATTTTCAATAATTCTCGACTTTCCGAGAGAGATATATTTTGTATTTGAATTTTATCACATTTAAGTAAAAAGAAAAAGGATGAGTGAGTAAAAGGAAGTTGGTAAATTACTAGATTGCCCTTGTTTCTAAGTGCTATATATAACCCACTTTCTTTTCTTTTCTTTCTTTTGTGCACTTATTTTCTCTTTTCTCTCTTCTCTCTTCTCTCATTTCTCTCCTTCTCTCACTCGAACCCTCTCACTCTCTCTCTCGGCTTTCTTCAATCTCTCTCGGTATACCTCTCTTTTCTTTGATCAAACACATCAATCATACCCAAATCTTCTTGTTAAACACATATTTGTAGGTAAAAGTGTGTGCATGTGTGTATACCCACTTGCATGTCGATGTGTGTGTGTGTTGTGGGTGCTCGGTGTGTGTGTTCACCCGAGAACCACATGGTTCTTGCTATTTGTTGTTGATGTCATCTTGCTAAGCTTGATTCCTTGTAAACAAAGGATAGAGAAGATATGCATGTTAGTTCTTTTTGTGTAATTGATGGAATCGGGGGCTCATGGTTGGACACCCTCGAATGAGGGCACCACCGAGATGCCACCGCCACCGGTGATGAACTCCGGTGAACCGGTGGTGAGCTATGATGTTAAAAACTGAGCTCTAGAACCTTAAGATCAATTCTTTATGTTTGCATGTGGTGTTTTAATTGAAAAAGGCCGAATGGCCATTATAATTTTAAAAAGAAATCAAGTTGATTATGGTTAATTGCATGATTTAATGATTTGATGTTAAGAAATAGGATGATTTGTGATTCAAGGAGTAAGAATATCAAGTTGCATGTCTTGTTTTTGAAAAAGGCCGAATGGACTTAATCTTTAAAGTTGTTTGATTTGAGTAAACTTGTTTAAAGTAATAATGGATTGTTATTAGCTTGAAAAAGAAATGAAATTATTGATGCATGCTAAGTTAGGTTCGAATTTTTATGTTAATAAGAAAGGGAATTGATTTTTTATGAGATAATCTTGGTAAACGCTAAGTATGAATAGCCTAAAAGTGATTGCATGATAGTTTTAAAAAGGATTAAGATGTGCATGTCAATGATTTGTCCTTGAGATGTGAATTTGAGTTATTGCCGAATGAAATTGAGTTAAAATAGATTAATTTGATGAATGAATGGATGTATGTTGTAATTTAGATAAAAATCAATTATGTTAAGGAATTTAGTTGGCTTACGTGATAAAGATAAAGTGTTTGATATCGTGCTAAGTTGAAATTGAATTGCATGTGAACATGTATGTATGTTTTGGTTCGAATGGTTGTTGATCAAGAAAATGGTGCTAGTTTAAATGTGGAATCATGATAGAACTAAAGTTGTATGGTGTAATTTTTGAGAAATTTGATTATATATGTATGATTATGGTTCGGATTTCTATGATTAAAAGAAAGGAGAGTGATTCTTTAAAGGTTGTTAAATGAGATACGTGTTTATGTAAATTAAAGTGAGTATTTGATTGATTTTATGGTGGTATTTGCAATTAGGCCGAATAGGCCATATGAATTTAAGGTCAAAACTTGGTTTTTGATAATCAAATATGAAATGATTGGATGCGTATATGTGAATATCTATGGATTGTTTAGTTGATTGTATTATGTGGTTCGAATTTAAGGAATAAAAGAAAAGGGAATGAAGTCGATTGATATGAGTGATAGTACGCACGTAAATGTTTGGTTGTGAATGTGTCTAGTACTCGTAAAAGAGTCGTGTTAGTTTGAATTGAGAAATAGCCTAGGTCAAGCGAGTATGCTTTGATTGCTAGGTATATAAGGATATGAAAACTATGAGAAAGAATTGTGCTATGTGCTATGTGCTGTGTGCTTATTTGTATAAGCTATACTCGTACAGTTCGAGTCAAGAATATAATCGAGTTATCGTAAAGAGTGATCGTTCCGGGAACGAGAGTTAGGAATCTAATTAAGATTTATGGTTTTATTGTAGATTTGGAGCGTGAGGGCATTCGGGCTAGGAAAGGGAAAAGTATACTAGGTGGCAGTAGTTCAACCCTCAGGAAAGCAATTTCAGGCAAGTAACTCTGATTACTTGTATAAATGATTGTAAAGGAAATGTTGTTCATACCATGTAGAGTATTGAACCGTTAAAGTATGAAACCCTTGCTTTATGAAACCCTGATATTGATTTGAAGTACCCTTTGTTCTTGATAACCCGTTATTGATAATCCTATTGATTTCACCCGTTGATAATCTGCCTTTCTGTTTAAGTTTCCTATAATGCCATGATCATATTGAACCTTAAAATTATCTTGGATAACTCTGTTAATGATACCCTGTTTCTCTTGATCGCCCTAATGATCCCTAAATTATTTCTGATCCTTCAAATTTGGTGCCTTGTTATCCTTGATACAGAATTCTTGAGAATTGTTCCTTGCGTATCTTTGATTCACTCCCTGAACTTTGTTTCTTTAAACTCTGAATTAAGAATGAGTTTCAACTTGAAAGAGTCCGAATGATTTCAAAGGCTTGGTAATGATAAAATGAATTTTAGAAAACCTATTTGTTTTTCCAACTCAAGGTTTTCCGAATGAATTCCTGATGGATTGGATTGAGACGTAAGAGGCTAGTGGGACTAGTCCAGTCATGGTAAGAGGCTAGTGGGACTAGTCCAATTTAAGGCTGAAATTATGCCGAATGGTACCTTAAAGACCGGAATGGAGGTCGATATGGGCTGATCACCCGTATATAATGAAATGGAAAGATAAGTGATCCAATCAAGGGTTCTAAATGATTATTTAAAAAGGGAACTGAAACTTTTATTCAGTAAATTGATTTTTGGAAATGAAAATGGTTTATACTGTTTTGAAAAGAGTTGATTATGTTATTGTGGAGCTTAAAGCTCAGAACCCTGATTCCTGAAATTGTTGATCATATGAATGATTCTATATCTTGAAATACTGTTGCTTTCCTCTACCGAAAGATCTATTTTGATCCTTTAATGATTTGTGTTGAATGTCGGCTTTCATCCTGTTTCGAGCCTTGTTTCTTGAAAGCCCAACTATTCTTCGGATACCTTTCCTTATCTCAAAGAAAACAAAAATGAATATACGGAAATTTGCCACCTAGATTAGCTAAAACAGAATTCCCTAGTTTATTCAAAGCATATTGAGAATTGTTATTGTAGAACTGCTATTTAGTTACTTGCTGAGTTTTATACTCATTGTTTTGTCTTAATCTAACCATGGCAGTTATGCAAGAAGATGGCCAGGCTTAGGCGCACTGCTCGTAAGAGCGTACCTGGTGGTCCCTACCGTGTTGAGGGATTCCAGTTGCCAGAGCAGGTAGTACAGGTTATGAGTGAGCTCGCGCCTAGTAAGAGGTGTTTAAAGATACAATGGGTTATCTGTCGGTTCCCAGCCGGAATCGATATTGATTATTTAATAATATTTTGGGTTTGTAAGTTATATTCGTTGATTGGTAGTTGTAATCTTGTCTCATACTTTATCCTGTTGATCCTGTTAGTAGTTAATCGGGGTTTATGCATATTTAATTAGTAGATTAGAGGTGTGTGAGTCCTCATTTCCTAACCCCGAGATTGAGGTCGTCACAGCACCGCCGATTTTTCTGAACCTACCAGCCAAATCCTTGAACTGCTGCGACATCGCGTGATGGAAAGGGTTGAGCAATGGAAGACCTGCACAGGGGAACAACAGTTTAGAAAGTAGTCATCGGAGCACAAATACATGTTAAAATATAAGTGAAATATAGTAAAACACTTACAGCCAACATTATACAACGTCTAGTTATCTAAAAAAGTATCCTGTGTCCACTGAGCACCCAGAGCCACGAAGAAGTCTTGCATCTTCGCCAAGGCAGCTCCTCCGAGCCACTCGGTTGGGAACCTGTTATTTTTTAGAACATTTTTATACACAGGCGTAAACTCCAGGTCTCCACCCCAGATGAAGATGAACTCCTGGTGCCAGCCCCAGAGCGAATTCAACATAAAAACAGGCGCAGTCTTGGCATCGGTAGGATACCCACAACCATCTATGTTAAAGTTGAACTCAAACAGGGGAGGAAGGGTGGACTTCTTAATCTTAGAAAGATAGTGGAAAAGCTTGAAGGTAGGCAAGTATTTGTTCACATGGCAGCAAGCGAGGAACCAGAAAACCCACTTAATATAGTTCGGGGCCAGCTGGGTATAGGGTATTCCGTAGACATCACTACATAAAGATTTAGTGAACTGGTGAAGGTTGGGCCTCATAGTATGAAGGTGCTCTAGCGGAATAACCACCAACCCCCGACAGGATGATGGTAAACCCATTCATGGGGTTCGGGCCACCTCCACTCCATCCCTTCCCCGGAGTGGAATAATGCCTTCACTAGGTCGTCTATCGGCTCATGGGTATATGTTCCAAGGTCAGGGTGACGGGGAGCCAGAACATATCCGGTCCCCGGAGCATTATAAAATAGCTCATCCACACCTGTCATAAGAGTCTTTCCCCCCGGGACTATAAACAACAGAGAAGTCCCTAAAATAATATTCATGCGGGGGACTATTCTCCCGGGTCTGAACAAAATAGTGGTCTATGTCTACCCAAGACCCGTCTCTTCTACCCAGAGTCTGCCCAGGGTTCAGAAGGAAGGTGAGAAACTCCTCAACTACAGGTTGACGAAGGGGAGGCATACTCTCAGGTTCTGGGGAAGAGTCACTAGAAGAATGGTCAGGAAAACTGAAATGAGGACGGTCAGGCCTACGTTTAAGGTTAGCTAGTTTTTTCACTCTTACTCTCCTAACCATATAACCCCGGAGTCAATGTCATTTTGGGAACAAAAGAAAAAGGGGGAAAACATAAAGCTACTCAGAAACAGTTAACCTTAGAATCAAAACACCAAAATATATCATTCAACCTATACATACGCATATACACAACCACCAACATGCAAACACAAACACAGTTTCTTGGCATAAATCAAAACCCCTTTTCTTATATATACAGAAACCGGAAAATAAACTCAGTTTTATGTAACATCAATCATTTTTTATGCAACCCAAACCTAAACTCTAAACAACAAGCAACATCAATTCTACATTCAAATCGCCAAAACTCGACACAACAAAATTAAACCGACTTGGACATTTGATACACATGCATTCGAAAATTTAACCCACGAATATTCATTAAATAAAACAAAGTCACGAGAAAGCAAAAATGAAAGGAAGGTTCAAGCACTTACAAGAAAGCAGGAAAAATCGAATGGCTTCAAAGAGCAAGAATCTCGAAGTTCGCCTTGAAGAAAGAAATTGTAGAGTTTTGGTGTCTATAATTGCGTAAATAAAAAAGAAATGACAAAGGAGGAGTATTTATAGGCATAAGTGGGGTAAAAGCCCACTCAACCGTTCCAGAATCATGGCCGCTAAAATCAGACATGTGGCAAGATCCTGGGCGTCCATATACTAACCACCGTAGTTAGTAATTACATAGCTGTAATTATTTAACATGCACGACTTTTGAGGAGAAAAAAGGGGGGACTGCAACGTTTCGTATATATATATATACAATATTCCTACAGGAAACTCAACTGTCACCTGACACCCCGGAAAAAACGCCAAAGTACTATGCATCTGTCACATCTGTATCAAACAATCAAATAATGGGGCCTACCCAAACACAACCCCGGGGACTTGTACCCAATAACACCCCGGGGCTAGGGGGCATGAATCAAAGAAAAAACGCAAAAAAAATTCCAAGTTACAAAAAATCAAAAGGCCTACCCAAACACAACCACGGGGACTTGTACCCAACAACACCCTGGGGTTAAGGGACATGAATCAAAGGAAAAAACGCAAAAAAATTCCGTGTTACAAAAAATCAATGGGCTTACCCAAACACAATCCCGGGGGCTTGTACCCAACAACACCCTGGGGTTAGGGGACATGAATCAAAGGAAAATCGCAAAAAAATTTCAAGCCACAAAAAACAACACACCGAAGAAGCACACTACCCCCCCATCCGGGAAAGCCTGCATAAGGGAGTGGGAGGCAAATGGCAGGCTATAAGTAATTAGTCTCAAGTAAAATGATACAAAAGCCCAAGTAGAGAGCAGCCTAGTCCCAAACCGGAGTGGTCCCCGGTTCACGTGGCAATGATAGAAATGTCAATTGTCTCATGTTACCAAAAATGGAATAATAACATCCCAACCGTCCAGGTGTATGACCACCAAGTCACCCCAGCTGCAAAAAGGACATTCGGTCCCCACTTGCCATGTGATCCATCCAATCACTCATCAACCAAGAATGATCAAGGGCTAGGATGAAAAGGTACAAACCCCTAAAACCCTAAATCTTGAGGCCTTTAAAAGGGCCCAAGAAAAGGGTTTTAGGGGATAGAAAAAAATTGTCGGCTACACACCTAAACACACACAACTATACATATATTTTTTACTAGCTCCTTCTTCCCTCTTCTTCTTCTTCTTCAAAAAACCTCATTCTTGTTCTCACATCAGAGTTGCCGCGGAGACACAGCCCCCCTCCGGTTCTGTTTTGCAGAGTCCCTTACATCGCAACTTAACCGCACATCATTCGCCACGTGAACAGGGATCGAGCTTAGGTGAGAAAAGAGAAGACTCGGTAAGAAATAGAGTTATCAACATGCATCGTCATCCAACCTCAAATGCCACCAAAAAACTCGATTCACCTAGTTGTATGTCTGCTTGATTTTGGTTGATTCCGTATTTTTGCAAAAAAAATCAGAAGATAGTAAAATCACAAAATTTTTTTATAAAAAATAGTATTTTTGGTAAATTCTCTATTTGGGCTTGTTGTTTATTGTTGTTGCAGAACTTTTATATTTTATTTGAGTGGGTCTGGAAATTTATACTTTTGCAAAAAAATTCAAACTGTTGTAAAATACTAACTATATTATAACAATAGCTGGATTAAATGAAAGGGTTGAAGAGCTGATAAAAGAAGAATGCAAGCAGATGAGAGGAATGTTGCTGCTCGGAGGTGTGTTTTTATTCATCACGAACGAAGCTATTTATAGCCAAAACAAGAGACAAGGAAATTAAATGCAATGTGAAGATTTTCAAGTCTAAGCCTAGCCTTACTATTTAATCTTTGACAATAACAATCAATTTACAACACTCCCCTTTGATTGTTATTTTTGGAATGGATCATAGACTACCTCGTTAAAACCTTGTCAAAGAAAAACTCAGTGGGATAAAAACTTTGGCGAAGGAAAAAGAGTACAATCTCCCCTTAGAAGAACTAATCATTCTCCAAAATTTTGTTGTAATAAATCCTTGAATCGACGCATTCCAATGTTACGTCGTAACTTCCTAAATGTTGAATTCGGTAATGATTTCGTGAATAAATCAGCAAGGTTGTCACATGATCGAATTTGTTGTATATCAATTTTACCATTCTTTTAAAGTTCATGAGTATAGAAGAATTTTGGTGAAATGTGCTTCGTCCTGTCTCCTTTGATATATCCTTCCTTGAGTTGATCAATGCATGTGGTGTTATCCTCAAACATAATGGTAGGACTTCTAGAGATGTCTGATAATCCACATGATTCCTGAATATTCTTGATGATAGATCGCAACCAAACACATTCTCTACTGGCTTCATGAATTACAATGAGTTCTGAGTGATTTGTTGAGGTTGCCACTGTAGTTTGCTTCGTAGATTTCCAGGAAATGGATGTACCGCAATATGTAAACACATATCCAGTTTGTGATTTACCAAGATAAGGATCTGACAAATATCCAGCGTCTACATATCCAATTAACTGAGATGTCGAGTTTTTCGGGAAGAATAATCCAAAGTCTGTTGTTCCACGAAGATAACGGAATATATGTTTGATCCCATTCCAATGTCTGTCCATCGGAGCAGAGCTAAATCTAGCCAATAAATTCACAACAAATGCAATATCTGGCCTTGTATTATTTGTAAGATACATAAGCGCACCAATCGCGCCTAGATATGGGATTTCAGGACCAAGAACATCTTCATCATCTTCTCGTGGTCGAAATGGATCTTTATCAGGCTCTAAAGATCTAACCACCATTGGAGTAGTCAATGGATGAGATTTTTCCATGTAAAATCTGTTCAAAACCTTTTCTGTATATGTGGTTTGGTGGAGGAAAATTCATGTTGACAAGTGCTCGACTTGTATCCCAAGACAATATTTTGTCTTTCCAAGATCTTTCATTTCAAACTCTGTCTTTAGGTATATGACAGCATCATTAACCTCTGTAGATGTTCCTACAAGATTTAAATCATCCACTTATACAGCAATAATCACAAAACCAGATTGTGATTTTTTGATAAAAACACATGGAGAAATTTGGTTACTAATATACCCATTCTTTTGCAAATAACGACTTAGTCTGTTATACCACATACGACCAGATTGTTTCAGTCCATACAATGATCGTTGAAGTTTAATGGAGTATATATGACGAGGTTTCTTGAACTCATCCATTTTTAACCCTTCTGGGATTTTCATAAAAATTTTACTATTGAGTGAACCATATAGGTATGCAGTAACGACGTCTATAAGACGTGTTTCCAAATTTTCTTTAGATGCCATACCTAATATAAAATGAAAAGTAATTCCATCCATCACTGGCGAGTATGTCTCTTGATAATCAATGCCAGGCCTTTGAGAAAACCCTTGTGCTACAAGTCGGGCTTTATATCTCATAATTTCATTCTTTTCATTTCATTTTTTTATGAATACCCATTTATTCCCAACAGGGTTTACACCAATTGGTGTTTGGACAACAGGTCCAAATACTTCTCTTTTACGCAATGAATTTAATTCTGTTTGGATTGCGTCTTTCCATTTTGGCCAGTCTTTTCTTTGACGGCATTCATCCACACTTTGTGGTTCAGGATCAGAATTTATGTCTACATCCAATGCTGCGGAATACACAAATACATCATCAATTATGGCTTTACTTTGATCCCATAATTTCATATCATGCACATAATTTATTGAAATTTCATGATTGTTTAATCCTGTATCTTCAGATGATGGAATCTCTTCAGGAGATAATACCACTTCAGGGGTATTTGCTTCTTCTGGAGCATGTGCCACTTCAGGGACAATTTTCTTTATTTTTTTTTTCATGGTGCAACATCTTTTGCACCGACCGGTCTACCACGCTTTAGGCGTGGCTTTGATTCTGTAACCAATTCTTTAGTATCTGATTTTTGAATTGGTATATCTATTCTGGCTGGAGTATTTACAGCAGGTATATGAGATTTAGTTATATTTCTAGAATCGTTAAATGCGTCAGGCATTTGGTTTGCAATATTTTGCATATGAATAATTCTTTTAACTTCAAGTTCGCATTGACCGGTACGTGGATCTAGATAATATAGTCCCGTTGCATTCCATGATAGGTCAGGATTAACTTTATTCGGATGTTTTTCTCCCCCTAAAGGAGGAAACATAGACTCGTCAAAATGATAATCTGCATATCTTGCGGTAAATAAATCTCCAGTTAGAGGTTCCAGATATCTAATTATAGATGTGGAATCAAAACCAACGTAGATACATATTCTTCTTTGAGCTCCCATCTTCGATCTTTGTGGTGGAGCAATCGGTACATATACAGCACATCCAAAAATTTTGAAGTGAGAAATATTAGGAACTTGACCAAGTACCAGTTGTAGCAGAGAATGTTGGTTGTATGAAGTTGGTCTAATCCTAATAATATTAGCAGCATGAAGTATTGCGTGACCCCAAATAGATATAGGTAATTTTACTTTCAACAACAGCGGTCTTGCAATAAGTTGGAGTCTTTTGATAAAAGACTCGGCTAACCCATTTTGTGTATGTACATGGGGAACTGGGTGTTCAACTGAGCTTCCTACAGACATGCAATAGTCGACAAAAGTTGCAGATGTGAATTCGCCGGCATTATCTAAACGAATTGACTTGATGCAATGATATGGGAATTGAGCTCGTAATTTGATTATTTGGGCAAGTAATTTTGCAAAAGCATCATTACGAGTTGAGAGAAGACAAACATGAGACCATCTAGTTGAGGCATCAATTAATACCATGAAGTACCTAAATGGGCCAGATGATGGGTGTATAGATCCACATATGTCGCCTTGGATCCTTTCTGGAAAAGTTGGGCTTTCAAGCTGAACTTTAGTAGGGGATGGTCGAGTGATCAATTTTCCTAAAGAACATGCTGAACATGGGAGGTCATTGTTGGAAAGAACTTTAAAATCTTTAAGAGGATGGCCAGTAGAATTCTCTATAATACGACGTATCATAGAGACGCCAGGATGACCTAAACTTTCATGCCAAAGAGTAAAAGATTTTGGATCTATGAGTTTGGAAGCAATGACATTGTGTGACTCAATAGTTCTAATTTTCATCATGTATAATCCTGAGGAAAGTGAGTGAAATTTTTCTAAGATTTTCTTGTTGTTAGGATTAGCGGAAGTAATAAGAAGATATTCTCTATCAGCCTCAGAGGTAGTTTCGATGTGAAAATTATTGAGTCGAATATCTTTAAAACTAAGAAGATTTCTAGTAGACTTACTAGAATATAATGCATTTGAAATGTGTATGTGGGTACCGTTAGGTAGGACGAAACTAGCTTTTCCAAAACCTTCGATTATATTAGATACGCAGGAAATCGTTCCGACTTGAGCTTTGGTTTTGGTTATTTGGGTAAAATACTTTTGGTTCTGTAGAATCGTATGAGTTGTACCACAATCAGCAATGCATATATCTTCAGAATCCATTCTGTATATAATTAAGAAACATAATTTATTTGATAAGAACATAACACACTACATAGTTCAAACAAAATAAAGCACACAATACACACTACTAATCTTCAGCCTCCCATATGGGAGTTTCGTTAGGTACATTCGGACCATTAATGCTTATTCCTCCAGTTGTGATTCTTGAAAAATCATCTATGTTATTGTTGGCGAAATTAGTTTCTACCATTTTCTCTTTTGATTTTTGAGAAGATTGGTATAACTTAACAAGATGATCTGGGGTATGACAATTATGTGTCCAGTGCCCATTCATGCCGCACCTATAGCAAACATTTTCAGTTTTTCCTCCTCGTGATGCCTTTCTTTTACTCTGTGATTCAGATTGCCACTTCCGGTGACCAGAGTTGTTATATGGACGAAAATGCCCGTGGCTCCGACCTCGTCCACGGTACCGCCCTTGGCCCCGTCCACCTCTATACCCTCTTCCACATACATTCTGCTGGAATGACATGTTATTTACTTCAGGTAATGGGACAGATCCTGTTGGACGGGATTGATGATTCTTAATCACCAATTCATGATTTTGTTTAGCAACGAGGAGAGTTGATAGAAGATCCCCGAATTTAGTGAATTTGCGCTCCCTGTACATCTCTGCTAAGTTGATATTGTTGTGGTGAAAAGTTGATAGTGTTTTATCGATTTTTCTTTTTTCCGTAACTTTCTCACCGCACATAATAAGCCTAGAACTTATTTTGAACAAAGCAGAGCTATATGCTCAGACACTCTTAAAATCCTGAAGTCTTAAATTAGCCCAATCATTTTCAGCTGCAGGTAGATAAACTAGTTTCTGGTGATCGAACCTATCCTTTAGATTTTCCCATAAAATAAAAGGATCCTCGACTTCTAAGTACTCAGATTTTAAATCTTCATGCATGTGGTGTCGGAGAAAAATTATGTAGGTAAATGTGACGACCTCAATCTCGGGGTTAGGAAATGAGGACTCACACACCTCTAATCTACTAATTAAATATGCATAAACCCCGATTAACTACTAACAGGATCAACTTCATAAAGTATGAGACAAGATTACAACTACCAATCAACGAATATAACTTACAAACCCAAAATATTATTAAATAATCAGTATCGATTCCGGCTGGGAACCGACAGATAACCCATTGTATCTTTAAACACCTCTTACTAGGCGCGAGCTCACTCATAACCTGTACTACCTGCTCTGGCAACTGGAAGCCCTCAACACGGTAGGGACCACCAGGTACGCTCTTACGAGCAGTGCGCCTAAGCCTGACCATCTTCTTGCTTAATTGTCATGGTTAGATTAAGACAAAACAATGAGTATAAAACTCAGCAAGTAACTAAATAGCAGTTCTACAATAACAATTCTCAATATGCTTTGAACAAACTAGGGCATTCTATTTTAGCTAATCTAGGTGGCAGATTTCCGTATATTCACTTTTGTTTTCTTTGAGATAAGGAAAGGTATCCGAAGAATAGTTGGGCTTTCAAGGAACAAGGCTCGAAACAGGATGAAAGCCGACATTCAACACAAATCATTATAGGATCAAAATAGATCTTTCGGTAGAGGAAAGCAACAATATTTCAAGATATAGAATCATTCATATGATCAACAATTTCAGGAATCAGGGTTTTGAGCTTTAAGCTCCACAATAACACAAGCAACTCTTTTCAAAACAGTATAAACCATTTTCATTTCCAAAAATCAATTTACAGAACAAAAGTTTCAGTTCCCTTTTAAATAATCATTTAGAACCCTTGATTGGATCACTTATCTTTCCATTTCATTATATACGGGTGATCAGCCCGTATCGACCTCCATTCCGGTCTTTAAGGTACCAGTCGGCATAATTTCAGCCTTAAATTGGACTAGTCCCACTAGCCTCTTACCATGACTGGACTAGTCCCACTAGCCTCTTACGTCTCAATCCAATCCATCAGGAATTCATTCGGAAAACCTTGATTTGGAAAAACAAATAGGTTTTCTAAAATTCATTTTATCATTACCAAGCCTTTGAAATCATTCGGACTTTTTCAAGTCGAAACTCATTCTTAATTCAGATTTTAAAGAAACAAAGTTCAGGGAGTGAATAAAAGATACGCAAGGAACAATTCTCAAGAATTCTGTATCAAGGATAACAAGGTACTAAATTTGAAGGATCAGTAATAACTTAGGGATCATTAGGGCGATCAAGAGGAACGGGGTATCATTAACAGAGTTATCCAAGATAATTTAAAGGTTCAATATGACCATGGCATTATGGGAAACTTGAACAGAAAGGCAGATTATCAACGGGTGAAATCAATAGGATTATCAATAACAGGTTATCAAGAACAAAGGGTACTTCAAATCAATATCAGGGTTTCATAAAGCAAGGGTCCCATACTTTAACAGTTTAATACTCTACATGGTATGAACAACATTTCCTTTACAATCATTTATACAAGTAATCAGAGTTACTTGCCTGAAATTGCTTTCCTGAGGGTTGAACTACTACAACCTAGTATACTTTTCCCTTTCCTAGCCCGAATGCCCTCACGCTCCGAATCTACAATAAAACCAGAAATCTTAATTAGATTCCCAACTCTCGTTCCCGGAACGATCACTCTATATGATAACTCGATTATATTCTTGACTCGAACTATACAAGTATAGCTTATACAAATAAGCACACAGCACATAGCACATAGCACAATTCTTTCTCATAGTTTTCATATCCTTATATACCTAGCAATCAAAGCTTACTTCGCTTGACCTAGGCTATTTCTCAATTTAAACTAACACGACTCTTTTACGAGTACTAGACACATTCACAACCAAACATTTACGTGCATACTATCACTTATATCAATCGACTTAATTCCCTTTTCTTTTATTCCTTAATTCGAATCAAAACAACAATCCAATCAAGCAAAAATCAAAGATTTTCACATATCACACTCAATCATTCCAAAATCAAGTTTTGACCTTTATTTCTTATGGCCTATTCGGCCTTAACACTTATCACAATCAAGAATCAAACATGCAAAAATAGATTTTGACATGCAAGGTTATATACCACATTTCTTTCTTATTTTAATCCCCTATTAAATCATTCCATTCATTAAGTCACCAAACCATGCACTACTTAGTGATTTCAACTTAATCAATCCATCAAATAAACATGCATACACTTAATCACCAAGTTATCCCCTTTTTATCTTGTTTTCATTCGGCAAGAACATAATTTTCAACTCAAAGACTAATTACTAGCATGCACTCATTGATCTCCTTTAAAACTATCATGCAATTGCTTTTAAATCATACAAACTTAGTGTTTACCGAGATTATCTCACCAAATTCAATTTCCTTTCTTATTAACTCAAAAATTCGAACCTAAACTTAGCATGCAACAATAATTCATTCCTTATTAGTCTAATCACCATCCATCATTACTTTAATCAAGTCTACTCACAACAAACCACTTTAAGGATTCAACCCATTCGGGTTTTTCAAGAAAACACGCATACAAAGATCAATCTTGACATGCAAAGTCCTATATCACATTTTCAACTTATTTTAAGCCTTAACTAAATCATTTAACTTATTTTCATCAAGATTTTCGAAGCACAAAGCCAAACATCACCTAATGACTCAAACCTTAATAAAATTATTCAATCAACATGCATGCATTCACTTAATCATTTTACCAATCACATACTCAATTTTCAACAAAAGAAGCAAAACCCCTTTTTTTCAAGTTTTCAAGAAATCATAACATGCAACATTAAAATCTAACAATCACATCATGGAAAACCCACCGGCTCTCCTTTGGATCATGGCCGGTGGTGGTCGAACTTGAGAGAGTCCATGACGGATCTCCTCTCGAGTTTATGACCTCCACAACCTCTTAAAATCACTCTTATAGTTATGCTTCAAGAAATTGTTTTTCTTAAGCACAACCATAGTGATCACTTCAACAAAACCTTGCAAATACTTACATGCAAATAGGAATCAAGAAGTAAACCGAAAATAAAGGCTAAAGGTAGCAATATCTTTGAGTTTGAGTAAGATTTGGGGGTTGCATGCAAGTGAGAGAGATGAGGGATGAGAGGGCTGAGAGGGAGTGAAAGAGAGAGAGAGTGTTCGGGAGAGAGACGAGAGAAAGAAAGAGAAAAGAGAGAAAAGAGAGAATGAGTGCACAAAAGAAAGAAAAGAAAAGAAAGTGGTTTATATATAGCACTTAGAAACAAGGGCAATCTAGTAATTTACCAACTTCCTTTTACTCACTCATCCCTTTTCTTTTTACTTAAATACGATAAAATTCAAATACAAAATATATCTCTCTCGGAAAGTCGAGAATTATTGAAAATGACATTTTTAACGCGTAGGTCTCGAAATTAGCTTTTTATCCATTACTCATAATAAGAATTTGAGCGAGCGGTTGATTTTATATGAATTTCGCAAACTCGCTTTAATAAATACCTTTTCCACATAAAATCAATTTAAAAATGCAAAGACCCACAATTAAATTCACTTATCATTTTTAAAAAGTCTCTAAGACCTCTACGAAGATAACAGAACAAATCCCATGTTTTTATCCATCTCAGATGATTTTATAAAAATGCACGAAGGTTAAATAAACCCTTATGTAAATCACATAATTCCTTTAAAATTCATAGAAACTAACACAGAACATATAATCATGCACACAGTCAAGTAATCACACGCATATAGTCACATAACGACTCAGGTCTGATCATAGAATCTATCCCTCTTTAATCTTTATTCCCTTTTTACGCGTACCGGGTCACGTTCAGCCTGACGGCCCGACGCTCAGCGTTTCGAATACGCTTCTCATTACCTTTTCCAATCAACACGTCTCTTAAGACGAAATACTTCATTCATTTACTTCACATATATTTCACATTTTATATTATTTAATTTCTATATTAGGACGGGTTCCGTTCTACCTGACGGCCCGAAACCATAGCTTGACTTATAAGCTGACTCTTTAAATTGGAACGTTTTTATCCACGCTCCTTAACTCTAGTATACAGATAAGACAAATAATCACCACTTAATCACATAATCTCATCACATAACACATACTTTACTTTCTTAATTACGACGCAAAATTCTCGGTCGTTACAATCTACCCTCCTTAAAAGGATTCTGTCCCCAGAATCTAATCTAAGCAAATAGATGGGGATACTTTTCTTTCATTTCGCTTTCTAATTCCCAAGTCGATTCCTCGACTAGTGGATTTCTCCACAACACTCTAACTAGAGGTACAACTTTATTTCTAAGTGTCCTTTCTTTTCGATCCAAAATTCGCACTGGTTGTTCCACATAGGACAAATCTGGTTGGATTTCTACTGGTTCCAACTCGATCACATGGCTCGCATCAGTATTATACTTCTTCAGGAGAGATGCATGAAATACATTGTGCAGATGTTGCATTTGCGGCGGTAGCGCTAATTCATACGCCACTTTCCCAACTTGTCGCAATATTTCAAATGGTCCAATATACCTTGGACTTAGCTTTCCTTTCTTTCCAAATCGAGTTAAACCTTTCCAAGGAGATATCTTCAACAAGACCTTGTCTCCAGTTTCGAATTGCACATCTTTCCGCTCTTGATTCGCGTACTTTGCCTGTCGGTCTTGAGCTGCAATTAATCTCTTTTGTATCATTTCAACTTGTTCCTTCGTTTGCTGCACTAGCTCGGGGCCAATTAACTTGCGCTCACCAACTTCGTCCCAATAAGTAGGGGATCTACACTTTCTTCCATACAACGCTTCATAAGGCGGCATGCCAATACTTGAATGATAACTGTTGTTGTAGGAAAACTCAACTAAGGGCAAATGATCGTCCCAATTTCCTTTGAAATCTATTGCGCAGGTTCGCAACATATCCTCAATTGTCTGAATTGTCCTTTCACTTTGTCCGTCTGTCTGCGGATGATATGCCGTACTCATTTTCAATTTCGTTCCCAAATGATCGTGGAATTGTCGCCAAAATCTCGAATTAAACCTTGGATCTCTATCAGACACGATAGATACAGGAACTCCGTGACGCATCACGATTTCATCCAGATATATTTTGACCAGCTTCTCTAATGAAAACCTTTCGTTTATTGGCAAGAAATGTGCTGACTTTGTCAGTCGATCAATTACCACCCAAATCGCATGATGATTAGACTTGGTTTTAGGTAATCCTACCACGAAATCCATTGCGATATGTTCCCATTTCCATTCAGGTATGTCCAGTGGCTGAAGCAATCCACTTGGCCTTTGATGTACCGCTTTAACTCTTTGGCACGTGTAACATTTGCTTATCCATTCTGCAATTTCCTTTTTCATGTTTGGCCACCAAAAATTTCCTTTCAAATCCCGGTACATCTTCGTACTTCCAGGGTGAATTGAAAATCTCGAGTTATGCGCTTCTTGTAAAATCTCGTGCTTTAGTTCCACAACATCAGGTATCCAAATACGTGAGTTAACACGGTATATTCCTTTTCCATCCTTTTGAGCTTTAATTTCTTCTCCCGTCAACTTATTCCTTTCACGATTCATCACCTGCTCTTGACAGCATCTAATCTTTTCTAAAATTTCAGGTTGAAACTGTATTGCATAAATGGCTTCACCTCCATATTTCGGAGTCTGCACCACTATTTCCATCTTTTCAAAGTCCTTGATTAATTCTTCTGTTGATGTTAACATATTCAACTTTTCCTTTCGACTTAAAGCATCAGCTACCACATTTGCCTTTCCAGGATGTTAGTTTATCGCACAATCATAATCTTTAATCAATTCCAACCACCTTCTTTGTCGCATATTCAGTTCTTTCTGAGTAAAGATATACTTTAAGCTCTTATGGTCCGTATAAATCTCGCACTTTTCCCCGTACAAATAATGCCTCCAAATCTTAAGGGCAAACACAATTGCTGCCAATTCCAAATCGTGCGTTGGATACTTTTGCTCGTGCGGTTTGAGTTGCCTTGACGCGTATGCTATTACCTTCCCGTGTTGCATTAACACGCATCCAAGTCCTTTATAGGAAGCATCACTGAATATCACAAATTCACCTTTATCATCTGGTAATACCAACACAGGGGCGGTTACCAATCTCTCCTTTAACTCTTGGAAACTTTCCTCACACTTTTCTGTCCAAACGAACTTCTCATTCTTTCTCGTCAATTTTGTCAATGGAACGGCAATCTTTGAGAAATCTTGCACAAATCTTCTATAGTATCCGGCTAATCCCAAAAAACTTCTGACTTCCGTCGGAGTCTTGGATCTTTCCCAATTCATTACAGCTTCTATCTTGGCTGGATCCACTTTAATTCCTTCTTTATTAACTACATGACCAAGAAATTGCACTTCTTTTAGCCAAAATTCACACTTTGAAAACTTTGCATACAGCTTCTCTTTTCACAGAATTTCCAAGGAAATCCTCAAATGCTCCTTATGATCTTCCTCCGTTTTGGAATAAATAAGTATATCGTCAATAAACACATTCACGAACTTGTCCAAATACTGCTTGAACACTCTGTTCATAAGATCCATAAATGCAGCTGGCGCATTCGTCAAGCCAAATGCCATCACCAAAAACTCATAATGTCCGGATCTTGTTCGGAACGCTGTCTTGGGTATATCTTCCGCTTTGATCTTTAGTTGATGATACCCAGATCTTAAATCAATCTTTGAAAAGCACGAAGCTCCTTTTAATTGGTCAAACAAGTCATCGATCCGCGGTAGAGGGTACTTATTCTTGATCGTCAACTTATTCAGTTCACGGTAATCGATACACAATCGCATACTTCCATCCTTCTTCTTTACAAACAACACCGGTGCGCCCCACGGGGATACACTCGGTCGGATTACTCCTTTGTCCAACAACTCTTGCAACTGAGCTGCCAATTCCTTCATTTCAACCGGCGCCATGCGATAGGGAGCTTTCGACACTGGTTCCGTACCAGGAGCCAATTCAATCGTAAACTCGATCTCTCTGTCTGGAGGTAGTCCAGGCAATTCATCAGGAAACACGTCCGGAAAATCTCTTACTACCGGAATATCGTCGATCCTTACAGCTTCTTTCTCCACGTCCACGACATGAGCCAAATAAACTTCGCATCCTTGACGCATTAATCTTCTCGCCTCAATAACCGTTAGAAATTTCTTCTCTTGCCTCTTTCCTTTAAATATCACTTCCTCACCATCCTTGGTTTTTAACTTCACTTTCTTACTTTTACACACTATTTGTGCCTCATGATTTGACAACCAATCCATTCCTAGAATAACCTCAAATTCTCCTAACTTAAAAGGAATTAAGTCAGCAGAAAAGTGCCGACCTTCTATAGACACATCACAATCGGGACAAATCTTATTAACAACAACTTTCTCTTGATTTGCTACCTCTATAATCAAATTAGGCTCTAGCGGGTACGCAACACAATTTAACTTATCAAGAATGCTTTCAGAAATAAAAGATCTGGTTGCTCCAGAATCCATCAAAACTTTTACTTCTACTGAGTTTATAACAAGCATACCTGCTACCACGTCCACATCTTGCACCGCATCTTTCATTGACATGTTAAAGGTCCTAGCTCTGGTTTGAGCTGATGGTGCTGGGAGAGACGGCGGTCCAACAATTCTGAGAACATTAGCCTTCTGCACAGGCTCCTTGCAATTTCTAGCCATGTGGCCTACCTTACCACACTTGAAACAAGCCAAATCAGGCTTCCTTACTTCATTTGAACATTCTGAAGAATAATGTCCCTTCTGGTTGCACTTAAAACATGTTATATCCAGCTTATTACACCTCCCCAGGTGTCTCTTTCCACAGTTCCTGCATTCTTGCATCTGGGGCCTGCTATCCTTTCCCGATTGTCCAGCTTTCTGGAAACGATTCTTTTGAGCTCCATTCCCGGGTCTAAACTTCTGAAACTTTTTGTTCTGACCTCCACCATTCTTTCCAAACTTTCCTCTGAACTTGAAACTTCCTTGCTCTTGCTCAGAGCTTTCAAACTTCCTCTTTCTTCCTTCATTTTCTCTTCGAGCAACTTCCCGCTCACCTTCTACTATCATTGCCTTTTGAACCAAGGCAGCATAGCTCTTGATCTCCAACATTGCTATTTGACTCCTAATCCACGGCTTAAGTCCCTGCTGGAACCTCTTAGCCTTCTTTGCTTCAGTATTCACGTACTCTGGCACGAACCTCGCCAACTCCGAAAACTTCACCTCATATTCTGCTACCGACATTTCCTCCTGTCTAAGATCCAAAAATTTCATCTCCAACTGATCTTGCATATAACTTAGCAAATATTTTTCCAGAAACATCTCAGTGAACTTCTCCCAAGATAAGTCTTTGCCTTCCAACAACGCCTTAGAAGACTCCCACCAGAAACTTGCTTCATCCCTCAAATAATAACTTGCGTACTGAGCTTTCTTATCGTCCTTAACTTCGGCTAGCACAAAGGCTTTTTCCATCTCTCTCAACCACGACTGTGCTTTAATCGGGTCTGGCAAACCTAAGAACTCTGGAGGATGAACAAATTGAAAGTGCTTGAAATTTCCAACTTTTGGGGCCACAGGTTGTTGCAAAAACTTAGCAAGTTTGCTCATCAAAGTGGTTTCTGGGTTTATTTCTGGGTCTTGGGTGGGAATTTCTTCTTCTTGGTGATCTGGTGAGTTGGCCATTTCTTACAAACCTGATTGAGCAATTACTTAGCAATACGACAGCATGGCATATATAACAACAATTTTTATGAAATCTCTTTTGTGGGTTTTAAGTTTTACCCAATTTGCACATGCAATCCTATTACTACATAATTCTCATGTCAGTGTTGTTTTATCATGGCACGGAACAGGGTTTTACGATCTTTAGACATGGTTGTACGAAAACATAGTTGTATTTAAAACATGGCATTGAGAACAGTTTATAAGATAAACAAGGTGCACAAAGGAAAGCAAGATAGTAGATTTATTTAAATCAAGGGTTACATAGGAAATATTCTGGATTTTAAGGTTCTGAAACAAGGTACAATAAATAGCAGGGTTAAACAGAGGAAAAACTGGAAAACAATCCCCTATCTTCCCCTAACTTCCAACAACTACTACTATTACACTGGTCTGAGATACAACAAGGTAAATGAAAAAGGGATCCCGGCATCTGACCAAGTATCCCAAAGCCTACCGGCGCCGAAAACAACAACAACAATCTACGGCTCAACCAACAGTCCCGTCTAATCATCTAGGATCTCTCTCAACACAACCAACATCCAGCGAATGATCTTATGCAGTCTCCGGGCCTCAGCATCAGCATCACTAGTGGATGGTCCCTCATCCAATCTCCTCCTGGAAACCTGCTCCACCAACTGAATCCTAGCTCTCCATTCCTCCACCACCACTGAGGTCCTCTGCTTAGAGTCTCGAATCAACCTATCTACTAAAGCTCCCAACTCAGGAATGCGGGAGTACACAAAGTCTCGGTCCTGGGCTAACTTGCCACCAATACTGACAGGAACAGTCTTAGGCATCTCCGACTCTGGCTCAGGGGCAGGGGTCTCTGAATCAGGCCTCAAGGGTGAAATCTGCATGGGGATCTCACTACTCTCAGAAGGGTCCTTCTCTGGGTCTGAACTAACATATACAGGCTCCTCTGGAGAGGGTGGAATAGGGTCCACAGGGGTACCAGTCAAGCTAATCTCTGAGTCTGAATCACTACCACTACTAGGATACTGAGAGAAAACATAAAACAGCAACCAAGAAACAATGTTAGGGTCAAATAAAGCTTTCAGCTAACTCACACCCTAAATCTAGTTTCTGCTTTACCAATCAAACACTTTCCTTAGACTATACCTAATAGTCTAACTCAACTCTACATGAGTCGAACTCTCTCGCGATATAGACATATTCCCAAAATACCCCTTTTTAAAACCTAACTTGTCTCAGGGACTAGATCCTGTAGCTCTGATACCAACTTGTGACGACCTCAATCTCGGGGTTAGGAAATGAGGACTCACACACCTCTAATCTACTAATTAAATATGCATAAACCCCGATTAACTACTAACAGGATCAACAGGATAAAGTATGAGACAAGATTACAACTACCAATCAACGAATATAACTTACAAACCCAAAATATTATTAAATAATCAGTATCGATTCCGGCTGGGAACCGACAGATAACCCATTGTATCTTTAAACACCTCTTACTAGGCGCGAGCTCACTCATAACCTGTACTACCTGCTCTGGCAACTGGAAGCCCTCAACACGGTAGGGACCACCAGGTACGCTCTTATAAGCAGTGCGCCTAAGCCTGACCATCTTCTTGCTTAACTGCCATGGTTAGATTAAGACAAAACAATGAGTATAAAACTCAGCAAGTAACTAAATAGCAGTTCTACAATAACAATTCTCAATATGCTTTGAACAAACTAGGGCATTCTATTTTAGCTATCTAGGTGGCAGATTTCCGTATATTCACTTTTGTTTTCTTTGAGATAAGGAAAGGTATCCGAAGAATAGTTGGGCTTTCAAGGAACAAGGCTCGAAATAAGATGAAAGCCGACATTCAACACAAATCAATATAGGATCAAAATAGATCTTTCGGTAGAGGAAAGCAACAATATTTCAAGATATAGAATCATTCATATGATCAACAATTTCAGGAATCAGGGTTCTGAGCTTTAAGCTCCACAATAACACAAGCAACTCTTTTCAAAACAGTATAAACCATTTTCATTTCCAAAAATCAATTTACTGAACAAAAGTTTCAGTTCCCTTTTAAATAATCATTTAGAACCCTTGATTGGATCACTTATCTTTCCATTTCATTATATACGAGTGATCAGCCCGTATCGACCTCCATTCCGGTCTTTAAGGTACCATTCGGCATAATTTCAGCCTTAAATTGGACTAGTCCCACTAGCCTCTTACCATGACTGGACTAGTCCCACTAGCCTCTTACGTCTCAATCCAATCCATCAGGAATTCATTCGGAAAACCTTGAGTTGGAAAAACAAATAGGTTTTCTAAAATTCATTTTATCATTACCAAGCCTTTGAAATCATTCGGACTTTTTCAAGTCGAAACTCATTCTTAATTCAGATTTTAAAGAAACAAAGTTCAGGGAGTTAATCAAAGATACGCAAGGAACAATTCTCAAGAATTCTGTTTCAAGCATAACAAGGTACTAAATTTGAAGGATCCGTAATAACTTAGGGATCATTAGGGCGATCAAGAGGAACGGGGTATCATTAACAGAGTTATCCAAGATAATTTAAAGGTTCAATATGACCATGGCATTATGGGAAACTTGAACAGAAAGGCAGATTATCAACGGGTGAAATCAATAGGATTATCAATAACAGGTTATCAAGAACAAAGGGTACTTCAAATCAATATCAGGGTTTCATAAAGCAAGGGTTTCATACTTTAACAGTTCAATACTCTACATGGTATGAACAACATTTCTTTTACAATCATTTATACAAGTAATCAGAGTTACTTGCCTGAAATTGCTTTCCTGAGGGTTGAACTACTGCCACCTAGTATACTTTTCCCTTTCCTAGCCCGAATGCCCTCACGCTCCGAATCTACAATAAAACCAGAAATCTTAATTAGATTCCCAACTCTCGTTCCCGGAACGATCATTCTATACGATAACTCGATTATATTCTTGACTCGAACTATACGAGTATAGCTTATACAAATAAGCACACAGCACATAGCACATAGCACAATTCTTTCTCATAGTTTTCATATCCTTATATACCTAGCAATCAAAGCGTACTTCGCTTGACCTAGGCTATTTCTCAATTCAAACTAACACGACTCTTTTACGAGTACTAGACACATTCACAACCAAACATTTACGTGCATACTATCACTTATATCAATCGACTTAATTCCCTTTTCTTTTATTCCTTAATTCGAATCAAAACAACAATCCAATCAAGCAAAAATCAAAGATTTTCACATATCACACTCAATCATTCCAAAATCAAGTTTTGACCTTTATTTCTTATGGCCTATTCGGCCTTAACACTTATCACAATCAAGAATCAAACATGCAAAAATAGATTTTGACATGCAAGGTTATATACCACATTTCTTTCTTGTTTTAATCCCCTATTAAATCATTCCATTCATTAAGTCACCAAACCATGCACTACTTAGTGATTTCAACTTAATCAATCCATCAAATCAACATGCATACACTTAATCACCAAGTTATCCCCTTTTTATCTTGTTTTCATTCGGCAAGAACATAATTTTCAACTCAAAGACTAATTACTAGCATGCACTCATTGATCTCCTTTAAAACTATCATGCAATTGCTTTTAAATCATACAAACTTAGTGTTTACCGAGATTATCTCACCAAATTCAATTTCCTTTCTTATTAACTCAAAAATTCGAACCTAAACTTAGCATGCAACAATAATTCATTCCTTATTAGTCTAATCACCATCCATCATTACTTTAATCAAGTCTACTCACAACAAACCACTTTAAGGATTCAACCCATTCGGGTTTTTCAAGAAAACACGCATACAAAGATCAATCTTGACATGCAAAGTCCTATATCACATTTTCAACTTATTTTAAGCCTTAACTAAATCATTTAACTTATTTTCATCAAGATTTTCGAAGCACAAAGCCAAACATCACCTAATGACTCAAACCTTAATCAAATTATTCAATCAACATGCATGCATTCACTTAATCACAAATCAATCTCTTCTAAACCCATTTTCTATTCGGCAAAAATTCAAAAACTCACAATCCAAGAACCAAACATTGACATGCATCACTAACTCCTCTTTTAAATCAACATGCAACTTTATTTCCTACTAATTAAGCTTAGTTCATACCAAGATCAAGTCACAAAATTCAATTTCCCTTTTTATTAGCATAAAGCCGAAGCAAAACTCATATGCAAATCATAAAATTTGATTTTCTAAGCAACAATCACTTGCACACATTCATTTTACAACCAAGGAAATCATTTTACCAATCACATACTCAATTTTCAACAAAAAAAGCAAAACCCCTTTTTTTTCAAGTTTTCAAGAAATCATAACATGCAACATTAAAATCTAACAATCACATCATGGAAAACCCACCGGCTCTCCTTTGGATCATGGCCGGTGGTGGTCGAACTTGAGAGAGTCCATGACGGATCTCCTCTCGAGTTTATGACCTCCACAACCTCTTAAAATCACTCTTATAGTTATGCTTGAAGAAATTGTTTTTCTTAAGCACAACCATAGTGATCACTTCAACAAAACCTTGCAAATACTTACATGCCAATAGGAATCAAGAAGTATACCGAAAATAAAGGCTAAAGGTAGCAATATCTTTGAGTTTGAGTAAGATTTGGGGGTTGCATGCAAGTGAGAGAGATGAGAGATGAGAGGGCCGATAGGGAGTTAAAGAGAGAGAGAGAGTGTTCGGGAGAGAGACGAGAGAAAGAAAGAGAGAAGAGAGAAAAGAGAGAATGAGTGCACAAAAGAAAGAAAAGAAAAGAAAGTGGGTTATATATAGCACTTAGAAACAAGGGCAATCTAGTAATTTACCAACTTCCTTTTACTCACTCATCCCTTTTCTTTTTACTTAAATGCGATAAAATTCAAATACAAAATATATCTCTCTCGGAAAGTCGAGAATTATTGAAAATGACATTTTTAACGCGTAGGTCTCGAAATTAGCTTTTTATCCATTACTCATAATAAGAATTTGAGCGAGCGGTTGATTTTATATGAATTTCGCAAACTCGCTTTAATAAATACCTTTTCCACATAAAATCAATTTAAAAATGCAAAGACCCACAATTAAATTCACTTATCATTTTTAAAAAGTCTCTAAGACCTCTACGAAGATAACAGAACAAATCTCATGTTTTTATCCATCTCAGATGATTTTATAAAAATGCACGAAGGTTAAATAAACCCTTATGTAAATCACATAATTCCTTTAAAATTCACAGAAACTAACACAGAACATATAATCATGCACACAGTCAAGCAATCACACGCATATAGTCACATAACGACTCAGGTCTGATAATAGAATCTATCCCTCTTTAATCTTTATTCCCTTTTTACGCGTACCGGGTCACGTTCAGCCTGACAGCCCGACGCTCAGCGTTTCGAATACGCTTTTCATTACCTTTGCCAATCAACACGTCTCTTAAGACAAAATACTTCATTCATTTACTTCACATATAATTCACATTTTATATTATTTAATTTCTATATTAGGACGGGTTCCGTTCTACCTGACGGCCCGAAACCACAGCTTGACTTATAAGCTGACTCTTTAAATTGGAACGTTTTTATCCACGCTCCTTAACTCTAGTATACAGATAAGACAAATAATCACCACTTAATCACATAATCTCATCACATAACACATACTTTACTTTCTTAATTACGACGCAAAATTCTCGGTCGTTACAGTAAAGTTTTCTTCAGCCGTAGATTTATTTTCTGCCTTTATTGTATCGCTTAATTTCTTTGAACCCAAGTGCAACTTTACATCTTGTACCCATGATAAATAATTATCGCCAGAAATGTCCAAGGAAACGAACGACAAGCTTGTAATATTTGTCATACTAAATCTGAATTAACACGAAAATAATTAAATTTTAATTCATCAATGTAAATATTACATAAAATCCTACTTAATCGGGTGCGTTAACAAGTATGCAATAATCAATGTATATATCATTATTATCATTGATAATACAAACAAATCTATATATAAAATGACAAATGGATTTTCACCCACCATACAGACATCTGCGTATGCAGGTTATCTCCGA
This sequence comes from Apium graveolens, assembly GCF_009905375.1. Classification (NCBI taxonomy): domain Eukaryota; kingdom Viridiplantae; phylum Streptophyta; class Magnoliopsida; order Apiales; family Apiaceae; genus Apium; species Apium graveolens. The sequence continues at coordinate 210,365,804 of NC_133656.1, forward strand.
CCAATAATAAATTAAAGTGGACAATCCTGCATAAGTTAGTTATGGGCAAAGTTATTATCCGATAATTATGCAATTTATAAAATAAGGTTCCCACTATATTTCAGTATTACCCAAAATTAAATGGTACCGTAAAATAATTTTAATAGGCGGTGCTCCGGCCATATATATTTAAATTATTAGTAGAGATTGTAACCACGTCTACTTCGGTCACATATATATATAAATTATATGTAGAGGGTGTAACCACGTCTACTCATATATATGCATATTTAAATTAAAATTATACCTTCTCAGTTTCGGCAGGGCTTCGTGCTGATAACGTGTTGTAAAATACTAACTATATTATAACAATAGCTGGATTAAATGAAAGGGTTGAAGAGCTGATAAAAGAAGAATGCAAGCAGATGAGAGGAATGTTGCTGCTCGGAGGTGTGTTTTTATTCATCACAAACGAAGCTATTTATAGCCAAAACAAGAGACAAGGAAATTAAATGCAATGTGAAGATTTTCAAGTCTAAACATAGCCTTACTATTTAATCTTTGACAATAACAATCAATTTACAACACAAACATATTTATTAGTTAAAAAACCCTATTAAAACTGAGATTAAATAAGTAAAATAATCGTGTTTAACATATTACTCAAAGTAATATGTTTTGGGCCGGATCCTTTCTGATTCTGAGCATCCAATCCAAATCATAAAATCCTCAAAGTAAAACCATAAACCCTAATTGACTAGGGTTCATGTTTTGCCTAAAACCCTAAAAAACCAAAGAGAAATAACAGTAGCACAAGAAACAACAAAATGGTGAAGTCTTATCTCCGCTACGAGCCTGCGACGTCGTTTGGAGTAATAGCTTCACTTGATTCCAATATTTGTTATGATAGATCCGGCAAACTTTTGCTCGCTCCGGCGTTAGAAAAAATTGGAGTTTGGCATGTCCGTCAAGGTGTTTGTACTAAAACCCTAACGCCGTCTGTTACTTCTCGTGGACCGTCTCTCGCCGTTACTTCTATTGCCGCTTCACCGGTTTCTTCACTGGTATACAAATTGTTATGTATTCTATGAATTTATATTTGTAATGTTTAGTATGTCAAAGGGAAGTTAGATTATAATTAGTTTTTGTAAACGGGTCTGATTATCGGGTTTTGTTAGTTTTGTTGCTCAAAATGTAAAATGTATTGCCTCATTGAAATTAAAAGTTGTTATTCTCTGGCTTTTCGTTTGCGGAAATTGTATAAGTTTGTGTCCTAATGTTACTGTGATTACTTTATATTGTAATTAGGAACTTGTTAAATTTTGAAAAATTTGAATACTAGTTTATATCAGTTTTAGTAGCCGGAGCTGAAAATAGGGGATTCTATTAAAATGTAAAATGTGTTGCCTGTTGAAACCTAAATTTGTTTTGCCTTGGGTTTGCGTGTGTGAAAATTGTATAAGTTTGTCTGCAAATGTTTATTGTGGTATGTTTTCTATTGTATTGTAATTGTGATTTTGTTGATTTTGAAATTAAGTGATAATAATTGTGCTGACTGCAGATAGCGAGTGGTTATGCTGATGGAAGCATAAGAATTTGGGATTCTGAGAAAGGAACCTGTGAGACGACATTGAATGGACATAAAGGAGCTGTGACGACTCTTCGGTTCAACAAACTTGGATCGTCGCTTGCATCTGGAAGCAAAGATAATGATATTATATTGTGGGATGTGGTAGGAGAGGCTGGACTTTTCCGTCTTCGTGGGCACCGTGAGCAGGTTTTACTTTAAACTAAATTTTGTGATGCAACATGTTGGCTTTGTGTTTTTCGGTACTGCTTCCTTACGTGTGTTTTTTTGTTTGTAGTTTGATATTAAGAATATTTGTATTGTAGGTTACGGATCTTGTATTCTTGAATTCAGGCAAAAAACTTGTTAGCTCTTCAAAAGACAAGTTTTTGAGAGTATGGGACCTTGAAACGCAGCACTGCATGCAAATTATTAGTGGGCATCATAGTGAAATCTGGTCCCTGGATGTTGACCCGGAGGAGAGATATCTTGTCACTGGATCATCAGATTCAGAACTCAGGTTTTATACTATTAAACAAAATTTGGTGGATGGCAGGTCTGATGCCAATGTATCAACACTTGGGAACAATGATGATTCACTGGCCACTGACAAATGGGAAGTCTTAAATTTTTTTGGAGAAATTCCCCGCCAGACCAAGGATAGAGTTGCAACTGTAAGATTTAATAAATTCGGGAATCTGCTGGCTTGCCAAGCTGCGGGGAAGACGGTGGAGGTATTCAAGGTGCTGGATGAATCTGAATCCAAGCGAAAAGCAAAGAGAAGAATTAATCGTAAGAAGGAGAAAAAATCTTCAAAAAGGGCAGTTGAGGAAACTGAAACTGATGCAGCAAATCATGGAGGTCAGGAAAGTAGTACCCCAGTTGTCACAGTGGCTGATGTTTTTAAGCTTACTCAGACAGTACGCGCTGGCAAGAAAATATGTTCTATTTCATTCTGTCCAATTACTCCTAAGAGCTCCCTAGCCACTTTGGCGTTGTCATTGAACAATAATTTGTTGGAAATTCATTCAATTGAAAGCGATTCAACGACAAAAACTATCGCTATTGAGCTCCAGGGCCACCGATCTGATGTGAGAAGTGTTACTCTTAGCTCAGATAACACTCTTCTATTGTCAACTAGCCATAGTTCGGTAAAGTTATGGAACCCGAGTACTGGTTCTTGTCTTCGTACTATTGATTCAGGATATGGGTTGTGCAGTATATTTGTTCCTGGTGACAAGTTTGCCGTTATTGGTACAAAAGGCGGGACTCTAGAAATCATTGATGTTAGGAGTGGCACCTGTGTTGAAGTAATAGAAGCTCATGGTGGCTCGGTACAATCTATTGTGGCAATTCCTGATCGAAGTGGTTTTATAACTGGTAGTACAGATCACGATGTGAAGTTCTGGGAGTATCAAACTGTACAAAAAGCTGATCAGGTGACTTCTTCATAACTTCTCTGCTAATCTATTGACATTTAGCATTAGCTTTTATTTGACTAGTCATTTTGATCTTTTCTAAGCGTATCTATAAAAAAGATTCACTTCTGAAATTGGTGAAAACCTGTTTCAGAGTCATTATATTACAACAGTAATCTGTATAACATGTATTTAAACACTCGTTAGCTAGTAAGATTGTTCTGTTGATGCCATCTGAGCTCTAATTACATTTGTAGTTGTCCATAAGTGTACTTCCGTTGTATAACTATCCATATGATTGTTTTTTTTATGTAATCTGGCCTTCCATGACAGTACATTACTGTCCGATTTGTTCAATACTTAATATTCTTAGTAATCTTATCAAATATTTTCAGCAATTTATCAAACGATTATGAAGAAATGAGAAACGTATGTTGGAGAAGTTAATAAGATTAGATCAAAGAATTAGAAATGTGTGATAGCTTATAAAAAATAAATACCCTGAAATTTGGAAATGGCCCTTGCAGTTTTTATGTTTTATCTGTTTTCCATTTACTTTTGACTTGAGGCTTCTTTCCGGAATTTGTATTAAGGTCATATCTCTATTAGCAGGATATGAAGCAGCTGACAGTTTCCAATGTGAAAAACTTAAAAATGAATGATGATGTTCTGGTAGTTGCTGTTAGTGCAGATGGTAAACATATTGCCGTTGCTCTCTTGGATTGCACAGTGAAGGTCAGATTATCTTTGTTTAGAAGATTATATATTTTTTTACTAGTACTTTATTTTGTTTATATCATCTCCTGTGTCTCGCATTTATAAGTTTTGATACAATTTGCTTGTGATGTATGCCTGTATATCTGTTTCTCTTTCATTTATGAATCTTGTAGCTGCAACAAAGGCACTTAAGCTACACATCTGAGGTACTGCTCAGGGAAGGGAAGGTTGTTTCATTCTCTTCGCATGTGTCATAGTATGGATATCAGATACAGAACTACTAAGTAGTAACTTGGTCCCAAACTGGGTTTTTGTTTTCCTTTTTTCATAACTATGGGGTCACTTTATAGTAAAGATCTATTAAAATTTTCTGGATTTCACCAGCTAATGTTTGATTTTATCAATATTTGAATTGATTATATGATAGTCCAGATGATACGGAGCTTGGAAGTTGTGAAATTTATTTCACTGGTGGAAAATTCGATAACATTGAATACTTTTATGCGCCATTATCTCATTTCTATCCATTTAAGCCATATATTCTACTATACGCTACGAGGAAGGGAAAGAGGGTGCGACAATTATATGTATGGATGGAGCATTAATATACGGAATATGTGGATTGATATGTGGCGGGAGGGGCATAATTCGTATGTAGGGACAGGATATCTGGTGTGTAAAATTATAAGATTTAAGAGAGGAAAAATGTGTAGGTATATGCCTATTGGGGTGGGTCATTATGTAGAGGGAAGATTTTATTAGATATATGTAGACGAGTTATAGGGATGAGTGGCAGATACTAAAGGGGGGGGGGGGATTTCAAAGACTATCTCTTTTTATTACTATCAACATAAATGTATGATTGTACTACAGCAATTCTTTTATCTTCAATCAGTTTACCCCCAGACTTAACGCATAGCACTGAAGTTGGAAGTCCTCCATTATGTTTCTTTAGTATTTGGGAACGTATTATTCACTTATCATTTATCAAATTACATCTTAGCTGGTTCTAATGCTATCTCCATTTGTATACTCAAATACAGGTATACTATATGGATTCTCTCAAATTCTTCCTCACCTTATATGGTCACAAACTTCCTGTGTTATGTATGGACATATCATCTGATGGGGACTTAATTGTTACTGGCTCTGCAGACAAAAATTTTAAGATTTGGGGTTTGGATTTCGGTGACTGCCATAGATCTATATTTGCTCATGCTGATAGGTGCTCACCTTCAACTTAAATTTTATCAAATTATTTGTGTGTGTGTGTGCTGAAGTTGTATTGACAACTTTTAAACATTGCTCATGGCAGTGTTATGGCGGTGAAGTTTGTCCAAAATACTCACTACATGTTTAGTGTTGGAAAAGATCGTGTTGTTAAATACTGGGATGCTGATAAGTTTGAGTTACTTTTAACTTTAGAAGGGCACCATGCAGAAGTTTGGTGTCTCTCAATCAGCAACCGTGGTGATTTTCTTGTCACTGGATCTCATGACCGTTCTATACGACGTTGGGATCGTACTGAAGAACCATTTTTCATTGAGGTATCTCACCTTTGTCTGCATTCTGCAATTATCTTGATTTCCTTTTTCCAATTAGGGCAAGCATTCTCTTTACTTAAACATTTCTTATATTCGCAGGAAGAAAAAGAGAAAAGGCTTGAAGAGATGTTTGATACTGATCTTGACAACACTTTGGATAGGTATGCCCCCAAGGAAGAAGTACCTGAAGAAGGAGCGGTTGCATTGGCAGGAAAGAGAACACAAGAAACTCTCACCAAAACTGACTCCATTATTGAAGCACTGGACGTAGCAGAAGCAGAACTGAAGCGTATTTCTGAGCATGAGGTAATCTCTCATTAATAGGTCTGAGATATCTACAGTCTACTACTACCCGCATTTTTAGCATAGCTCTACAAACTGATTCTGTATATTTAAGTTTTTTTTGCCTACCGTAAGGTCTACTCAAAATTCTATATTTCACAAAGATAAAATTTTAAATTGTAATTTCATTTTCATATTTTTCAACCTATATTCTCAGATTTACCTTTTATGATTTAGCCAATGAGAGCCTCTAGAAACACAAAAGTGATATAATATTGCAGAGATTTACCACAGGTTGGCACCTGAGGTTCATGAACATATGATTAAGTTGAATATGGTTCTGCATCTCCTAATCATTCTTGAGTAGCTATAATAGTAGACATGTTAGTTATAATCTCTTTATAGATATCTATCATGCTATTTGTTTCAATTTTATCATGTTACCTTCAGGAAGAGACAAGACAAGGAAAGGCTTCTGAATTCCGACCAAATATTCTTATGCTAGGCCACTCTCCATCTGATTTCATTCTCCGTTCTCTTTCAAATGTTCACACTAATGATTTGGAGCAGACATTACTGGTACGTGACCACCTTAAGTTTTATATAACTTAAATCTGTTTTGTTTACCCAAAATAGAGTTTATTTGGTGTTTAGTGAACATTATGTCAAAGCTGCTTATCTTTATCTTTCCCTGTTATGTTTATTAATGTCATTTTCTTGAAGCCATGCTTTTAATGCAACTTTGGCGCATGTTTTATGGGTCATTTGGTATGTTGTTATCTGGTTTGTCATCTCCATTCTGATCTTTGTTGAAGTTGTTACTTCTGTACTACTTAATATGCCTCTATTGATGGTGGCTGTGTTCCTTTCTGATTTATAATTTGTTTCTTACAATCGAAATTTGATTATTATTAAAAATAAGGACACTTCAATTATTTGTGTTGTTTTTTGTTATTAGTTCTTAGGTTTTGGTCCAATGTTCTTCTGTTCCTTACGTAATTATACAGTATGTAGTGAGTAGTGACATTGCTAAGCTAGTAAAAATGGATTTTGTGGTATCTGTTATGTCTAAATCATTGTCTGCTATAATGCTTAATAATGTTAAATCTCTCCCTCTCTCTCTCTCTCTCTCTCTCTCTCTCTCTCTCTCTATATATATATATATATACATATATATATATATATATATATTCATCTCAGCGTGCGCACACAATCGCGAAGATATATTATGACTTCATTATGTGGACGTGTTTTAAATAAGTCCAAGAGAAATGTTTCATAAATTGTAAACGACTGTTAATTGCAGGCTCTGCCATTCTCGGATGCTTTAAAACTCTTATCGTTCTTGAAGGACTGGTCCTTAAATCCTGATAAGGTTAGAGAGTGTGTCACTCGCTATATATGCATTTCAAAACTTCATTTTTGGTCATTAACTTATTCAATATTATTATTTACATTTTATTTGCAGATCGAGCTCGTCTGCAGGGTAGCCACGGTGCTATTGCAGTTGCACCACAATCAGTTGATTGCCACTGCTTCTGCCAGACCGGTCTTGACTGTTCTTAAAGATATTCTTCATTCAAGAGTTAAGGTAACTCCATAATTTTTGTTTGCATACCAAAACACCACAAAGGTATTCAGAAGTTAGTAGAATTGTGAAATTTATAGGGTAAACTTCATTCTGGCATTGTCATGTAGTTTTTTATGCTATATTAAATCCTATTGTCCAATGTGCCCATAATATTTTTGAGAAAGGTGGTAAACCACATTTTTTATTTGTATGGTATGCTATACAGTTCATCACAAAAATATCGTCTTTCAGCGCTGGTAGTTGAGATGAAACAGTTTAAAATTTCACACAAGTCATGGCCATTCATCTTCATAGAATTAGGAATAATAGCTGAACCGTTATTGGTTTAAGCCTCAACTGTGTTTCTCATGCCAAGTACCTACCATGCAAAGTGTACAGATGAAAAAACAAGATATCTATGATTGGTGGTCCTAAATGTTTGTACGTGCATATATCATTTGTATTATCATTTAACATGGTAAAATCATGTTGTTTACTTCTTCTATTCTTTGCCTGTGCCCAGTGAAAGTGCCTTAAACCTTTCTTTTCTGCTTTTAAAATTAGTGTATTCATTAGTAGAATCCATGCAGAGAAACGTTAATTGGATTAAGATTGCTCATTGTCACATTTACTCATGGCATATGTATGTTCTGTCGAGCGACCTAAAAACCTGGGACTTTGAGGTGCTTTGCTGACAATATGTTTCCGTTTCAGGAATGCAAAGACACTCTTGGTTTTAATTTGGCAGCTATGGATCATCTCAAGGTATGCTCACATCTAAATAAAATAAATGTAGTGATCATTATTATTTGATTTTATTGAATTGAAACCTTATGTTTTTATTGTGTACTAGCAATTGATGATTTTGAAGTCGGATGCACTCTTCCGGGATGCAAAAACCAAATTACTAGAAATAAGATCACAACAATCAAAGCGTGCTGAAGGAAGGCAAGATACAAAAGAAAGAAGGAAAAAGAAGAAACAGAAAAAATCAACTGATATTCATGTATGGTCCTAAGTTTGTAATCATGGCAGAACAAACTAGTTTCCTACCGTCTTGAAAGTCAAAATACAGCGAAACCTGCCAAAGCTACACACTCGATACATTATCAGGATATATACTCGGAGCCTTGATGCAAGTGCAGAAGAACGAAATCTTAGAGTGTTTATCGTGACTTGACGCAGTAACTGGGAAGTTCTGTTAGTTTGTATGTTGGCCTTCAAATTATCTCCCAGCTTTTCCAAGGTGCATCTGGGAATGTTGATTTTTTTGCTTTTCATTTGTTTGAAAATTTTGTTGTTGTAAAGTATAGGTTCAGTTTGATCGGATGCTAGCTATACATTGAAAGTTCTCTAGACTCGATTCAGGGCATTGTTTTGGAGGTAGAAGAGAAGTATGACAATCTTAATTTGTGATAAGAAACTGTCATCTGCTTGTTCATATTCAGTTATTTTGTAGGTAGTTCAATTATTATCATAATTTTTGTTTAGAGATTTTTGAAGTTTCTGTTTGCAACATGCGGCATATTTCATCAAATTTTACTTCCTGCTTATTGTTCAAAACTCAAAAGAAAGAATGTTATTCTCTTCTATTTATAGAAGCGACGAGATCAGTCCACTGAGACGTCACAAAGTTAAAATTGTTCTTCTAATTTTTTTTGTATTTGGTTTTCTTGTTTTTTTTTTAAATACTGATTGTATAGTACAAATATAGTAGTCGTACTAACAAATTTTATGGAAAATTGTATTTTTTTTAGAGTCAGGTTTCAAAATATTTGAACACATGCATTGGATATTTTTGGACGAAAAGGAAGCTTTGGTTGTTTGGATATAGTAGATAAAAAGTCCGGGGTCTTCCAAGTTCGATCACCTCCGCCTCTTAGCATCACTACAGTCTATAGACTATGTATACGTAGAATCTTGATATTCGATAAACCAATAGTCTTTGTCCCATAAATAATTTTTTCTAGCACCAACGTAATAAATATAACGTATTTTTAAATTTAATAAATAAATAATCTCGATCCCAAACTTATTTATTTATCAAAATTTAACTGTATCTTCAATCAACGCCCTCTCTGATTAAAGAATTAAAAACTAATACAATTTAATGAGATGATGAATTTTGCGATCTTATCACTGTCATATGATCATATTACAACAATATTTTCATTATATAGATTTCATAAAAGAATTTTATACGTTTACACGTAATAAATATGTTTATCTTATTGTTTATCAAAATCAAGTATGAAGTTCGATCAATGAATTAGATTTTATGTTTTGTAAAATTTTATTCTTAAAATTATCTGTGAAATTTTATATTATAGTCGGTGGTTATTCACGGTATTATTACGAAGACTACAATATAAATAAAAGTTTGTGTTATATTCGGTTTCTAAATTAATAGTTTCTTATTTGATTTAGCAAGGTAAATTAAGAAGAAATTTATTTGGACCCGGATACTTTTCCTAATCTCGTATTTATGGACGAGAGATTCATTTAATTTATAAGAAAATAATTAATCATATTATAATAATTATAATTTATGATATAAATATAAAATATATCTTAAAAATATATTAAATATCCATTAATTATATTTGGAATTTTTTTCTAAAACCCATATACAAAACCAGGTTGATCAAGGCTTGTCAGACGGTTCAAGCCGTCAATACCCAGGAGCGGAAGTTGTTAAGGTCCCAGACATAATCTATTCACGGACTAGGCCCAATACGGCTGAAATACCATATACATGATGAACACAAACTTCGACAAGGAAGGGTATATAATCACTTACCTTGAGTTCTCATTAACATCTAAATTGTAGACTTGTTCACCAAGTCTCTCAATACGAGTCTGGGTTTAAACTCGCCTCTATATACAAACCTCTGCTGCTCGACCTAAAATTACGTTTTGACTCAATTATCTCCAACACAGAGATACATTTTTAGTCTTCACCGCGATAACAATTATTAAAGTTCGAAACTCACAAAACCTAACATTAAATACTAATAAATCTGCCTGCAAGGGTTGACTCAGTTGGTTAAAAAGGGGATAAATATCATCTTGATCATAGGTCCGAATCCCGGGGGAGGGGAATTTATAATTATGCCTCCTTAGTTAGAACCTACTGTTTAAATGCGGTTTACCTTGGTTCACGTGGTTTGCAGACTAAGACTATTGCATGAACCCGTAAAAATTTACACAGTTCACACCCGAAGTGTAGCAGCTACGGATTAACTACGAGATATGTGTATATAAAAAATACTAACAAATCCTCATTTTTATTCTACGACGACTTAATGTTTGAGAACAATTTATGAAGGCGTTACATGATTTTAGCATTTCTCATAATTGTTTGTAAATCAAAGATTAAATTCCTAACCGTTAAAATAAAAAGATTAAATCTCTAACCGCTAAAAATTGAAGGCTTGTTCCCGAGTTGTTTAACGGGAAGGAAGGAAATGTTTATGAGGTAAATTACTTTCATCTCATTTTTGGAGCGAAAGTTTTGAAGTGAAAATTTGTCAAATTTGCATTCATTAACACTTACTTTTGCTCCTTTTAAAAACTCGGAAGCACGACCAGGGCCGGCCCTATGTATTTGGGTGCCCTAGGCGGGATTCAAAAATGGTGCCCCATATTCATAACCAAAAAATCACAATAAGATATATTCATTGTATAAAAGAAAACTTACTTGAATTTAAAGTAGCAAGTTAATATAATGAATTTCTTGTACGCTAAATATCCAAGTTTTCAACCTCCTGCAATAATCTCCTGCAAGCCACTGATGTAATATCATGAATATAGAACAATCATCATTACTAGTACACAACAATGTCAAAATAAAGTTATAAAAATGAGTTTACCTTTATTGATTTTGAAACTTTTTTCTAGGCTTTTGAGATGTGAATCTCTCTATGATTTTGCTATAATCTAGAGAACTTGTCAACTCACTTTCAATAGACAATAAAGTCAATCCATTAAATCTATCTTGAAACATCGAAGAGTGGAGATAAGATTTGATCAGTTTCAATCTAGAAAATGTCATTTCCGCCTCTACCACTGTAACAGGAATGGTCATAACGATTCTATAAGCTATCCAAGCATTTGGATAATTTATTTGTCTTGAACTAGAACTTAAATAATTAAGCACATCTGTTGCCTTTGTTATCTCATCGGGTATTACCATTCGAAGCACTAGTAACTCGTTAAACAACTCTGCGCCAACAATATCATATCGCATATCTTGTCTAAGAAATCCCTCAAGTTTCATGCAACAAGATTTTAACCCCTCATCATCACCAGATAAATGCTTCTTCAGGTTAAATAAAAACCCAAATTTTTCCTTATAATCTTGAAACTGTTTAAACCGTTCTTTGAGTTGAAAAGCACCTTGATCAACAATATACAAGAAATAATACCTTCTGAATTTTTGTTCAGCACTCAAGTTCTGATCATCATCAGCTGCAGTAACCCCAAGATCATCAAAATGAACAAGTTCTTTCTCAGTCTCTTCTACATTATTCTCGACAGACCCATCTTTTAAATTTTGAGTTTCTGACTCCTCAGTTTCAGTCTCCTGCTCAAATTCAGTATATGTAGTTTCATTCTCAGATTCTTTTTTAATATATGTATTCTCAATAGGAACCCCAATATCACCACTATTAGTTGTTTTTTCCCCAAAAAACTTGTCAAGAGAGCCCATTTGCAATTTCTCTGCTTCCGCCGTTTTCAATTTCTTTTGCCTTTTTTGATGCCCCGATAACTGGTTACGCTTCATTTTCAAATTATCAAGTCATCAAACAAAATAATGCAATTAATTTTAGTCACCAATCCCAAATCAGTAAATCACAAAAGACATACTACTTTTTACAAAAACAAATCTCAATTATTCTTTATTTATTCACATCAAATCCTTAAATTGAAAAATAATAATAAACAAATAGTAAATTACAATATTATTGAAAAAGTAATTAGAATAGAAATCTTTAAACCATACATGTGTTATAATTGCTGAATTGCAAAGCACAGATGATCCGATCTTCACGATGAGTCGATGACTTCCAGTGTTTTGATAATTGATATTCAGAATGAACAAAGAACAATTTGTGTTCTGTATTTTATTCGGTAGCTAAGCAGAGGGAAGGAGAGGGTTTTGTACTTTTGTTATATGACTTCATCTGGCCATCTGGGATAATGGGTATAGACGCGCATAGTCCAAAAACTCAATTTTTCCAAACCTTTCACATTTTTACTTTGTTTTATTTATTAAATAAATTTATTAATTATATTTTTAAAGTAAATTAAAGTAAATTATATTTTAATTTTAAAATAAAGTTATCACAAAGATAATAATATATTTTAAAATTTTAATATGTCCCCCAATCACATATATGTTAATGTATTCTAATTAAAATTTGTATTTTAAAATATAAAAAAAATAATAATATAAAAAATAAATACACCTATATACATATGTTATTGAAATATTTTGGTGCCCCTGTGCGCGGTGGTGCCCTAGGCGGCCGCCTTGGTCGCCTTACCCAAGGGCCGGCCCTGAGCACGACTACGGAAGTAAGGGCTCATTTGTTAAATCTGAACAGAATGTTCTGAATAGTTAAAAAATCTGAATCAGTAATAATATGAACAGTAATGAATAAGATTGTTTGATAAAATTATTTAAATTTCTCAATGATAACATTAACCTATTTGTGATTGAGTGGTTGATAATATTTAATAATTCTTTTTATTAAAAGTTATTTAAATTAAAATATATAAAATTAAAATAATTTTTTGACAAGTTAAAAATTTATCATTTTGTAATAATTAGGCAACTTTAAAAATTAGACCATAAATAAGTACAATCACTAATAATTTTAAGATAATACAACATATTAAAAATAAAAATATTTTTTTAAATATATATATATGTGTGTGTGTTTTTTCAAGAGAGAACCCTTTTTATATATAGAACCGTAAATAACCTTGATTCTATTATAAAATTTCATCAAATTTATTGCTAACGTAGAATAAAAATTATATATTTAAATATAATAAAAAGTTTAATAATTGAAATTTGGAAAAAAATTAATTTTAGATTTGATTCTATTGTGAAATAATTTTAGATAACTGTGATTTTACTACAAAATCATTTTAAACAATTTCATCAAATTACAATAATTTTTAAATAAAAAAATTGTGTAATTTATCATTAATTTGGTACTTCAAATTTATAACTATATATGATGAAAAATGAAATAAATTATGTATTTATATTCTTTAAATAATAGTTCATCTCTATATAAAAATTAATTCATGTATTGACCTCCCCATATATATATAAGCTTCAAATAAAGTTTAAGTATTTTTCTATTTTAATTTAAATAATTATCCATTTTATTATTTGTTATTCATTCAGAAGTAATTTAAATTTAAATTTTATTTTCTAAATATAAAACATGAAATTTAAAAATTAACAAACTTTTTTAGTCACAAAACAGATTCCACTGTTTGCATACTATTAGGAGGACAAGAAGATTATTTTTTAATAAAAGATGAATAATAATAAATAAAATGATAAAATATAAAATTACTACACGAGAATTGAAAGAAGTAAATTGACATAAATATAATTTGACTGGTTAAGTGGAAATTTAGAAGCCCACTCGTCCAGCACTTATTCAGAAGAAATCCAGTTCAGGTACATAATATTTGAATCAACAATCTGAACAGAGGAAAAAAGAATGATTCAGTTTATAGTCACTCATTCACCTATTAACAAATGAGGCCTAAGTGAAATTATTTTAGTTATTCTTTACTTGTTTTCCTTCCTTTTTAAAATTCAGGAGCAAGGTAGGACTTGTGACCTGGTTATGTTATGATGGAAAATATCAAATTTGCAATATCCATTTTAAACATAATTTTATCTTATAGTCTCTCTGAAATAAACAAAATCAAAAACACATTCTCCTATGACTTAAAAGTTAAAAAGATTAAAGTGAATAATAGTTCTTCAAAATTATTATTCAGAAAAAGTCTTGTCTTTGTGACATGGTCTGATTGTCTCTGTTTTATTTTGTTAGTTTGTCTCTGATTATCTTGTTCGTCTTGTTCTATGGTGTCAACAAGCAATTTAGTTAATGCTATGAATAGTATTTCTTTGGAGGATGAAGATGATGGAGGAGTGGCGTTAGAATCAGAAGAAGTTTTGGGGAATGCACAACAATTACATGGGTTTGATGCAAAACTATGTGTTGTGGCCCGTTTCTTATCGGATGGTAAGGTAGATTTTGCAGCTATGCAACAGACGCTTGCAGCAATTTGGAAGCCAGGAATGGGGGTTTACATTAAAGAGTTGGAAACAAATCTCTTTTTGTTTCAATTCTATCATGAAGTCGATGTAAAGAGAGTAATGGAGGGGTGTCCATGGTCATTCAATAGGAGAGCTCTGATTATGCGTCGTCTAAAGGAGGGAGAAAATCCCCGCAATGTTGATTTGAACGTTATGGAATTATGGGTTCAGGTTTATGATCTTAAAGTTGGGTTCATGACGGAGAGAATTATCACAGAGGTGGGTAATAATATAGGAAGGTTTGTAGCTTCTTGTTCCAGCCATTTTGTGGGAGTTTGGAGAGAATACTTCCGTGTTCGTGTTGAAGTAGATGTTACTAAGCCCCTCAAGCGTAGAATGAAAATCAAGAAGGCAGAGAACGATTGGTATTGAATTAATTTTAAATATGAAAATTTGCCAATGTTTTGTTTTATCTGTGGAATTCTGGGCCATTCGGAGAAGTTCTGTAGCAGGTGGTTTGACACACCGGAATCTGAAATTGTCAGGCCATATGGAGCTTGGATGCGAGCACCGTTTAGAAAGCAAGTTAAACCTATTGGTGCAAAATGGCTTCGTAATGGTAGTGAGGAGGATGATCGGTATGCAGCAATGGCAGGTTTTCAAAATGGTAGTGACAGAAATCAAGATCCACGGTTTGCTCCATAAAATCAGGGTGCAGTTGGAAAGGGTGGGATTTTGGTAACTAACGAATTTCAAAAAAATCAGATTGGCGGGAGTTCTGGGATAAGGCAAGTTCAAAATTCTTTGCCTATTATTTCGCCAGTAAATGTGAGAAAAGAGATAACAACTGTAGAGTCCAAGAAACGTAAAACGGATGATAATATGGGCTTTGAGAATTAAGTGGGCCTGAACAATGAAGTAACATTGGACGCTGAGGATGATATAAACATGACTACTGATCAAGTAAGCCCAAATAATTTTATGGATTCAAAAAACGGACCAGAGGCGGGTACCCAAGGTGGTGCTCGCCTAGCATTATGAGTATTGTAAGTTGGAATTGCCATGGACTTGGGACCCCGTGGGCGTTACAATTCCTAAAGGAGGTCGTGCTCCAAAAGAAGCCCAATTATGTTTTTTTATGTGAAACGCTTTGCAGAAAAGGAATAGTGGAAAGAGTAAGATCATCTTTAGGTTTTGAAGGGACGATTGTAGTGGAAGCCATAGGTCACAGTGGTGGTATTGCTTTATTATGGCATAATAAGGATGCAGTTAGTTTGTGTTCGTTTAGTAAAAATCATATTGACGGGATTGTCACTACTCCAGAAGGTGTAAAGTATAGACTCACAGGGGTATATGATAAACCGGATAGATCAAAGCATCATGAGACATGGAGTTTGATAAGGAGTTTGGCTAGTCACAATACTCTCCCGTGGTGTCTAATCGGGGATATGAACAATGTTCTTTCTCAGAGGGATAAAAGAGGTGGTAGGCCATACCCTAATCGGTTGTTACAGGGGTTCCAAGAGGTTCTTAATGACTGTGATCTGGTAGATATGAATCTGTGTGGGTATCAGTATACTTGGGAGCGTGGTTTTGGTACGAGTAATCATATTGAGGTACGTCTTGATCGGGCACTTGTCAGTCCTGATTTTTTGAACTTGTTTAAGGATGCTAAGCTCACTAATTTGGAAGTGTCAACTTCCGATCATTGTCCGATTTTGCTGGAACCACAAGTGTGTAATATATTCTTCCGTGATAGACCGTTTCGTTTTGAAAATGCCTGGCTCAGGGAGCCTATGTGCTATCAATTAGTTGAGGATGCTTGGAGCAATAATGTGGGTTCTTTTTATGATAAGCTGTCTTTTGTTTCTGAGATATTATCAGCTTGGGGTAAGGAAATCACGGGCAATTTCAAGGGGCGTATTAGTAAAAGTAAGAGGATTTTACAGACGTTGAAAGGTCGAAGGGATGATCATTCAGTAAAAGTGGTTCAGGAGGAGAAGAAGAAGTTGTCAGAAATTTACGCTCAGCAAGAGGTCTTTTGGCGACAGCGGTCAAAACAGTTATGGCTTCGTGAAGGGGACCAGAATAGTAAATTCTTCCATGCCGCAATGAAGAATAGAAGGAAAACAAATCATATAAGCCATTTGCAGGATAGTCAAAGGAATAAAGTGGAATGGGGTAACGGTATTGAAAAGACTATAGAGGATTATTTTGCCCAGTTATTCACAGCTTCGGTTACAGATTGGGAAAGGGTGACTGGTTGTGTTTCTAGTAGAGTCAATGTTGTTCAAAATGAAATGCTGTGTGCAGAAGTGGATGAAAAAGAAGTTAAAGCAGCTCTTTTCAACATGCATCCAGACAAGTCACCGGGTCCAGACGGTATGACTCCGGGTTTTTATCAGAAGTGTTGGAATATTGTCAAATCAGATGTAGTCTCAATAGTGCAAGGCTTCTTTGTGAATGGAAAGATGGATGAGCAGCTTAGATATACTAATATAGCGTTGATTCCTAAAAAGTCAAATCCAGTGCTCATGACGGATCTCCGTCCCATTTCTCTTTGTAACATTGTTTACAAAATTATTTTCAAGGTTTTAGCGAACAGATTGAAAAAGATTATTGATTTAATAATCTCTGATTCACAGAGCGCCTTCATTCCTGGCAGACTTATTACTGACAATATAATGGTTGCTTTCGAGGTTATGCATTATATGAAACGAAAGACAAAAGGAAAAGAGAGTTGGATGGCTTTAAAGTTGGATATTTCCAAAGCCTATGATCGTGTCGAGTGGAATTTTTTTACAAGCAATGTTGTTGAAGATGGGGTTTGCTCAGAGAGTTGTTAATTTGTTCATGGGATGTATCACCTCTGCAAGGTATAGTTTTTCTCATGCTGGTAGAATTTTTGGGAATATTATTCCTGAAAGGGGCCTAAGACAGGGAGACCCCCTATCATCGTACTTGTTCTTAATATGTATTGAAGGTTTGACAACTTTGTTACATGATTTTGAAAGGCGTAATCTGATCAAAGGAATAAAAGTTGCTAGGACGGCGCCTTCTATTTCTCACATATTTTTTGCTGATGATTCTTATGTGTTTTGCAAAGCCAACATGGAAAGTGCTGATCATGTCTTGCAATTGTTGAAAATTTTCGAAAGAGCTTCAGGGCAACAAATAAATGTTGATAAATCCTCAGTGTTTTTCAGTAAGAATTCTTCCTGTTCTCTGAAGAGAGAGCTTTGTCAGAAGCTCAGATTTAAGGAGGCCAATGACCAGTGTATGTACTTAGGTTTTCCTAATATAATAGGAAGAAATAAGTCATCAATCTTTGGTTTTCTGAAGGACAAGATGCAAGATCGTATTCAGATTTGGGATAAGAATTTTATGTCAAAAGGAGGCAAAGAAGTGTTGTTGAAGACTGTGGCCCAAACACTTCCGAACTATGCTATGAGTGTTTTTTTATTGCCTTTGGACTTGTGTCAGCAGTTGGAGAATTTGATGTGTAAGTTTTTGTGGAAAAATGATGCTAAGAAGGATAGAGATATTCACTGGAAGAGTTGGGGTAATATGTGCAAAAGGAAGGCTTCTGGGGGTATGGGTTTTAGAAGGGTTCGTGACTTCAATATAGCTCTTCTTGGTAACCAGGGATGGAGATTGTTGAAATATCCAGAAAAGTTGGTGAGTAGGGTTTATAAGGCTCGTTACTATCCTACAGGTTCTTTTATTAATGCTAAAATCAGGCACAATCTTAGTTATATATGGCGGAGTGTGATGGAATCTCAGCATATTATTAAGAAAGGTATTGGTTGCAGGGTGGGCAATGGCAACTCTATTAGTATTCTGAATGATCCTTGGTTGTCAATGGAGAACGATCCGTATATTCATACTGATAATGAAGCCATTCGAGGTCAAAAGGTTTCTTCTCTGATGAATATGGAAGGAAACAGTTGGGATGTTGATCTTATTTTGGACATTTTTGATGCAAGGGATGCGGATATTATTTTGTCCACTCCTCTGAATAACGAAGTCGAAGATGCATGGTATTGGAGGAAAGAAAAGTTAGGATATTACTCTGTCAAAACTGGTTATTTGCTTCTTGAAGGTGAAAGTAATGCGAATAGTTCAGCTGCGAGTTCTGGATTCTGGCGGAAGATTTGGAATTTGAAAATTCCACCTAAGGTTAATTTTTTTTTATGGAGAGCTTCTACGAATTGCTTACCTACGAAAGATTTGCTTCGTTCTAGAAAGGTACCAGTAAACGAGTTTTGCGCAGTGTGCAATGCATATTCAGAATCAGTGCTGCATGTTTTAGTGTTATGTTGTCATGCTGTTTCCAGTTGGGAGAAATTGGCTATCATACAAGTTTCTGGTGAGTTTACTTCGTTCCCAGAATGGCTTGAGCTGGTTTTTCAACAGCATAATCAGGAGAAAATTACGCTTATTGCTATGGTTTGCTGGATGTTGTGGAAGAGTAGGAATGATCTTATTTGGAAACAACGCAGCTTGGAATCTTCAGCAGTGGTGGAATCAGCGTACTCGGTCCTTAACCAATGGAAATGCGTTCAAGATCGAACTTTCGATCGTTTTTTGGGCTTTATGTCCAACGAAGACGGAGATGAGCATTGGCGATTACCCCAGGTTAATGGTGTTAAGGTAAACTCTGACGCTGCCATTTTTGAGGAGGATGGTTGTTATAGTTATGCGTATATAGGTAGGGATCAGAATGGAGGGTTGATCGAGGCTAGAGCGCAGTGTTTGAGAGGAAGGCCTAGTCTGGAGTTGGCTAAAGCAGTCGGTATCCGGGAGGCTTTAAGTTGGGTGAAAAATGGAGGTCATGAGAATGTTGTTATAGAGTCTGATTGCTTGCAGATAGTTCAGTCCATCCGTAGCTCCTTTCTTTGTTTTTCGTATTTGGGGAGAGTTGTTAAGGATTGTCGGGATATTCTAGCAAGTTTGAGTAGCAAAAACGTCAAGTTTAGGTTCGTTAAACGGTGCGCGAACAAGGTCGCTCATTTCTTAGCGAAATCCACTTGTTCTATAGCTGATCGTAGCTGGAGAGTGGGAGATGTCCATCCCGATTTGTCTACTGTATTATCGAATGATTTGAATCATCAATAAAATTGGAATCTTTTGCGGCAAAAAAAAAAAAGTTAAAAAGATTTAAAACATGATTGCCTATTATATATTTCCCCTTATTGCAACTATATATCAATTATAAAACATTGTACTAATACAAGTCATAATCTTAACATGAAAGTGAAGGATCATACCGCCTGGAGCTGTAAATCCAAATCCAATGACACATTGTAACACAAGTCATAGTCTTGACATGCTACTGGAACTAGTATATATATATATACACAATATTATACATACACAGACATTTACAAACAGAATTTGGGGAGATCAAGAGTGGCCTTTTACATTCCTTCTCAAAATTCAAGTCATAACACAATTTTCTTGTCTTTCTTGATTGATAAAACACCATAAAGATTTGATTTTTACAAGAAAAAGATGCAGACTTATGTGAGAAGAAAGAGTAGAGATAAAAGGGTCATCGAATTTGATCACTTTATTCAACCCAATTCTCATCATCATCAACAAGGTCTTTTCTTGCTTTTTAATCAATTTATAATTCACATATGTGCTTTTTTATGTCAATTGTTTTGCATTGATCAAGCTTGTATTTTGTAACCTGTTTTGTATTATTCTTGATGTTTTTTGAGGTTGACTGAATTTTGTGGTCTGATTATTCGGTTAAATGTATATTAAAATATAAGTAAGGCCTATTTGTTTTGTGATCTGTTTTTTGCCCAGCCCAGCACTTACATGTTTTTGTTAGATACAATTGAGTTTACCTTTGTTTCAGACTTGAAATTGTTTTGATTTCGAGATATTTTTCGATTGAGTTTTCTGGAATGTAGTTTATGCTATTTAAGTCTTTTAATCAGTTGTGCTTATCTAGGAATTGCCATCACAATAATGCTCCGTGACATCTCTACAAATACTATTTAGGAAAGAGTACTTCTTCATCAAAAAGAAGATGAACCTATGATGAATATAGCGAAATGTTTACGTTATAGTTAGGATACTTTCCTGCTGCAGGAACTATGCTTATATGAAAATTTATTTGGTTTTAATCAAAGCTGTAAAAGATTTAAAAAACACTTGCGGTTGTAAAAGATTTTAAAAATATTTGCTTGTTATAAGTCTCCCTCTCTTTTATTTTTCTCACAAACCGGGGTCTCATTCGATGAACTCATTGCCAGAATCTGCAGGCAGTATAGAGAAATCATCCACACTGATTGGATTTAGTCCAGATGAGAAAATAGACACAGAAGCGGATGAACTTGACCTACCTTTGGCTCAATGGACTCAATCCCAAAATAAAAGGAGAGTAGTGAGTTCAGAAACTACAACCCTGAAAGTCAGCTCAAATGCGAAACTTAAACCTGTGGAATCGTGGAGCAAAAGGTTTGTCTCGCTGGATATAATGTTTTCAATGAATCTAAAACATAAATGGAACTTCAACAGTTATCGAGGCTATAAGCTCGTTTGGATAGAAATTTATTCCAACCTCAATTAAACATACCAACTAAACTGAAACAAACTCGTTATCTGGATTTCACCACATAAACGGCCTCTTTGAAAATGTGACCTGTACGTTACTTACGGCGTTCAGTTTATTCTAGTCAGTAGAACTAAAATGTATCACCATGTGTGTGTTGTACATGTAGTGAGACTGATATCATGAGCTTAATTGGTGGGAAAGCTTCTGTTTTCTCAAATTCAAGCTTTAGTCACCTATTTGTTATTAAAGATGAGACAGTTACAACTTATAAGATGTAGCTGTATTATTCTCCTTGTATGATTTATATGAGAGCTCTAATTTCCCGTACCGATATTTAACTAGTTTTAAAATTCTGTCTTTCTCGCCTATATAGTAATGTTGATGCACAAAATGGCGATGTATGCCTAACTCCAGGGAGTGTCGTTTGGGCCAAAAAGGCTTCTCAGATGTGGTGGCCAGCTAAAGTAAGTTAATAATCATTCCCATCTATAACTTAACTTTTGAAAATTTTCTTAACCTGTTTGCTAGAGTGGGAAAAAGGTCACCTTAATGACTACTTTACTTTTGTAACAAGTAGCTATGTAATCTATCATTTTGTAAAAATTATTATAAAATAATTTAATACTATAAATTCCTAGTTACATAATATATGAGAGCCGGTTCAGTGGACATATTTTTTGTGTGCAAAATTATGCAAGTAATTGTATAAGAAGGATGAAGTTCATTTATTACAAGCACTTGTCCTGGACCATCTCCTCGTGTATATTTATACACCAGAGTAACTCTAAATTCAGATTTGAGTTTTTTCTTGTTAGCTGTCAATGATTTCGTAATATTAAAGTCATATCCCAGTATCATTATTTGAACTAATACTTTTCATTGAACTTTTGATTTCTCTCGTGACTGGCCTCCTATTTAGTTAGAATGTAATTTAATTAAATATAGACTAAATTGTATCTTGGGTAGCCGAAGAATTATTAAATTGCACAGTGATGGCTAAATTATAATTTTAGCCACTTGTCTAAAATTTTATTTTACAGTATGGGGGCTGCCACCCAACTCTGTTAGGCTGTGATTAACACCGTTAGTAATTATTCTTTCAGGGGGTGGGCAACATAGTAAATTCACTTGCTTACATATACATGTACATATTACTCACATTTTGCCTCTTCTTGCTCTTCGTCTCCTTTCTCTCGATCAAAAATATCCTAGCAGGCGGGTGGAGTACAAATTCTAGAGTCCATTTAGCCAGCCACTCAACCACATAAATATCCGTTTAGCCATGGTTCACAGAAACTAGAATGGGATTCGATTTTGATTGAGGCTCCCCTGACATGGGCAGCACAATTTAATATACTGGCTGAGCTTGAAGAGTGTGCTTTATACAATCTGAAACATGGACGTACTTAAAATCTTATCAATTCTGCATTATAATCAAAGACAGGGCATTACAATGCTTTGGGCTTCTTAAATACAATATATTTTGAGCTTACGACTTGGATTGATAGTCTATGAGGATATTGCATCTGCAATAAAGTGATTGTAGTTTAGACCATTGTGACAACATTCACCAATTCACGTGAGCAAGTGAGCCACGACTTATATCAACAACCAATTAGGGTTTCACTACACGCAATTAGGTTATATTTGTTGAGTTTGTATTTGGGGATATTATACTTCCGAATGAATCTGATGGGTGGATGGAGTTATGTACACAATATAAAATGTTTAAATGTTAGTAGACTATAATACCCTTATATATCAGTTATCAAGTTGACGGAGATTCTTATCCATTGACGGGACTTCTTCAGCTAATGACTTAGGGAACCTGAAGGGCAAGGAAGAAGACTTCAAAGGACGACTAGATTATCTCCTATCATCTTTCGCTTCTATGCGTACAGGGCTTATCCCTGGATGGAATAATGTCTAGGACCTATTGTATTGGGTACAAGAGTTACCAGATGAATCGAAAGCTCGAAAGAGCAAAAAACTTATTTAGAGAAAGAATGATTAAATTCTTTACTTAGCCTGAAGGGCAATAAACGAGAGACCGAAAAGGAAGGTACCTCGAAACAAAAAGAACGCTCGGCTAAGTCTTGAACCTTCGCGCTGACCGTTCGCTTTCTCAGTAGCAAAAGCGCTTCTCTTTGCCCCTTAAGTAGAAGGACAAGAAAAATGTTATTGGTTTTTTTGCTCCCGCTTCCTCATCTGTGCTCATCAAGCCAGCTTTGCTCTTTGGGAGGTGAAACAACGGTTGAGGCGGACATTTCGAAATGACAGTATCGAAGATAGATTTATATCTATACACGGTTACGGTTATCTTGGACTGCGTTCCGGAAACAGTAGCCTACTTGAGTTGAGGGGCGGGCACTCCTGTCTTTCAACCCCACTATACTATTCATAGTTGTGGGGGCACTGTGTACTTATAGAGCCATTTTTCCCGGCTGGCATAGAAGTATCTTGCGCGGGCGAAGGAGATGCGTTTCTGGTACTAGTGGTATTGGACAAGCTCTAAGGGAATAATCTCTATATTATTTCTGCCTTTCTTTCCCATGACGATTCTAACGGTGTTGGGAGGGAGCCCCCGCATTATAAGAAAATAAAAATTTAGAAAAGCAAGTGGCTAAAATTATAATTTAGCCATCATGCTACAATTTAATTAGTTTTCGGATACCCAAAGTGCAATTTAATCTTAAATATATAAAAATAGTGAAATTTCTTTGTGAAAAATGTAATTGTTGTTATAGTGCAGCCTACATATTTTCTTCACACATTAGTGGTATCAGAATTTTTTCCAAGTCGGAACGAGTTTTGAGACAAGATTGTTGGTGGAAATTACAAAATTTGAAAAATTTATTTAGTTCTAACGTTATTTTTATGCTTATAATTGTGACCTCTCGCCACATACATGGTAATCATGTCGATAAGTCGAGTCGAGTCGATGGAGGTCCAACTTGTCGAGTAGACAAATTGTTACTAATTAATTAAAGAATAGATAATAATAAATATCTTAGATATATGATTTCCCACGACAGAAGTCTAAAATTCTCATACTCATTTATATATCGATCACAAAATAGATATTGTTAATTACAAACATATCTTTTTTTCCATTTCCATGTACGCACATAGATACACTACTCTATATATATACATATATATATATAAGAAATTTCTATGTAATCCTTGTTTTGTGTGGAGTCCCGGAGTCCAATTACGTTCTGCAATTAAAATATTATATAGAAAGTTGCAAAACGTATTATTTTGCGAATTATCTTGCATTAACATTATTATTTTAATGAAAACCTTGCGAATCTCATATTTTTTACAAGTAGAGCATGTATGTTCTGCAATGTGAACATTTATGTTTTGCAAACTAAACATATTTTGTAGAATAATATGTTTTGCAATTTTTTACTCGTAAATTGCATGTATGTTGCAAGATTTTCATTAAAATATTGATGTTAATGCAAGATAATTCGCAAAATAATACGTTCTACGACATTTTACATAATCTATACTATACTATAATAACCGGAATGGGGTATAATTTGGTTCAACGGTTATTCCCTAATTTTGGTTATTAAAATAATAAATAAATAGTGTTTTATATCCGTTAAACTACTGAATTGTTAAAATACTAGATATAGTTTACTTATCCTACTAAACTACAACCACAATTTATCATATTATTAAAAAATAAATAAATAGTGTTATATATCCGCTAAACTACTAGACATTGTATACTTATCCTACTAAACTACGATCACAGGTTGTCCTATAATTTAAATTATAAATTTATAATTGTTATATATTTATATAAATATTTTAAAACTATAATATGACGGGATAAATAAATTTTTTAAATATTAACGGGAACTCGTGCATCGCACGGGATTTAAGCTAGTATTTTTAATTGCAGAATAGGTGGACTCCAAGACTCCAAAGAAAACAAGAATTTCATAGAACTTAACTCTCTCTATATAATATATATATATATATATATATAATATAGGGTTGGCTTCCATGGAGAACACCTTAATTGGAGAACACCGGAGAATATTTTATTTTTCTTATATTTTTTTGTATCTCTTATTCAAAATGCATATGTTATGTTAATGAAAACAAAAATTTGTATATAGATAAAAAACATGAGAAATTATTTACGGAACATATACATATGTTATGCACAAATCACAGAACATACTATACTTCTATATTTAATGTTCTATAGCAATCATGACAATATTTATTAAAATTTGACGTGTTATGTAAAACTAAAATATATTTATGAGAATTTTTTATGCAAATCAACAAAAAAAGTGAACAAAAAATTGCAGAACACATAAAGTATAATTACAGAACAAAATAGTTCTCCGGGGAACTAGTTCTCCGGGGAACTAGTTCTCATTTGAACCTAACCCATATAATATAATATAATATAATATAATATAATATATAAACATATTATATTATATGCATATTCAATATTTATCAATTTACACACACACCAACACGAAGATTAGCATGTTGATTATTGTTGATGTTGAGTAGGTTTTTAGATTAATTTTTTCCCATTTCAATTTTAATTGGATTTTGCACAAGTCGACCGACTAGTTGATAAGTCAGCTGACTAGTCGACTAGTCGACAATATGTTTCTGGCTTAGTCCTCGATCCTCATGTAAATTTGTTTTTGGCTTTACTATTAAGTGTGTTAAGCACAACATTCTTTGATGCATCCTAATCTTAATCCTTATCGGGGAATTTTTCGGGAGGGGGGGAGTATATGATAATTTATTACGGTTTTTCTAGTGTGTACCCATGGGCACATGCTAAGAGTTAGTGATTGATGAGTTGTCCACAAAATATTGGTGGAGAGCTCATTAATAATGATGGACCCCCCCTGCATGCACAAAAATCTCCACCAATTAAAATTTTTACAACTCATCAATCACACTTTCTTAGCATGGGCACACACTAGACAAACCCAATTTATTAACTTAGTTACTATGTATGATTTTTCAAGAAATAAAGTTACATGGATTATGGAATAGAATATATGTTCGTGTCCAATCATAATGTATATATTAATGCCTTAGATGCCTATGTTTCTGTTTCAACTCTATCACTAGTTGTCTGATTGTCCTTAAATATGTAGATTTGCTTTTCAAGCGAAATTTTAATCTTGGTTTCTTGAAATATTCCATTATATGTGGTGGAATTTGAAATGAGCTTATTATGTAGCAATATGACAACATTCCCTTTATTTATTCAGGTCTTAATAGTTAAAGTTCTAGCACTTGACTCTGGTATCGAAGACACTGGGGGACTTTTTCGAGTGCATTACTACGGCAGTGAGAAGAGGTAACTTGTAGTAGCTCTTACACTGATATATTTTAGAGCTCTAAAATTTTCTGATCTCAGCTTCAAATTGTAATCACTAGCCTTTTATTTGTCATTACTTTTCAGCGATTGGGTCGATCCAGCTAGAGATCTCTCACCATTTGAGGAGGTAAGTATAATTCATGTATTCTAAGAGGCCACTATAACCTACTTTCCAAGTGCCAATATCCTTTATTTCTACCGTCAAACTTATGCATAAGAGAGGACTTGGTAAATTGGGTATTTTAATGTTCACTATTTCAAGCGTTACTATACCCTTGAACTTGATTTCAAATGGTGAAAGTGCAGTGCATCGAACAATCTTTCCTCCTTTTTAAAAAAAAATTACACTTGCTATTGCTACAATTCCTGTGGCACTTTCTTTGCTGTCTTTTCTATCAGCTAAATTTTTAAAGCACAGTTCGAAAAAATGCTAATCTTGAGCTACTTATTCTAGTAACTTGCTCAATCCTTGTTGTTGTTAACTGAAGCCTGAATAATAGTTCCGTTTCAGTTTCTACAACTGACCTTTAGCTTGATGTACTTGAGTGTCAGAAACTTTGTGAGCCAGAAACTGAAAGTCAATAAAGGATATTAAATAATGAAGAAATCAAGATGCTATTTAGCAAAAAAAAGAAAACCAAGATGCTATTTTTTTTCATGCAATATTTGCTCTTTTTTGTTGCACATTATAAGTAGCCACATAATTCATTTAAGGTTTTCTTATCTTCAGTGCTTTGAAGAAAGAAGTTGCAACCCTTCAGAAGAGTTTCAAGAGGCACTGAAACAGGTATGTTAGCTCTGTTCTGCTAATGTGCATTCTTCTTCTTCTTTTGTTGCATCTGGTTTCTCTCTGTTTCATACTCTAATTGTACTACCTTCTGGTCGCAGGCTATTCATCAGAAGGAACACCAAAGTTTGTCCAGAAAATTGTTTGTTCCTGATAAAGGGCATGTTTGCTTAAACTCAACAAATTCAAGCGAAACAGAACATGACTGCTTGGTAAAAGGAAGGAGTAAAAGACGAAGAAAGCCGAAAGTTCACTTTGATGTAAGTTATACTAAACACACATATCCTGCTAATCTGGCAGAAAATTTTGTTGCATCAGTATTAAACGTTTGTTTTACTTGTTCTTTAGGAGTTGAACGTTCCCTCAAAATCAGTAAAGGATTCTAGGCGCTTGAGAATTATGAGATCTCTTGGCCTTGCTCCTCCAATCGGCTCCCCTTTTGCACAATCTCCAATGCAGTAGGTGTTGTTGGCAGAATGGCAGTACAGTTTTTAAAATCAGTAACACACAAGATATTATTTACTCATCTAAGAGCCAGGATGAAAATAATGATATATACACTAGCATAGTATCTAGTAGCCGAATATGAAAGAGTTAAGAGTACATATTCTGATGAACTTTGCTACATTATACATTGATACTTTAATTAAATTTTTAAGTTTTTAATTGAATCTCTTAGTAGAATATTAGGTAAAATTAGTTTTTCTTTTGTTAGCTTTAATCCATGTTTTCCTCCGGGTTGAGTGTTATGTTTTTTATCCTCGAAATATTTCATGAATATTTACTCATTTTTAGGTTTTATGGTTGTAAAAATCGGAAATCAGCACTAATCGGTAGAGCTATGGCTTAGGGATTAATCAGTAATACGGGGATTAATCAGAAGGATTAATCGGAGCAAAAATCGGAATAACTAATATATTAATTTTTATAAATTATAAATATAACATATTATTAGTAACATATATTAGTATTTAAGAGCAAGTCTAACGGTGCCTTATATTGTTGTCCTAAACTATAATTTGAGGCATTCTGAATAACTAGCATAATAACCCGTGCAAGACACGGGTCATTTTCTAGAATTTTTTTATGCATCATGCAATTATAATATTTTTAGAGTAACTCCAACAATGTCCTTATACAGGCTCTTGAGTCAAATTTTGAAAAAATGGAGATAAAATTTCTCTCCAACAAGCTCCATATCCCCCTATATAACATTACGAGTTTCAAATGCTTTCTCACTTTTAGGAGTGAATATTCTCTCAACTATTATTATATTATATTTTTCTTACCCGTTAATTTATATTTAATGAATGAATATAAACAGGGTAGTAAGTGTACGTTTAAAACGAAACGATTAAACTTAATTTGTAGAATGTCGTTAGTATATTTACAAATAAAAAGCTAAAAATTAACATATATGTTGAATACAGAGTTATCAAAAATTTTGAATTTTATTTAAGTAAACTATATGTACTGGTCTATATTATTACTGAATTCACAACTAACTTACAATTAACTTACTCAATTTAAAAGGATAAAAAAAGTATAACTGAAGTCAGAATGACTTGCATTCATAATATACAATAATGTAAAATTTACATTATTGTTAATATTAAAGTTGATTTTAATGAAAAATATTAGCTTTTGAAATTTAACGAAAATGTTAGTTTTTTATTTACAATACTATTAACAAAATAAGATTAAGTTATATGTATGTGTGTGTTATCATGTAAATTATTGTATGTTACATCTCTTAGTAAATTATGATGGTTTCAATTATTTATATGCTAAATATCTAATTTATGTACATGTATAATTGTTATTAACATCTAGAAGACGATTGATTACTTAAATAACATGCATTTATAATTATTCAAAAATTAAAGTTATGTAATAAATAAATTGCTATAATTTATATATGGTATTTACATTGTCACTGACAAACAATCCATATCTATTTTTTACGCAACCAGTTATGAATCATGGTTGTAACATAAAAATTAATTATATATTTTTAAGACTTATTATTAATATTCATGATTTTTTCCAAGAATTCGAAAGAAAAATTGTAATTATATTGTTATTTAAACTATTTTTAAATTTCTTTTATTAAGACTCTAATATTTCTTCATATAACAATTTGATAACATTGTATACTATTCTCCTAAAATTAAAAAAATTTAGTTCGATAAAGTTTTATAAATATCAGTTGAACTGGTTAATTTCTTCAAATTATTGAAAAATATATGTTTTTTCCTTAAATAATATAAAATGTATTGAATCAAATGCTACAATATAGTATAGATATAACTTTTATTTGAATAATTCAAAATATTTGTACAATATTATATTGATCAATGAATATTGCTGATCTAAAAGAATTCTTTTAAAAAAACTAGTTTTTTTAAAGTGAAAAATGAGAAATAAATTGATTTAATATATCATCGTAGTTTTAACAAATCTCGTGAGATCTCATTTCAAATTTCAAATATTCTTAAATTTGGGACAAATCCCAAAAATAATAATGCGTTACCAGTGAGTTAGTAATTTTAATATAAATAATTAATTGACTTGATCCTATAAAGATCTCAAACACATTGATTTATATTAACATAAGATATCAAAAAATTTCACATTATTGGTAAGATATTCTCGTCGAGCTTGTAATTTAAATTTACTAAACGTAGAATTAGACGATGTTTTTCGGCCGAGCCATGTAGTCAAATTTCGAGTATTTTTTGAACAATGTGCCAAGTTCTAAAATGCATTGACTCATTATAATTCGAACTTATCTAAATATGTAATACTAATATAAATTATTTATATATAAGCGATTCTATTTTTAATATATTTTTTAAAATTATATATGTACATTTTAATTATTTTTTATAATAAAAAATATGTTAAAAATATATGAGATATATTTTAAAACAAAAAAATGATAAATAAATATAATAATAATCCATTTGTGTACTATGCCTAATTTTATATCTGGAATTCAAATCTTTAAAATTAACTGTACAAATATTCAACTAACTATCATTTTTTTTGCGGAATTCAAGTAAGTATCTTTAAAGTTAAATAAAATATTCATTTAGCATATTTACATATTATGTGTATGATAAAATGCATATGTGACAATATGATGTAGTGGTAAGAGGTTGTATAGTTGAATGAAATAACTCGAGTTCGATTCCCACAAACCACATCTTTTATATAAATATTAAAAACATGGGTAATTTAGTCTTTTCAACGAGACTTTTTAATCTCATAAATATTATACCCTTGTTCTCCTATTATATATAGAAGAGATTAGATGCTCCAACAATGTCTTAGTGATGCCTTAAAACACTAGGACATTCATCACATGTCTCATTTTTAAGGCTCTACTAGGCATGCCTTATTTTAATTTTTTTAATAAAAAATTATTTCCCTCCTTTTTTTAGACTTATCTTCTCAATCATCTTTTCCATTCCCTCCAAATATAATATTATTTTAATGATAAGACTGTTAGATATATTTGATAATGTCATGACTAATATGATTTGTGTTTAGTTTTCAGATCTTACTTAACAGGACAAATCAGTACTTAACTGAAATTCAGTACTTATACTGAAGTCAGAACTTAAGATATCAGAACTTAAGTTGTCAGAACTTAAGTTATCAGGAGATATTTATCAGGAGATAGTATCAGGACTTAAGGAGACTTTCAGATAAAGAAGGCGGTTGATTGAAAGGAAAGAAGATCAAGACAAACGCAAGAAGAGATATGCATGAAGAAGGAATTCTATGAAGAATTGAATACTTTGAAGAAAAGATAACTAGTTGATATATTTTAGGAAGCAGAATTATATTCCATATCAATTAGAATTTATCTTGTAACTGTGTAGTATATAAACACAGACATAGGGTTTACACTATATGTGTTATAATAATCGAAATTATTATTCATTGTAACCCTAGCAGCTCTCGTGATAAGTTGTTCATCACTGAGAGAGGACAGTTCCATATTGTAACAGAGTTTATTATGTTAAATAAAATATGTTTTCTGTGTTCTTATATTCGATTTGATTGTGTTAAACACTGTATTCAACCCCCTTCTACAGTGTGTGAGACCTAACAAGTGGTATCAGAGCTGATCTGTTAACACACAAACAGTTTAAGATCCAAAAACAATTATGTCTGAAGAAGAACAAACTCCAACCAAGCCCGCCAAAACTGAAGAACCTCCAAAGACTCAAATTCATAATCAATATGAGACTATTAGAGTTTCCATACTGAAACCATCTGAATGTCCCATATGGAAGGTGAGGATGTCTATGTTTCTGGAAGCTACAGATCCAGAATACCTTGACAGAATCAATGAAGGACCACACAAGCCAACCAAACTCTCTGTTGTAGTTGCAGGTGAACCAGCAAAGTCTGTTCCAAAGGAGAAGAGTGATTACACTGCTGAAGATATCTCATCGATTGCTAAGGATGCTAAGGTACGATATTTGCTGCATAGTGCCATTGATAATGTCATGTCAAATAGGGTAATTAACTGCAAGACTACAAAGGAGATATGGGATGCCTTGGAGACAAGATGCCAGGGAACTGATTCAATTAAGAAGAACAAGAAGACTATACTCACTCAAGAGTATGAGCACTTTGACTCAAAACCTGATGAGTCATTGACTGGTTTATATGACAGATTTATCAAACTCTTGAATGATTTGTCACTAGTTGACAAGTAATATGACCTTGAAGATTCAAATCTTAAATTCCTGTTAGCTCTTCCTGAAAGTTGGGATTTGAAGGCCACCACTATAAGAGGCAACTATAATCTTGAAGAAACAACTCTTGATGAAATTTATGGGATGCTCAAGACTCATGAACTTGAGATGGAACAAAGAAGCAAGAGGAATTGAAAGGCATATGTCATAGCCTACTCGTTTATTCGAGTATTTAACTCAACTCAAATAAGAATGTAATAAGTAAATAGTGGATCAAGCATCAGAGAGATCTCACAAAGTAACATCTGTCAAAGAATAAAGAAACATTGTTCATCTGCAGTCTTGAAGATTCACTGGAAGAAGTTCAAGAAGTTGATCATGCCTCAGTGATATAAATCAAGATCGTGGAATTAATCAAGTGACAGAGATCTCGTCAAGGTATCATTTATTACAAGGATTCAATCAGAACAACAAAGTCAAGACATGAAGAAACGTCACGAAAGTTAGTCACTCATGAACCAGACAGTACATCGAGTGTCAGCATTGAAGTGACGGAATTGATTCATAAGTCTCGAAGATTGTCTGAAGAATGGATGCTGCTCAGAGATAGTATTAATTCTCTATTAATTTAATTAAGTCATATAATTTAATTAAGAAAATAAATTCTATCTGCAAGGATTAATTTATTGATTAATTGAATTAAAGTGATTAATTAATTTAGAATTAATATTAAGGATTTTCAGAATATTAATTGATTAAAATCTGTGATAATTCTAAAAAGGCAACTGATTGAACTAGCATGACAATCGGTATGACAATTGATAGTCATACCGAATGTCTTGCTAAGTCAGTTAATTGAATTGATAGAATTTTCAATTAGAATAAAATCAATTAAGTATTCAGAAAAACAATTTCATTTGAACTAATATGACAATCGGTATGACAATCAATAGTCATACCGAAAGTCTTGCTAGTTCATTTTAATTGTCTTCCTAGCTCTAATGAGATTGTCTCACCGAAAGTCATTCAAGCTTAAAAAGATTGTCACTGCAGTTCAACAACTTCGACTGTTTTGATAAATAGAAGCAGAAGACATCATCTCATTATAACACAGCAAAAATAGAGCAGCTAATACACAGAACAAGAAAACACAGCAGAAAAATAAGAGAAAATATTTCATCCTTAATCTGCTTATTCAAGATCAAATATTCTAGCTTGTTAATGTTAAATCCAAACCACTAGAATTACTTATCTTGTTCTTGTATATCAATCTAGCGGATTAAAATCCCTAGAACTTAATCTCAAATCGCTTTTAGCATTTGATCTTTTAATTACAAAAATAGAAAAAGTTCATGTCGAATTTATTCTAAATTTGTAATAATTGATTTGAGATTAAACCCTTGTAATCGATACCGTAGTTGTAACACCTTTCAAGTTTAATAAAAGTTTTATTTAACTTGAATTTTGTTTCACAATTTTATTCCGCATTTTATTCGACGAAACGGTATTGTTTGCATTCAACCCCCCCTTCTACAAACAAATTGGGACCTAACAATTGGTATCAGAGCCTTCTGATTAACGTACAAATCTAGATCCTAGACTTTTGTGTTTCTTTCACTTCTTGAATTTTTATTCACTCAAAAATTCATAATGACTACACAAAAAGTTGGAACCGTTAAAATTCCACTTTTCGATAAAGAAAATTATGTGATGTGGAAGAAGAAGATGCTACTGTTTTTACAGGTTGCTAATCCCAAATATTTGCAAGTATTGAAGAAGGGTCCAAAAATACCTATGGTTATTGAACCAGAGGTAATAGAGAATGATGTGGTGATCACCCAAGCGAGAACTTATGTGAAGGATCCTGAGGACTTCTCTCCTGCTGAAATAGAAGAATCTTCCCTGGATGCTAGCCTTCAATTAATCTTAGTAGATTCCCTTAATCCCCTAATGAATAGACATGTGATGAATTGTAAAGATTCCAAACATATCTGGGAAACTATTGAGATTATTAATGAAGGCACAGAGGAAGTTAGGGAGAACAAACTAGAAATCCTAACCTCTGAGTATGAATACTTTAAATCCAATCCAGGAGAAGGAATCACTGAAGTGTTTGAGAGGTACAATGCATTGATCAATAACCTGAATATTAATGGTAAATACTATTCCATCAGGGAGGTCAACAAAAAGTTCCTTTTGACACTGCCAACTCATCTCGAACATAGAATCACTGCCATAAGAGAAGCAAGAGATCTGAGTGAGATTTCTTTGGAAAGGCTCTATGGTGTGTTAAAGACTTATGAGTTGGAGCAGATTCAGCAGAAGGAGGTTTACGGGAAAGGAAGGGTGGTCAGCACGTCTACTGCTCTGGTAGCTGATGAACAACAACAACAACAACCACTATATCAACAACAATCTCAACAGTCAGACAGAATGGTACAGTCTTCCAAGGTTGAAGACAATGTTATAGTAGCAGAATTTGATTCTCCTACTACCAATCAATCAGGAGATGATTATTATTCCTTGGAAGAACTGGAGCAATTGGAGGATGAGTCAATGGCCCTGATTGTCAAGAGATTCTCAAATGTCAGATTCAAAAGGAATCCCAAGTTCAAGTACAAGTCCAACTACAACAGATTCCAGAAAGGTGGATCTTCATCCTCTAACACCAGCAGTGGTGGGTATAAAACAGGGATGGTTGATCGAAGCACCATCCGATGCTTCAACTGTAATGAGTTGGGACACTTTGCCACAGAATGCAGAAAGCCAAAACAGGCAAGGAAGAACTCTTATGATTCTAATCAGAAGAGTAAATCTGAAAGGGCGTACCTGGCAAAGGGAAGAAGTTGGGATGATACTGACAGTGAAGATGAAGAAGTTGGGAATCTTGCTCTCATGGCTAGTGATGCAAGCACCTCATCGTCAAGAAAAGAGGTAAAACTTTCTGATGCTGAAATGGTTTATCATCTAAGAGGTAACTTAGATTGTGCTCGTCGTGATAATGAATTGTTAAATCAACAAATCAAAGACCTTGAGAAAGAGGTCAATGAATTAAGACTTGTGCACATTAATCAAGATAAACTTAAAGACCAAGTATCTTTTCTAGAGAATAGAGTTGACTGTTATAGACAACTCGAAACTATTCTCAAAGACAAGATCACCGGTCTTGAGGCTAAGGTTAAAGCTTACTTTAATTCTTGTTCGAAGTCCAAAGAGTTTTACAATAAGCAAGCTGTTAATCAAACACATGGAATAGGTTATGATTACAATGCTGCTATTGGAAAATTAGGCATAAACTCCCCTCCTCATGTATGTGCTAAAGGCAGGGAAGTACCACATGTGCTTAAGGGTGTTGATGAACCCCTCTATAAGGAATCAATTGCTGAACCATTTGATGAGACTTCTTTTATTATTCAAGAAGAAATTCGTGCTGAAGATAATGCTAATGGGAAAACTGTCTCCAAGTCAAGTGTGTCAAAAGTTCCAGTCAAGGTTGTGAAAGCAACTGAGACTAACTCAGACACACATGAGTTGGATAGCACAAATGCCATGTCTACCATGCATAAGTTGCCTATTGTTAATCCTTCTCATAAAGCATGTGGTGTTCCTGATTGTATGTCTTGTGCTTTTAATCTGTTGTTTGCTTATTTTAATGGTAAGCATGCTTCTAATGATAAGACTACTCCTCGTCAGCATGTGAATAATAGAAAGCATGATAGGTCTAAGACTGCTAGTCCTCCTAAAGTTAGAAAGGAGACATTTGTGCCTAAGCCTAAACATAAATCTGATAAGGCTGTTTTAAAGGTCAAATGTTCAGTCATTGAGAATGTTGAGAATAGTGAAATTAAGAATGTTGTTTTGCCTGATAAAGGCCAATTTTACAAGTATGCCGGACCCAGCCAAGCTTGGGTTCCGAAGAAGTTCTAATCCATTTGTATTGCAGGGCATTAAACAGGTACAACCGGTAGTGTGGATTCTTGACAGTGGATCGTCAAGACATATGACCGGAGATAGAGCCCTGCTATCAAATGTGGTTGAGAAAGCTGGCCCAGTGGTTACCTTTGGAGATAACAGCAAAGGTTTAACGGAGGGATATGGCTGTTTGCAAGCTGGAAATGTTATCATTGAAAATGTATATCTTGTGCAAGGACTTGAACACAATCTGCTTAGCATTAGTCAGTTCTGTGACAACGGCTACAATGTTTTATTCGACAAGCTGAAGTGTCAGATTCTGCACAAGAAAAGTGAAAAACCCTCTTTAATGGGAATACGGAAAGGAAATCTGTTCGTAGCTGACATGAACTCTGGAAGCAATCTTGGAGTCAATTGTTTCTATGCAAAAGCATCGTCAAATGAGAGTTGGCTATGGCACAAGAGACTTTCCCATCTCAATTTCAAGACAATGAATTCTCTTGTCAAAAGAGAAC
Source organism: Apium graveolens (assembly GCF_009905375.1). Taxonomy (NCBI): domain Eukaryota; kingdom Viridiplantae; phylum Streptophyta; class Magnoliopsida; order Apiales; family Apiaceae; genus Apium; species Apium graveolens. The sequence continues at coordinate 210,402,064 of NC_133656.1, forward strand.
TGGTAAGAGGTCTGCCTCAGCTGGAATTCTCTCCAGAAGGACTATGTGAGGCTTGCCAGAAAGGAAAGTCAAAGAAAGCAAGTCACAAAGGCACTGACACATCTTCCATAACTGGTGTTCTGCAATTATTGCACATGGATTTATTTGGACCAGTTAATATCCTTTCTATGTCAAAGAAGTGTTACTGTCTTGTGATAGTTGATGACTATTCCAAGTATACGTGGGTTTTATTTCTTCACTCTAAGGATGAAACACCACAAGTTGTGATTGATCATATCAAGATGATTGAGTTAGATTCTAACGTCCCTGTTAGAGCAATAAGGTCAGATAATGGAACAGAATTCAAGAATGCACTTCTAAATGGATTCTGTACAGACAAAGGGATTACCAGACAATTTTCAGCTCCTAGAACCCCTCAGCAAAATGGAGTGGTAGAAAGGAAGAATCGTACATTGATTGAAGCTTCTAGAACGATGTTAAATGAATCAGGTCTTCCAATGTACTTTTGGGCTGAAGCTGTCAATACTGCATGTTATACTCAGAATCGAACTCTAATCAACAAAGACTTCATGAAAACTCCTTATGAGATTTTGAATGAACAGAAACCTTCTATCAAATACTTTCATGTATTTGGTGCCAGATGCTTCGTGCTCAAGGATGGAGATGATCGTCGTGGTAAGTTCGAGGCAAAGGCATATGAGGGTATTTTTGTTGGATATGGAAGAAGATCATATAGAGTGTATATCATTGATCAACACAAAGTAACTGAAAGTGTCAATGTTACTTTTGATGACACTAAACTCCCTAGTATCCAAACTGAAGATCCTTCTGAGAAACTGAAGTTTGATGATATGTCAGATTCAGAGTCAGAACATGGTCAAGAACCTGAGGTTGTTGCTGTTGAAGAACCTGTTAATCCTGATAATACTCAAGGTAATAGTGATGGAAACTCTGGAAACAATGGAGATACCACTGCTACTGACGGAGAATCTTCAAGTCAACATGGCAACAACTCAGGGGGAGATGCTGAAGGATCATCTAGTAGGACACAACATCACAATGAATTTCAAGGCGAATCATCAAGATCAAATCTTCCAAGACAGACAGTCTGGAATAAAGCTCACCCTTTTGAGTTGATTATTGGTGATCCAGATGTTGGAGTCAGAACTAGACGTGCTACTCAAAATGAGTGTCTGTTCTCAGGATTTCTTTCTGAGATAGAACCTAAGAAAATTGAAGAAGCACTAACTGATCCAGATTGGGTGATTGCTATGCAAGATGAACTCAATCAGTTTGAAAGTCAACAAGTCTGGAAACTGGTACCTAGGCCTGTACACAAGAAAGCTGTTGGTACAAGGTGGGTATTCAGGAATAAACTAGATGAAGATGGTGTGGTTACAAGAAACAAGGCAAGACTGGTAGCTAAAGGGTATTCTCAAGCTGAAGGTATTGATTATGATGAAACCTATGCTCCAGTGGCTAGACTTGAGGCCATAAGGATATTTCTGGCATTCGCAGCATTTTCAAACTTTAAAGTTTATCAAATGGATGTCAAGAGCGCCTTTCTGAATGGAAAGTTGGATGAAGAGGTATATGTAGAGCAACCTCCTGGTTTTGAAGATCCAGATCATATGGATTTTGTCTTCTTTCTTTTCAAGGCTATCTATGGGCTAAAACAGTCACCAAGAAAATGGTATGACACTCTCTCTGAATTTCTTATTGAAAATAGCTTTATTAGAGGTGTCATAGACAAAACTCTCTTTTCTAAAAAACATAAGAATGATACTATATTAGTCCAAGTCTATGTGGATGATATAATATTTGGGTCTACTAATGATAATCTCTGTAAGAGATTTGCTAAGTTAATGCACAGCAAGTTTGAAATGAGCATGATGGGAGAGCTGAAGTTCTTTCTTGGATTACAAGTAAATCAAAGGTTAGATGGAACATTTATTTGTCAATCCAAGTATCTCAAGGAACTCCTCAAAAAGTACAATCTAGAGGATTCTGCATCAGCAAGGACTCCATCAACTACAGCTGTCAAGCTTGGACCATGTGAAAACTCCATTAAGGTAGATGTCACAAGCTACAGAGGTATGATTGGCTCGTTACTCTATCTTACTGCAAGTAGACCAGATATTATGTATGCTACATGCCTATGTGCAAGGTTCCAAGCGGATCCTAGAGATATTCATCTCGTTGCTGTTAAACGAATCTTAAGATATCTTAAGGGAACACCAAATCTAGGTATTTGGTACCCTAAAGAATCTGGTTTTAACCTTGTTGGATATACAGATTCAGATTACGCAGGAAGTGTTGTTGATAGGAAAAGCACCTCAGGAAGTTGTCAATTCCTAGGAAGCAGGCTAGTCTCATGGTACAGCAAGAAACAGCAAACAGTTTCCAACTCAACGGCCGAGGCTGAATATATTGCTGCTGGAAGCTGCTGTGCTCAGATCTTGTGGATTAGGAATCAACTACGAGACTATGGCTCTGTATTGAACAAGATTCCTATTTTATGTGATAATACAAGTGCAATAGCCATCACCAACAACCCTGTGCAGCACTCGAGGACAAAGCACATTGACATCAGGTATCATTTTATTAGAGAGCACGTCATGAATGGTACTGTTGAACTATTTTTTGTTCCAACAGAAGAACAAATAGCAGATATTTTCACTAAACCACTTGACGAATCCACATTTACCAGATTAGTTGGTAAATTGGGCATGTTAAATAGTTTTAGTGATTAATTTAATTAATATCTGGAATCTGTTCTTGAATGAATTTACAAATAAATTTTTCATAAATGAAAAATTCATTTGCAAATTTATTTTATCATTTTATCATATTTCTTGCTTATTTCTATGTAATATATATTATCTTATCTATGGTTATTTACTCTACTTGTTAATTGAAAATATCTCAGAATATTTTATTTCCTCTAAAAATATTTTTCTATGAATTTTATTTGCTAAAATTAACAGAAATCTATTTTTTGGAATAAAAATAATTAATTCTGATATATTATCTTTGTTTCTGTAAAAAAAAAATTATTATAAGTTTTACTATTTCAGTTTTACTATTTCAGTTTTACTATTTCAGTTTTACTATTTTTGAAATGAAGGTTCAGTACTTAATTAGATGTCTGTACATATTCATTTTATTTTAATTTTAATACTAGAAAGACTATCGGCAAGACAATTAAAATTGTCTTGCTGAAAATCATTTCAGTATTCGTGTAAATATAAATATGTTATTAGTTATTTTATCTTGTTCTAGAAAGACAATCGGCAAGACAATTGAAATTGTCTTGCTGAAAGTCATTTTAGTAATAATTGATTGCTTATTTTAAATATCAGATTAATTTTATAACTGGCAAGACAATCGGTAGGACTATTGATTGTCATGCCAGTAATAAAATTAATATCAGAATTTTATTGTTTTATTTTGTACTGGTATGACAATCGGTATGACTATCAGATTGTCATACCAGTTGTGTATTTTTATTTGTTTTATTTTCCTTCTTTTGCCTGGTATGACAATCGGTATGACAATCCCGGATTGTCATACCAGCTGTTATATAAAGGCTTGTGCTGTGTTGTGTTAAGTCATTTTCAATATAGCAGTTCATTTCTTTAAAAAATTTCTAACAGTTTACTCTCTTTTACTCTCTTCTCTCTCCTCGAACAAGATCAAAACCAAACCAAAAATCTGATTCATTTCTTTGCTCGAGTTTTTACTCAGCACACTTAATCATCACTTTGTGATATATACATACAAGTATATACATAAAGAAGTGCTGCTGAAATTTTCTTAAAAATAAAAATTATTATAAAAAACGCAAAAATCAAATTAAAATCAAGTTGCCCCTTCAAATTCCATTTTAATTTTAATTTCTTACTTGTGTCTTTTGGTGTGTCAAAACTGTGTTAGTAATTAAGAATTTTAACGAGATACATTTCTGTCTAAATTTTTCGATTATAATTAATTTAATTCGAATTATTAAATTAATTTAATTAATTCGAATTTTCTTAATATTATTCTTAAAATTCTGAAAAGCTTGTGTCTTATTATTATTTTATAAAAAAAAAAAAAAATGGCTCTCAATTTCCAAATTGTCGCGCATAATCAAGTTGGTTACTTCAATCCGGAAAAATGTGATGTTGAAAAATTTAAGCCTTGGATTAGATTTTTAAATGATCATTCGATTGTTAGCTCTGCTATTAAATCAAATGTGATTTTAAACGTCGATCTACTTAGACTGATTTGCACAACTTCTACTGTGGCCGATGATTCAAAATCTTTTTCATTCACCATCGCAAACACACAGTATGTAGTTGATGAAACAGTCGTCAATCGTGCTTTAAATTTTCCACTAGACAATTTCTGTAATTTACCCTCTGAAAATGATATCACAATTTTATTCAATGCCATTCACTATCAGGGGGTGATCAATTTAACCAAACTTTCTAAATCAAATTTGGTGTCTGAATGGGATATTTTCTTCGATACCCTTTCCAAAGTGTTTGCCAACTGCACAAAATCTAATTTTCATAACATTACTTCCACCCTGCAGTATATTGGTCTTGCGGTTGTTTTCAATCAAAGGATCAATTTTGGCAAACTACTTTTTCCCATTCTCCTGAGACGTCTAACTTCTGCTTTACGTGATCATTCTACAAATCGTAGGGTATCATGTTACTATGCTCGTTTTCTTATGCTCATAGCAGATCATCTACTCACCCCTGAACACAAATCACTTTTTGCTAACTCTGCTGTAACTGAACCCCCACCAGTTAGCAAAAAGATTTACACTCGCCAAGACACAACCTTCAAATTTATGCAAGTACCAGTACTTGTATCTGCTTTCATGGCCAATTATATTCCATTACCTATTTTTAATCTACCCGGCCATGAACAGCAACCTCAACCTCCAGTGGTACAAGCCACCCAGACTCTTCCATTACAGGTAGTAATTCCTCTCTCTCACTCTCTTCCTACTTCTGTTAACAGACCCTCAGTGGTTGATAGGGCTGACCATGAAGTTGTAGAACCACAGCTTCAATCCCAGGTCATAGAGCCAAACACAGAGTCTCATTCTATCTCACCCTCTCCCCCACTGTCAAAAATGTTACCCAGAAGATTATTAGGAAGTAGTAAATTGTTAAATATGAGTGAACCATCAGCTCTGCCTCCTCCTAAGAAAAGAAAAACCTATTCTGAGGCATCTGAAAGCCCATCCTTGTCCTCCCAACAGGACATGGACTTTGAAATGGCCAATGAACAGTTTCTAGAGGCATTCTCTCAACAGGATGCATCTATTGAAATTCGCCATCGGGCCATGGCATCCTGTACTGAGTCAAGCACAATTCCATTACTCACAATGGAACCATACACTTCCCCAGATAATACTCAGGACACCCAGCGAGGAGTGCACGTCGAGTCGGTTACAGTGCCTGCCATAGTTACGGCAGAAGAGCATTCACATGCTTCAGAGGGAAAATCTGACTCTCCGCCATCTTTAATAGAGTCATTTTCTCCCCTCCCAGATCCAACAACTCTGGCTCCCTTATGGGATTCTCCACTCGCAGATTTATCTGGAGAAAGTGGAGGGCAACTCGGTCAATCTATCCCTGAAGCAATTCAGACATCTATTCCAAAAGATTTGATAGCATTGACTGAGGATCGGGACTCGCGAATTCCCATTGCACCACCACTGACCTCTCTTGAAGAGGCTAGGGTGATTTTTAATGCAGGTACCCAAGGACAGCAATTGGAAGACTCCTCACGAGCAATCATATTGAGAGAAACACATGCACGTGAGATGAGTGAACCAAATATGAGTGAACTTCAGGTGAGAGCACACACAAACACTGATACTGTCAACCTGTTAGCTCAGATTGCTGCCCTGAAAGAAGAACTTGCTAAAAGTCAAGCTGAAGCTCAAGCATTCAAAGAACAAGTGGTTGAACGGTCTTCTTCTTCCACCTCTGTCGACAATCAGCTTGCAATCATAAGGAATGACATCTCAGATTTAAAGTCTGCTGTAATACCAAAGCTCAATTCTATTCAGGACACTCCAAACTTATCAGCTGATGACATATCCAACTTCTGCTCCCTACATACAAGAATGACTTCTCTTGAAGACCTCGTTGAGATGAATCATTCACTAGACAACTCAAGATTTCTAAAGATCGAGACGGGCATGGAACATCTGAATGAAGGCATGAAGCACTTATATTACATGATCAAGAATTCTCATTGCCCTAATGAAGAACAAAGAGCTTATTTTGAAGGACCGTCTGGTGGAGGATCAGGCTCTGGAAGTGGTGGAGGTTTCAAAGGAAAGTCTGTAGAGGATCCCTCAACTAAGGGGGAGAAGAAAGGAGGGAGTAGTTCCAAAGGGAAAGAAAAAGATACTTCTGCTGGAGATAAAGGAAAGGCTGATGATGCCTACTACAGTGGAGAACAGGATGACTTCGATATTTTTGACATCCCCACTGAACCAGTTCAGGAAGATAAAGATGGGTTATTTGAAGCTGAAGAAGAAAGTGATTTTGAAGATTGGGAAGAAGAAGATACAGTGGATCCTAGGTTTGAGAAAGAATTTCAGAAAGAACAGTCAGAAATGCAAAGAAAAGAAGCTGAACTCAAGAAGGTCTCACAGATCATTGATAGGAGAAAAGACATACAAAGGACAGAAACTCTTCAGAAGCAACGTCTTCATGACATTAAAGCTCAAGAAAGGAGAAGAGATGTCAGACTGAAGATGGGTGTAAAGTGGGATGAAGCTAGGAGAGTACTCGATATGCCTCAGCTATGCACTAACAATGATAGGCAGTTCTTACATCTTCTTGACAAGCTGGAAATATCAAATACTAACAATGACATGTACATGAATGCTATCAAGACTGAAGTCTCAAGGATCACAGCTGCTTTTGATAGATCCCTAAATGAGATGAGCATTTTTGTATATTGTCAGAGTGAAGGATCATTCAAGGTGTCACTTCATCTATTCGAGAATCGTTCGTTGTCAGAGATTTGGGTTCTTTTAAACAAAGTGAAAAGAAGCTCAGAGTTGAATGAAGTTCTTCGGGAAAGACTTAAAGAGTTTGCCAGCAGGGCTAGTCCTCAAGTGGTCAACAATCCTCATCAAGTGAGATTCTTTAAGTCTGATTGTCTTCAAATCTGTCAGCTAGATGTACAATCTCTTAAAGACTACTCAGCTAAGCATCTGGTCTGGATGGAACATCATTTGAGAACAGCTGGATATTCATCCATGTTGAAGACTCAAGCTGCTGACTTGATTCAAGCTTATTGTGAGAAGAATGTTAAAAGGTACAATCAACTCAAGAATAAGTTGAAGACAGTTGGAGTTCAACCAGTCAGACCTGCAAGCTTCACTTCAGAAAAGGATCGTGTTTTTGACAAGGAATTGCTTCAAGATTTGGAAGAAGGTGAAGTCAGAAGAGAAGACAACTAAACTCAATTAGCTCAAAACTCAATGTAATATGATTAGAGCGTTATGAATCAAGATAGTCTAATGTAGTTATATGTTCAGGCTAGAGGAACATCTATCTTGTATTCACTTGTAAATTTCATTTGGAATCTGGAAAATGTTAAATATAATCCAGAACTTTTCTGCTATTTACTTTACATTACTGTTCATATCTTTTTCTTATTTGTTAGTTGAGTTATCCTCTAGGTATTTGTTGTTATTGTCTAACAAGCAAATAGGGGGAGATTGAAAGGCATATGTCATAGCCTACTCGTTTATTCGAGTATTTAACTCAACTCAAATAAGAATGTAATAAGTAAATAGTGGATCAAGCATCAGAGAGATCTCACAAAGTAACATCTGTCAAAGAATAAAGAAACATTGTTCATCTGCAGTCTTGAAGATTCACTGGAAGAAGTTCAAGAAGTTGATCATGCCTCAGTGATATAAATCAAGATCGTGGAATTAATCAAGTGACAGAGATCTCGTCAAGGTATCATTTATTACAAGGATTCAATCAGAACAACAAAGTCAAGACATGAAGAAACGTCACGAAAGTTAGTCACTCATGAACCAGACAGTACATCGAGTGTCAGCATTGAAGTGACGGAATTGATTCATAAGTCTCGAAGATTGTCTGAAGAATGGATGCTGCTCAGAGATAGTATTAATTCTCTATTAATTTAATTAAGTCATATAATTTAATTAAGAAAATAAATTCTATCTGCAAGGATTAATTTATTGATTAATTGAATTAAAGTGATTAATTAATTTAGAATTAATATTAAGGATTTTCAGAATATTAATTGATTAAAATCTGTGATAATTCTAAAAAGGCAACTGATTGAACTAGCATGACAATCGGTATGACAATTGATAGTCATACCGAATGTCTTGCTAAGTCAGTTAATTGAATTGATAGAATTTTCAATTAGAATAAAATCAATTAAGTATTCAGAAAAACAATTTCATTTGAACTAATATGACAATCGGTATGACAATCAATAGTCATACCGAAAGTCTTGCTAGTTCATTTTAATTGTCTTCCTAGCTCTAATGAGATTGTCTCACCGAAAGTCATTCAAGCTTAAAAAGATTGTCACTGCAGTTCAACAACTTCGACTGTTTTGATAAATAGAAGCAGAAGACATCATCTCATTATAACACAGCAAAAATAGAGCAGCTAATACACAGAACAAGAAAACACAGCAGAAAAATAAGAGAAAATATTTCATCCTTAATCTGCTTATTCAAGATCAAATATTCTAGCTTGTTAATGTTAAATCCAAACCACTAGAATTACTTATCTTGTTCTTGTATATCAATCTAGCGGATTAAAATCCCTAGAACTTAATCTCAAATCGCTTTTAGCATTTGATCTTTTAATTACAAAAATAGAAAAAGTTCATGTCGAATTTATTCTAAATTTGTAATAATTGATTTGAGATTAAACCCTTGTAATCGATACCGTAGTTGTAACACCTTTCAAGTTTAATAAAAGTTTTATTTAACTTGAATTTTGTTTCACAATTTTATTCCGCATTTTATTCGACGAAACGGTATTGTTTGCATTCAACCCCCCCTTCTACAAACAAATTGGGACCTAACAGGAATGGAAGAAAGTCAAGGACAGTTGCTCTAAAGGCTGAGGAGGAATCCCCCAAAGCAGCTGCCTCAAGAAAAGGCAAAGGAAAAGCTCTAATCACAAAGTCTGATACTGAGTCATCAAGTTCTGATAGTGATGATGACTCGAAAACTGAAAGCTTACCTGAGAAGGATGTTGATGAAGAGATGATGAAGCTGTGTGCTCTTATGGTGAAAGGAATCACAAGGATTGTATACAGGAAATTCAGAAAGGGAAAGAAATTTTCCAGGAAAGGTGCAAGTTCTGATAAGAAGGGTTTCAGAAAATCTGAAGGCAAAGGAGGAAAGTCTGACATATGAGATTACTCAAATGTCAAGTGCTACAACTGTGGTGAGAAAGGCCACATATCTCCTGATTGCAAGAAAGTGAAGAGTGACAAAGGCAAGGCTCTTGTCACAAAAAAGAAAAGCTGGACAGACACTTCAGATTCTGAAAGTGAGGTGAACTATGCCTTGATGGCAAATGCTGATAGCAGTTCTGATAATGCTGAGTTAAAGGTACCTCAAACTACTTATGCCTTTCATACTGATGATATTACTAAGTTGAGAAGATATCTTAAAACCATGTTCATTAGTTATAGAGATCAAACTTTAACATGTGTAAGATTAACTTCTGAAAATATTGCTTATAAAAAGAGGAATGATTATTTAGAAAAAGAGTTAGTCATGTTCCATCAAACTCAGAAAGATAGAGATAATGCCTTTTATGTTAGGGATGAAGTACTTAAAATAAATGAATCTCTAAAAACTGAGTTAGAAAAGGAAAGAGGGATTATCATGACTTGGACTAACTCTGGAAGAACAACTCAGAATTTGTTAAGTAGTGGAAACTGGAAAGAAGACTTAGTTTATGGAGATGATAAGAATGATAAGGGAACTGTAGAAATTGAGCCTATAGTTGTTAAACAAAAGCCAAAGGTAAATCATGTTAAGTTTGTACCTGTAAAGTCTGATATTGATAAATCAGAAGTTAAAGAGAAATTAACTTCTGACAAACCAAAACATGATAAGCCAACTGAAGTTAACATAGGCTTAATGACAAAGAAGCAGCTTAAGCATAAGCTGAAAGATGTTAAGAATGTAAACAAGGTAAAGCTCCCTAGGAAAAATAGGAATGGAAAGGAAGGTGTGAATAAAAGTAATGATTATAAGCCTGTTCCTAATGCTCCTAGAAAGAAATGTTATAACTGTAGAAATTCTAACCATCTGGCTTCTTTTTGCAGGAAAAATAAGAACATAAACTCCTTACCTTCAAAGTGAGGAGTTAAGAGTCAGTCTGTTAGATATATGCCACAAAATCCTTGTTTTCGTTGTGGTAGTTTATGGCATTCCATTTATACTTGCAAGGAATATCATAGTTTATACTATGATTATTATCAAATAAAACCTTCTTTAAAGAAAGTTAGCATTATTCCTTCTAGTGTAAGTTCTGATGCAAAGTCTGATAGTGTAAATGCTGATAAGAAAAATGTTAACATAAACTCTGATGCTAAATCCGCTGCAAATGTTAACAAACTTAATAAGGCCAAAGGATCCAAGCAAGTCTGGGTCCTTAAAACTAATCATTAGTGGTCTTTGTGATTGCAGGGCAACAGGAAAAACATCCTAGTTCTGGACAGTGGATGTTCAGGACATATGACTGGAAATAAAGCCTTGCTATCAGACTTTGTGGAGAAAGCTGGCCCAAGTGTTTCTTATGGAGATGGCAATATGGGAAAAACTTTGGGATATGGCAATGTCAATCTGGGGAATGTCATCATTGAAAAAGTAGCTCTAGTCTCAGGACTTAAACACAATTTGCTGAGTGTTAGTCTGTAAGTCATATGTCATAGCCTATTTGTATATTCGAGGATTTAACTCAACTCAAATAAGAATGTAACAAGTAAATAGTGGATCTACCGTCAAAGAGATCTCACAGAGTAACATCTGTCAGAGGATTCAGAAATAAGGTTCATCTACAGACTTGAGGAATTAATTCACTGGAAGAAGCTCAAGAAATTGATCAAACCTCAGTGATATAAATCAAGATTGTGGATTTAATCAAGTGACAGAGATCTCGTCAGGGTATCAGATAATTACAGGGATTTAATCTGAATTTAATCTAAAATCAAAGTCAAGACATGAAGAAAAGTCACGGAAGTTAGTCACTCATGAACCAGACAGTACATCGAGTGTCAACATTGAAGTGGTGGAATTGATTCATAATTCTCAGTGATTTTCAGAAGATTTTCAGAAGAATGGTTGCTGCTCAGGATTAGTATTAATTAATTAAGTCATATAATTTAATTAAGAAAATAAATTATATCTGCAAAGATAAATTTATTTATTAATTGAATTAATTGATTAATTAATTCAGATATAATATTAAGAATTTTCAGAAGTTTAATTGGATTAAAAACAGTCTTAAATCAGCAAGACAATTGAAAATGAACTAGCATGATAATCTGGATTGTCATACCGATTGTCATGCCAAGTCATTTCAATAGTCATACCGAAAGTTCTACTGGGAAGGAGATTGTCTTGCTAGTTCAACTGATTGTCATACCGAAAGTCATTATAGTTCAATCAGATTGTCTTGCTAGTACAATCAATAGTCCTACCGATTGTCTTGCTGAGCTCAGGATTGTCTTGCCAGTTCAACTAGAGTCTGTTGATTGATTTAAAAAGAAAAGAAGCAGCAGACATTTTTTATCATCCAATAAACAGAAGTCAAGAACACAGCAAAAAGAAAAGAAGCAGAAGCAATATTTCATTTTCTTTGCTAATTCAAGATCATCCATTTCTAGTTTGTAAAGTTAAATCCAATCAACTAGAAATCTTTCTCTTGTTCTTGTGTAACTATCTAGCGGATCAAAATCCCTAGAACTTAATCTCAAATTGCGTTTAGCATTTGAATCTTTTTATTACAAAAATAGAAAAAGTTCATGTCGAATTTATTCTAGATTTGTGATAATTAATTTGAGATTAATTCCTTGTAATCGATACAGTTGTTGTAACACCTTTCAAGTTTAATAATATTCTTATTTAACTTGAATTTTGTTTCACACTTTTATTCCGCATTTAATTCGATTATTCGGTACTGTTTGTATTCAACCCCCCTTCTACAAACACATTGGGACCTAACATAGTCAAATCTATGACAGAGGTTATCATGTGGATTTCTTTGAAGAACACTGTGAAGTTGTAAGCAAATCTACAGGAAAAGTTGTTCTGAAAGGATACAAACATGGTAACATTTATGAAGCCAAGCTTTCAACAAGTACTGATGGTTCTGCAATCTGTCTGTTAAGTAGAGCATCAATTAAAGAAAGCTGAAATTGGCACAAGAAACTCTCTCATTTAAATTTCAATAATATAAATGAACTAGTCAAGAAAGATCTTGTGAGAGGTTTGCCAAAATCAGTATTTGCTCCTGATGGTCTTTGTGATTCCTGTCAAAAGGCAAAACAAAGAAAATCGTCATTCAAGAGCAAGACTGAATCTTCAATTCTTGAGCCTTATCACCTATTACATGTTGATCTATTTGGTCCAGTGAATGTCATGTCTATTGTAAAGAAGAAATATGCTATGGTCATAGTGGATGAGTTCACCAGATATGCATGGGTGTATTTCTTGCACACAAAAAGTGAAACTGCATCTATCTTGATTGATCATGTCAAACAACTGGATAAAGTGGTTAAAGACTCTGTGAAAATCATAAGAAGTGATAGTGACACTGAGTTCAAGAATTTGATTATGGAAGAGTTCTGCAAAGACCAGGGAATCAAGCAGGAATTCTTTGCTCCTGGAACTCCACAGCAAAATGGAGTGGTTGAAAGAAAGAATAGAACTCTCATTGAAGCTGCACGAACTATGCTTGATGAGGCAAAGTTACCAACCTATTTTTGGGCTGAAGCTGTGCAGACTGCTTGTTTTACTCAAAATGCAACACTCATTAACAAGCATGGAAAGACACCATATGAGATGGTGAAGAAAAAGAAGCCAAATCTGAAGTATTTTCATGTATTTGGATGCAAGTGTTTTGTTCTTAAGACTCATCCTGAACAGCTATCCAAATTTGATCTAAAAGCTGATGAAGGAATTTTTGTTGGATATCCACTTTCCACAAAAGCCTTCAGAGTCTACAATTTAAGAACAAGGGTTGTCATGGAATTTATCAATGTCTCTTTTGATGATAAGAAGATTACAGGACTTGAAGATTTCAATGATCATGATCAGTTGAGATCTGAGAATGAAGTTTTAAATTATGATACTGTAAATCCTGACAGTCTAAATCCTGATACTGCAAACTCTGATGGATTAAACTCTGATGTTATTGAAACTGTGGTGACTACGCCAAAGGAAGATGCACCTGTACAGAGGGAGCATACTGAAGATACAACCACATCTCAAGAAGCATCATAACCTACAACTAGCTCTTCAAGTTCTGATGGGTCAAGTTCTGATAATTCCGGGAACTCCAATTTTGAAGGATCCAACTCAGAGAGCATAATTTCAGGGGGAGCATCAGAAAAGGTTGATGAAGACAACATGGATTATGGGGGAGCATCCAGTTCTATAGAAAACCTTCCATCTGTAAGGAAGTGGACTAAAGCACATACACCTGACTTAATTATTGGAAATCCTGATGCAGGTGTCAGAACTAGAACAGCTACATCAAATGAATGTCTCTATCACTCTTTTCTTTCTCAGACTGAACCAAAGAAAGTGGAAGAAGCTCTTCAAGATGCTGATTGGGTGCAAGCAATGCAGGAAGAGTTAAATGAATTTGAAAGAAATAAAGTCTGGACCCTAGTGCCAAGACCAAAGAACAGATCTGTAGTTGGTACAAAGTGGGTGTTCAGAAACAAAACTGATAGTGATGGCATAATTATAAGGAATAAAGCAAGGCTGGTAGCAAAAGGATATTCTCAACAGGAGAGAATTGATTATGATGAAACATTTGCACCAGTTGCTAGATTGGAAGCCATAAGGATATTTTTGGCTTATGCTGCTCACAAAAAGTTTACAGTTTTTCAAATGGATGTAAAAAGTGCTTTTCTTAATGGAGAATTGGAAGAAGAAGTATATGTTGAACAACCTCCAGGTTTTTTAGATTCAAAATTTCCTAATCATATCTACTGACTTGACAAAGCACCTTATGGCCTTAAGCAAGCTCCAAGAGCATGGTATGAGACATAGCTCAGTTTCTTCTGGAAAGTGGATTTAACAGAGGGACTATTGACAAAACATTGTTTTATCTCAACCATGGAAAGGACTTACTTTTGGTGCAGATATATGTTGATGATATCATTTTTGGTTCTACAAATGATAGACTTTGTAACAGGTTTGCCAAGCTAATGCAGTCAAGATATCAAATGAGTATGATGGGAGAACTTAGCTATTTTCTGGGCCTTCAAGTCAAGCAGAATGAAGAAGGAACTTTTATTTGTCAATCTAAGTACACCAGAAATTTGTTGAAGAAATTTAGAATGCAAGATTGTTCAATTGCATCCACTCCTATGGCCACTGCAACAAAATTGGATAAGGTTACTGGTACATCAGTAGATATTACTGATTACAGAGGTATGATTGGCTCACTACTCTATCTAACTGCAAGTATACCTGATATCATGTATGCTACCTGTCTTTGTGCAAGATTTCAAGCATATCTAAGAGAACCTCACTTAACAGTTGTGAAAAGAATTTTCAAATACCTTAAGGGTACAGCTGATCTGGGATTGTGGTATCCTAGAGAATCAGACTTTAAGCTAATAGGTTACTCAGATGCAGATTTTGCAAGATGTAAAATTGACAGGAAAAGCACAAGTGGAAGCTGCCAATTTCTTGGAGGCAGATTAGTTTCTTGGTTTAGCAAGAAACATAAGTCAATTTCCACATCAACTGTAGAAGCAGAGTACATTGCTACAGGAAGCTGTTGTGCACAGATTCTTTGGATGAAGAATCAGTTGCTGGATTATGGGTTAATATATTCTAAAATCCCTATTTACTGTGATAATCAAAGTGCTATTGCTATGACAGGTAATCCAGTTCGACACTCAATAACAAAGCACATCAGCATTAGGTACCACTTAATAAGGGAACATGTGGATGAAGGTACACTGGAATTGCATTTTGTTCCAACAGATCAACAACTAGCAGATATCTTCACAAAACGACTATGTGAAGCAACCTTTACAAGATTGGTAAATGAACTTGGAATGGTTTCAGGTTCTTTTTCTAAATCTGCTTAGTTTATGTTCTGATACATCAGACTTTATGATCAGTATTTACAGATATTACTATCTTTGTGAATTTTGTGCCTAAATTGAAAATTTGCTTAAATGCTGATTGTTGTGTGATGTGAATTTCTAAACTCTGATAGTGATATGAATGTTTCTGTGACTATTCAATCCAATGAGGATAATTGTGCTAGATGCTGAACTAGTAGTCTTTAATATACTAAAGATCCCATGTCTGAAGTAATTGTTTATGTGGAAATCTCTTAACAAAAGCAAATTCTGATATTGAGCTTAGTTGAACTTTACTTTGTGTATCTTATTACTAAGTCAAAAACTAGAATAGTGCTTCTTATCTGTTAAGTTCTGATGTTAGTAAATCTGATGGATGTACTAAGAGCTGATAAGCCTCACTTATCAATAAAAAAGAAAAGAAATAAAAATCAGGTATTCCTTTGAGATCTAGAGTAAAAAATGTGGAAGGGAAGACCCAAGTGCATTGCTGGTATTAAGTAATATGCATTAGAAAAGCAAAATAAAGTTTTCTTGGTGACTTTTCACATTCTCTGATTACGGGAGAAATACTCTGATAATAACATAAATTCTAATAAGCAGTTGTGAATCACTTACACTGAGAAGCCACTGTAAAAAGGAATTTCAAAAGATGCATAAAATGAGCACAAAACAGTTGAGGTGGACTCATGCATGAACTCATTCTATAGTAGACTTCAGAATAATGACAGATTTTAAGTAAAGTTCTTAGTTATGCCTTATTTCTAAGATGTACTGACATGAATCAGACTTTACTCTCTGTCTGATATTTAGCTTAATGCACACACATATACTCCATATGAATGATGAAAATTACTGTGGTAATAAATGTTATTTTGGATGAACTATTTAAGCGTTAGTTACATATATTCTGAGGACAAGTTCTGATGGAAGTTCTGATGATTAAGTTCTGATGTACCCATATCAGTATTTGTGTGAAGAATTATAGGAATAAACATTCACTTTTCGAGTTAAGAAGCCATATTCTGATGACTTTTAAATTCTGATAATAATCAAGTTCTGATGTTGACGTGGCAGTATTTATATACTTGGTTTATTTTTGGTCATTACCTCAACGGTCACATTTTTTTTCAGAATATTGGTTTATGTGAGATAAAGCAGTAATAATCATTTGTTTAGTGGGAATATTTTTTTTAAAACTGAACGTGCAAAGTCATAATTGCTTATTTACCGTGCCCATTAACTTTTGCCTTAACTGCTGCATGTTTGACAGGTATAAAGGTCTGTTCCACTCCTCATTAACTGTTGTAACGTGGGTTGTCTAAGTAAAAGAGATAAAAGATTTTTAAATCTTTTATTCATATTTTTATTCTATTTCACTCTCTCTATTTTCTTATTCTCTCACATTTTCTGACGGTTCACTATACAGACATTTCAACAAACACCTTTCAGGCAAACAAGTTTCTCACTTATTTCTGATGGCGCCCAAGGATTTAATTGTTGATGGAGCCAAGTTTGTACCGAATAACTATGTTGCAATCTTGAATAAGGCTGAAGCTCCATCAGATTTGCACTTTGTGCAAGATTTCTTAGCAAATAGTGAGATTGGGTATGCTTTGACCCAACCTCAAACCATTTCAAGCCAACAAGTACTGACGTTTTGGCGGATTGGGATTTTTGATGATGGTGGTGATACTGGTACTCCAAGCATCATATTTGAAGTAAATGATGTTGAACATATAGTTACTCCTGGGGCAGTTCGCAAAGCTCTCCACTTACCAGAAGGCTGTACATTCTCAACAGTGGAGGACCCTGTTCTACAGCAGCTTATGGCCAGTTTGGGTTATGAGAAAAATTTGGGAAAGCTTGGGCAATTGAAAAGAGCAAATATCAGGAAAGAATGGAGCTTTTTCTTTGATTGCATCACTAAGGCATTCGCCAATAAATGCTCCAACTTTGATGTTATTCCAATCATGAGTCAGCAAATCGGGTATTCTCTTATTCATCAAACTCACTTTGATTTTGCAAGTGTTGTGCTAGGTTTCATAGGGGATAGGATGAAGAGGATAGGAATGTAGTATACTTAGCTAGATTATGTCAGCTTATATATACTTTTTGTTGTGCTGATGAACCCCAACCTACCACTGATTTAATTCCACCCTTTAAGCTTGCAAAAATGGCTTTTAATGATTTGTTAAATGCTGACATTAAGAAACAAGTGGTTAGACCCTTACAAATACCTCAGTTAGTGAAACAGATACTGGTAAATGCTGATCCTCAAACCTACACATCTGTTTACCCTGATGTTCAACCCACATCCCAGCCACCACAACAGCCATCAAAACATACCACATCTACACAAACACCTCAAACTTCTCAACCTCGACCTACTCAACCCTCAATCAGGACATATTTCAAACCATCACAGTCATCTCAATCTCAACCTTCAGTACATCCTGTGAGGCCTTCATCTTCCAAACCCAAGAGGACTAAGACAGTACCTCAGATTCAACAGAAGAGAAGGAAACTTGTTCTGAGAGATGAGTCAGACAATGAGGAACTGGTTCCCATGTCTGAACCTGTTATAGTAGAAGCTGAGAAGATCTCTTCTCAGAAAGACACTGTAACTGGGAGTTCTAGGCCTCTCAAAAGGCTTAGAAAGCTAAATCCTGATGATAAAGCTCCTACAGTGTCTCCACCCTTGAAGAAAATGAAAAAGCAAAGAGCTCACAGGGACACGGTTGAGTCAGAATCAGAAGATGAGGAAGCAGCTAAGGAAGGGGGTCAGGAATCTCTGATCCCAACAGAACCAATTGTTATTGAATCACTTCCTTCAGCACAACCAGAAACTGCTCAAGACAGAGTGCCTACTCCTCCTGTGTCACCTATAATTGAAAAAGTACATACTGATGACCCAGGTACAAGTGCCGAGATTGATATTCATAACTTGATTGTGCCTGAGGTTTTGTACTTAGAAGCTCCACCAACTCAAATCACTCCACCAACAACACCAATTCTAGATGCTGATTTTAATGAAGATATTCCTACTACACCAATTCTGAATCTGGATGATGAAAATCAGATTTTAGGTGGGCATCAAGGTTTGGCTGTTGATCAAAACTTAGTTGGAGATCAGCACTTAGAGGATGATGTTGAAGCCTCAATAGCCTCTCATACTATTCTTGTATCAGAGGATGCTGATGATGCTGATTCTATAAGTTCTGATGCTGCTAATGCTGAACTTACTGGTGAAGCTGCTACCAATGTAGATGCTGATGCAGCTGGTCCATCAGGACATGCACCTTAACAAGCTCCAAACAAAGCTGAATTAATCAAGAAGTTTGTTAGAGAAGATGCACCAGTACCTTGGAGTGAAACTCCTAGAGGAAGGGAGTTGACTAAGGAATGGAACAAAGTTGATTTTGTTCCTTCTTCAACCATACTTGTAATAACCCCAAAAATTTTCAACTTTTTGTAACCCTTGTGAATAGTGTTTTAGCTGAATGAGAAAACTTTTCACGCCACACTATGTAGGGGTTTTGTTATGGATAGTCTGGGATTTTATTAGTACTCTATGAAGTATATAAGTGTATGTAAATATCGTCAGAACCCAATTCCGAACACTTTGGTTTTTCCCGGAAATCCATAAGATACGGAGAGAATTGAGTATAAGGTAACAGGATAAAAAGGATTTAAATTAAAGGATTATAATAGAGGATCATAAAAAAGGAATATAATGTATTGAGAAAGGTTAAGGGAACCTAAGTAATAAGATCCCGGGTATGATCCTTCAAACGATAAACGAGAACGAAAGTTAAGCGAACCGTATAACAGATCAGCGGTCATTAGGCAAACGATTAGGAAGTTAATCAAAGGGATTAATGGGAGTGATGTCATCCAACCAATAGAAAGAAGACAAGGAAGGAAGGATGACATCATGGGGATGAGGTAAGCATGACATGGGAAGAAGGGAGGTGTGGTTGATTAAGGACCACACAAATTCAAGGGCAAGGTAGTAATTTGCTAAATCAAAAACAAAACCAAGCCAACCAAGCTAGCAAATCATTTCATCAAAAATCAAAAAATCAACCAAGGCATTTGTTCATCACCTAGCTCTCGGCTTTTTACACTTTTTCAAGGCTAAAATTTTCAAAATCAAGATCCAAGCATCCTTAATTGGTAAGAAAATTCCCTAACCATCTTTATGCTTAGTTATGGCTATATCATGAGTTTAAGCCATTAATTCTTTCTCTAGCTTCTTCATTTAATCAATGAAGAAGACAATGAATAGTGTTTTCAAGTTTTTAACTTGAACTTTTTCTTGTTTTTCTTGAAGATCCAAGCTTTCCTAAGGCTTCTCCAAGCTTCTTAAGGCTTCCTAGCTCCACCCACCCATCCAAGGAAGGTATACCATTTTCAAACCCTAGGTTCATATATATTATAAGGTGATTTTGATGAGTAGGATGTTATTGTAGTTGTTATTATGATTAGAGTTTGAGATTTGGAATGGTAGTGAAATGAAATGGTAATTTTGTGGTTTTGATTTAAAGAAACTTAAGTATGATTAAAGTTAGGTTTAAGCATAAGTATGAAAGATTAAATTGAATTGGTTGGGGTTGCTATGATGTAATAAGGATGGAGGATGGTTGTATGTTGGATTTGAGGTTGATTTGGGTTGTTTGTGAATGGGTTAAAAATTGGATATCACGTAAACATAGCCGTCGTAACGTCCGATTTTCTTTGGACTGTTTTTGTGCATAGCATTAGGACCCGAGAACCCCCTGCTAAATTATGACCACTGCCATGTTTAGATAGCTCATGTTACGAGCTTCGTTTTGATATGTAGTTCGTTCGATTCCGATTTACGGTTTAAGAGAAACGACCGTTTCAAGTAACGGCGTTTCGCGAACGAAACTTTTTCCCTCGCCTTACTTTGACACATAGGTTAAAGACCAAAAAGGGTTAATTAATGTGTGAAACATTTATGGTAAGTGTGTTAGGCAGTTGGTAAGTCATTCGCGAAGGAATCGCTTTAAAACTCGTAAAGATTAAATTATTAAAAATGATGGAGCCGAGGGTACCCGAGTGACTTAAGCAAATCGGTGAGCGCAAAACAAGCGTTAGAGTCTAAGTTAGTTAAAGTATAGATTTACAAGTGATTTTGGTTTAATTCCAACTTACTTGTTGTTTATAGGTTACCAGACTCGTCCCGAGCCTTTCTCACCCCCAAGTCGCTCAGGCAAGTATTCTATCCGATACACTGTTGTTGTGATGTAAATGTATGTTTATGCATTATCTTGTGATATTGCATGATTGTTATTTAGCAACTGTTGCGATATATTGTAGCATGTGATATGGTATATATGCATGCCTGTTTTATATTCTTGAGATATATATCTGTTGGTTTATTTGATAATACCTATGCTAGAGGATAGTTGTATCTTGCATATACCCTTAGTATAGGGACTCAAAGGTGAAAATATTTTCTAAAAACCGGGAGTCGAGGATCCCGAGTAATCTTGTATATATGGATATGGATATATATATATATATATTTATATATATATATATGGTTATAGTTTTCCAAACTATTAATCGAATAAGGTTTATTCGATAACTTGAAACTTTATTTTATTATTGAATATTATTTCGAATATTATTCGAGGACTTATGATTCCTTTATTTTATTTAATGAATATTATTTATAATATTCATTCGAGGTATTATGACTCAGCTTATTTTATTTATTGAATATTATTTGAATATTCATTTGAGGATCTATGACTCCGATTATTTGCTGAAATATATTCTTTATTTTATTAAAGAATAAGATGTCAATAATCAAACTTATTTTCGATTATTCAAATAAAGATAATACTTTCATATAAGTATATCTTTGGTTATTTAATACTCGTTTCGAGTATAAGTTTTAATACTTCTACTTCAATTATTTTTATAAAGACTATTCTTTATGGGAATATTATTTAATTAATAATATTCAGATATTTTCTAATATTCTGGGGACTGATTTACTTCATTAAATCAGCCTTACTCCAAACACTCTTTAAAGTGTTTTCGAGTCTTCAAAATGATTTTTAAAAGTCGGAGCGGATCCCAAAACTCATTTCTTTTTTATTTAAGATCTTCCTTTTTAAGAGGATTTAAATACTCGCTCAAAACCTGGGGAATCCGGCTCTGTGGTGTATTTTATATTCGCAACGAGGTTGCAGATTTGGTAAATGAATTGATTACTTGCCCAACGTTCGGGAAGTAAGCCCATCTCATTGAGTCGGCATAAGCGACAGGCCGGGGTACGGTCTATTATTGTGTAAGTGGCTGGGTGGCAGTCCATCAACGCGTGAGGGGCCGGGGTACGGTCTAGCGCGAGGTCCTTATGAGGCCAGGGTGATGACCGGTGGGGGATTCATCCATCTACTAGTAGAAAAGGTTACTTATTGGTATCTTTGCCTGATCAGCAAGATATCGGGTTTATGCCAAAATTCTTTTCCTTTCCAAAATTCATTGGATGTTTCGAACTCTGTTCATACTTCACATAACAGAGGTTCCAGGAAATGTTTTCGGGATATATATATATATGTGGATATATATATATATCGGGACTAAATAAAGTATCTCATAACTTTTTCATTCAATAATATTTCAAAGATTGAATCTATTCAAGTCTTAACTTGTGGTCTCATCTATGGGATGTTTTTCTTAAAACCTATAATACTTTGAACGGTGGCAGTTCAAGTAGCTTTATATATGATATAAGTGTGGTGAAGTATTGGTAACTTCATTCCTTGTTTTTACTTATATCTAGTAAGTAATTATCTTGCATATGATAGAGATGCTATCAAGTATCCATTTAGATACTTATATTATTGTTATCACTATACATATTATCTTGCGAGCTGTAAGGCTCACTCTTGCTTTATTTCTTCATCACACAACAACAGTTAGGAGAGATGGCCAGACTCCAGCAGACCCAGCGCAAGCGCGTGGGAAGCGTCCCGCGTCTTCCCGCTGATGTTGTAGCTGCTATAGCTGCAGAGGTAGATCCATTGTAGTTTAGACCATCTACTTTTGAGAATCAAATTATGTATAATTATAACTTGTGGCAGATAACGGCAATTAACTGTAAATTATCAAGTAATCATTTTGGGTTGTAATAATTTTAAATTGTGGATTCAAAGACTTGTACTTATTTCAATTTCATCTCTGAGACTATAACGGGTTGTGGTGTGTGTTAGTGTGGGGTCACAGTATGAGGTTATTTATTATTAATTAAGTGAAGTGATATTGTGGAAAGAAAGACCGTGACAACCCGGATCCCCGACCCCGGATCTGGGGGTGTTACAGAAATGGTATCAGAGCTAAGCGTTATAAACCTCAGAGATGATGCGACGATAAAATAATAAACTCACAAAGATAATAAGAACTCTTGCCAAGTTCATGGTCGGACTACTTAAAGTAGTACTGACAGCTAAAACCCTTACGGGAACCCTTATAAGTATCATGATAGTAACTTAGCTCGTTTAATGTGTAGGCGCCTGAGACGGAGGACCCTGAGATGTACGAGCGTGAGCATGATGAGGCACTGCTAGATGTTGAGGATCAGGAGGAGCCTGAGATGGAGGAGGATGAGGAGGACCCCTCAGAGGAGTCAGAGACGGAGGTCATTGCTATTTCAGATGAGGAGGACCCGGATGAGGTCCCAGTAGCTGAGGAGTGTGTTGGACCTATGGTAGTGTATGATGGTATCCCTTTACCCACACTTCCGGTGGTCAGAGCCCCTACCCCTCCACCACTATCTTGGATTCCTGATGATGACAGCTCAGAGACCCATACTTCCGAGCCTAGGCAGACCGAGGAGGCACCCTCAGCGGCTCCGGATTCACCACCTCTTGACCCTGCCCAGAGACAGTCTTCGTTAGCTCATGGATATGTTCAGGATGTTTTGAGGACCCGAGTGGCTGTTGCCGAGGCCCGACTGGATGAGGCCAGGAGGGAGTTGGATGCAGAGAGGGCGGGTAGGCGTACCCGAGCTTATGAGACCAGGGCTTCTATACCCCGATCCTTGAGGAGGGAGCTTACGGGGATAGAGCTCACGTCCCGAGCGAGACTCAGATCTCTCCAGGGGGACAGGCATGGTAGGATCTCCAGGCGGCAGGCCGACTATATCTTCCGTCGTGCGATGGAAAGGGTTTGGGAGCTGACCCGTTCCGGTGTGTGATTCAGGATTGATGATGGAATAGTCTAGTTGTCTAGTTAGCCGAGGCCTTAGTAAGAGCCAATTTTCCGGGATAGTTGACTTGTATATAGCATCCCTTTTTCTGACTAGACAGATAGACTCTTGTGTATCACTTTTGGGACAGATGACTGTAGCACTGTTGTACTTTTGACCAGATCAAACTATGTATTCTCGCATTATGTATATATTTGTTTCCTTTCAGTTCAGTTCCATAGTGACGGGATCACTGTTTTATTATTATTATTACTGCACTTCGTATTAGAACTTTCTTAAAATAATAGAATTGCGATATACGTTCTCCCCATTATAAGAGCTGTGCAAGGCACAATGTTGTATATGATTGGGACCTAACGTTGAATTTTTCTCAATAATTGTTTTTATTATTATCAGAATCATGCCGCCAAGAAAGATTGGAACTAGGGCGAACCCTGGGTCTGAGGACCAGGGAAGCCATAATCAGGACAATAGAAACCAAGAACACAGTGAAGAGGAAGATGAGGATTATGTGGAACAGGATGACTCCCTGTATGAAGAGGAAGAGGAAACGTATGATGTTGAGGGATTCGAGATAGAGGCTGAAGAAGGAGAAACCGAGGTTGAGCAACCAGTACCAAACCCAGGCATGGATCCCATGAGCCAGTTCATGCAACTCCTAAGACAGAATTTGGAACGTCAACCCAACCCACCCCCTCAAGGAAGTAACAATGCAGTGGCAAACTCTTTCAGGGCTTTTAAGTCCCTTAAGCCCCCTGAGTTCCACGGATCAGCCGACCCAGTTGAGGCAAGGGCATGGTTAAAGGAAATGGAGAAATCTTTTGAGATTTTGAGTATCGATGAGGCACAGAAAACTGTATTTGCTACCTACCTTCTGAAAGGAGAAGCTAACTACTGGTGGGAGGCCAAGAAAAACATGGAGACAGATGCTATTATAACCTGGGAGAGATTTAGTCAGTTGTTTCTGGGAAAGTATTTCCCGAGGTTTATGGAAAACCAGATGGAGCTCAAGTTCTTGGAGCTAAAGCAGAATGACTTGTCTGTAGCAGAGTACGAAGCGAAATTTACTGAATTATCAAGGTTTATGCCGGAGTTTGTGAGCACTGAGGAAAAGAAAGCTAGGAGGTTTCAGCAGGGACTGAAACCATGGATTCAGAATAGGGTGGCAATCCTTGAGCTTACGGACTATGCCACTCTGGTGCAAAAAGCAACGATTGTAGAAGTTGGAAGTGAGCAGATGCAGAAGGAAAGAGAGAAGAAAGGAATAAAGAGGAAAAGTATGAGCATGGGTGGAGGTTCCGCAGGAAGGAGCTTCCCAACTAGGTTTAATCGAGGAGCAGTGTCCCTGCCAGGAAGGAACACTGGGTTTAAGCGACCAATGAGTGTGAGTGTGAGCCAGGGCGGCCAGAAGTCAAGAATGTCCTATTCCAACCAGTCTCGACCCCCATTGCCAGCCTGTAACAGATGTGGAAGGAATCACACTGGGGAGTGTAAGGAAAGGCCAGTAACCTGTTTTAAGTGCGGTCGGGAGGGCCACTATTCAAATAAGTGCCCATCATTGAACCCTGCTGTCGTTCCAACCACCAATTGTCATCAGTGTGGACGCTCGGGTCATTGGAAGAAGGAATGCCCAATGAACAAACCAGCAGCTTCGGGAGCAAGCAGGGCTGCTTCCAATAAGCCACCTACTGCGAGGACTTTCAACATGACAGTCCAGGATGCTATGAAAGATTCAGATGTGATAGCAGGTACCCTTTCTCTAAATTCAGTCAGTGCAAATGTTTTATTTGATTCGGGAGCAACTAAATCTTTTATATCAAAGGACTTTGCACGTAAGTTAAGACTTAAGGCTAAACCCTTGATAGAACCCTTACAGGTAGAAATAGCCAATCATGAAATTATTCCTGTTAACCAGATTCACCCCGCCTGCGAGATAGGCATAGGGGAGCAATCTTTCAGTGTTGATCTGATTCCTTTTAAATTAGGGGAGTTTGATGTAATTTTGGGAATGGACTGGCTATCTAGAAACGATGCTCAGATAGACTGTAAAGGGAAGAAAGTTAAGTTAAATATCCCCGGGAAGAAAGAAATTATATTTAGAGGAAAAAGGCAGACGCAGAAATTTTTGACCATGGCTCAGGCCAAAAGGATGCTACGAAAAGGAAGTGAGGCCTACCTAGCCTATGTGGTGGACACGCAGAAGGAAGTGCCCAACTTACAAGATATTCCAGTAGTCAACGAATTTGAGGATGTATTCCCCCAAGACCTTCCGGGATTACCACCCGATAGAGTGATTGAATTTGCTATTGAGTTGGCCCCAGGGACGGCGCCAGTTTCAAAAGCACCTTACCGGTTAGCCCCGTTAGAAATGAAGGAATTAGCTATCCAATTGCAGGAACTCTTGGATAAAGGTATGATAAGACCCAGTGTGTCCCCGTGGGGAGCACCAGTTTTATTTGTTAAGAAGAAAGATGGGAGCATGAGGTTGTGCATAGACTATCGAGAGTTGAACAAGCTAACCATAAAGAACAGGTACCCATTACCTAGAATAGACGATCTGTTCGACCAGCTAAAGGATGCTGTTTATTTTTCCAAGATTGACCTGAGAACTGGATATCACCAACTAAAGATTAAACCCGAAGATATTTCCAAGACAGCGTTCCGTACCAGGTATGGGCATTATGAGTTCTTGGTAATGTCCTTTGGATTAACCAACGCCCCAGCAGCTTTCATGGATTTAATGAATAGAGTATTTAAGAAGTACTTGGACAAGTGTGTGATAGTTTTTATCGATGATATTTTGATCTACTCAAGGACTGAGGCAGAACATGCAGAGCATTTGAGGATAGCTCTAGGAATACTCAGAGAGGAGCAGTTATATGCCAAATTCTCGAAGTGTGAATTCTGGCGGAATGAAGTACAGTTTTTAGGACATGTGATCAATAAAGAAGGAGTATTGGTCGACCCCTCCAAGATAGAGGCGGTCTCAAATTGGGAAAGGCCAACCACACCCACAGAGGTAAGGAGTTTCATAGGATTGGCCGGCTACTATCGTAGATTTGTGCAGGACTTTGCGAAGATCGCAGCCCCTTTGACACGACTTACTCGTAAGACAGAGAAGTTTGAATGGACGGAGAAATGCGAGAACAGTTTTCAGGAGTTAAAGAAAAGGTTGATAACGGCTCCGGTATTGGCATTGCCGGATGGAAAAGGAGATTTTGTGATATATAGTGACGCATCGCACAAAGGATTAGGATGTGTGCTTATGCAGCACGGTAAGGTCATTGCGTATGCGTCGAGACAACTGAAGGAATACGAGGTTAGATATCCTACTCATGACCTTGAGCTCGCGGCAATAGTATTTGCTTTAAAAATTTGGAGGCACTACTTGTATGGAGAGAAGTGCGAGATTTTCACAGACCATAAGAGCCTCAAGTACATATTTACGCAGAAAGAGCTCAACATGCGCCAGAGGAGATGGTTAGAACTAATCAAGGACTACGATTGTGAGATTCTCTATCATCCAGGGAAAGCCAATGTGGTGGCTGATGCCCTTAGTAGAAAGGAAAGACTCAGAATGATAACGACTTCGGAAGAATTGATAAGGGATTTTGAGAAAATGGAAATAGAGGTAAAGGTAACCGGAACCGGAACTGAAAAGCTTTTTGAGATCTCAATGCAGCCAGAATTATTGGAAAAGATCAGATTGTGCCAAGAGAAAATAATGAATGAAGACAGAAAGTCAATGACTGGAGAGGAGATCCATACTGAGAAAGATGATAAAGGGATAATGAGGTATTCCTACCGAATTTGGGTTCCGAATGTTCAAGAACTTAAAGATGAGATTTTGGATGAAAGCCATAGTTCAAGGTATTCCATTCACCCGGGAAGTACCAAGATGTATAGGGATTTGAAGGAATATTACTGGTGGCCCAACATGAAGAGGGACGTAGCAGAATGGGTGAACAAGTGTTTGACTTGCCAAAGAGTAAAGGCAGAGCACCAGAGACCCAGTGGACTTTTGCGACCCCTGGAGATTCCCGAATGGAAATGGGAACAGATAGCGATGGATTTTGTTGTAGGCTTGCCAAGGACGAAAGCCAATCACGACGCCATTTGGGTAATTATAGACCGATTGACAAAGTCAGCTCATTTCATTCCTATCAATGAGAGATACACAGTCGATAGACTGGTGGACATTTACCTTAAGGAAATAGTAACGCGACATGGAGTCCCAGCGTCCATTGTCTCAGACCGAGACCCAAGGTTCAACTCCAGATTTTGGAGGAGCTTTCAGGAATGTGCGGGGACCAAGTTAAATATGAGTACCGCGTACCATCCCCAGACGGATGGACAGAGTGAAAGGACCATCCAGACACTAGAGGATATGTTGAGAGTCTGTGCAATAGACCTTAAAGGAAGTTGGGATGATCACCTGCCGTTGATCGAGTTTTCTTATAACAATAGCTTTCATGCTAGCATCGGGATGCCGCCTTATGAGGCCTTGTACGGAAGAAGGTGTCGATCTCCCTTATACTGGGATGAAGTAGGAGAGCGGAAGATGCTCGGACCCGAAGTGGTCCAAAGGACCAAAGATATAGTGGATCTTATCAGAGGGCGACTTGTAGCAGCCCAAGACAGACAGAAGAAATATGCAGACCTAGCCCGAAAGGACAAGGAATATGAAGTAGGGGACTTAGTACTGTTGAAAGTATCCCCTTGGAAGGGATTAATAAGGTTCGGAAAGAAAGGAAAACTAAGCCCAAGATATATTGGACCTTTTGAGATATTAAGACGGATTGGAAAGTTAGCTTACGAGCTAGCCCTACCCCCTAATTTGCAACAAGTTCATAATGTGTTCCATGTGTCAATGTTAAGGATGTATCATCGGGATGCCAGGCACATAGTGGAGTACGAGCAGGTGGATATGCAGCCAGATCTAACTTACGTGGAGAAGCCAGTAAGGATTATGGATAAGAAGGAGCAGGTGCTTCGGAACAAAGTGATCAAGCTAGTCAGGGTACTATGGCAGAATCATAATGTGGAAGAATCAACTTGGGAACTAGAGAGCACAATGCTAGAAAAGTACCCCCATTTGTTTTCTGTTTGATTCCGGGACAGAATCCTTTTAAGGAGGGGAGACTGTAATAACCCCAAAATTTTTCAACTTTTTGTAACCCTTGTGAATAGTGTTTTAGCTGAATGAGAAAACTTTTCACGCCACACTATGTAGGGGTTCTGTTATGGATAGTCTGGGATTTTATTAGTACTCTATGAAGTATATAAGTGTATGTAAATATCGTCAGAACCCAATTCCGAACACTTTGGTTTTTCCCGGAAATCCATAAGATACGGAGAGAATTGAGTATAAGGTAACAGGATAAAAAGGATTTAAATTAAAGGATTATAATAGAGGATCATAAAAAAGGAATATAATGTATTGAGAAAGGTTAAGGGAACCTAAGTAATAAGATCCCGGGTATGATCCTTCAAACGATAAACGAGAACGAAAGTTAAGCGAACCGTATAACAGATCAGCGGTCATTAGGCAAACGATTAGGAAGTTAATCAAAGGGATTAATGGGAGTGATGTCATCCAACCAATAGAAAGAAGACAAGGAAGGAAGGATGACATCATGGGGATGAGGTAAGCATGACATGGGAAGAAGGGAGGTGTGGTTGATTAAGGACCACACAAATTCAAGGGCAAGGTAGTAATTTGCTAAATCAAAAACAAAACCAAGCCAACCAAGCTAGCAAATCATTTCATCAAAAATCAAAAAATCAACCAAGGCATTTGTTCATCACCTAGCTTTCGGCTTTTTACACTTTTTCAAGGCTAAAATTTTCAAAATCAAGATCCAAGCATCCTTAATTGGTAAGAAAATTCCCTAACCATCTTTATGCTTAGTTATGGCTATATCATGAGTTTAAGCCATTAATTCTTTCTCTAGCTTCTTCATTTAATCAATGAAGAAGACAATGAATAGTGTTTTCAAGTTTTTAACTTGAACTTTTTCTTGTTTTTCTTGAAGATCCAAGCTTTCCTAAGGCTTCTCCAAGCTTCTTAAGGCTTCCTAGCTCCACCCACCCATCCAAGGAAGGTATACCATTTTCAAACCCTAGGTTCATATATATTATAAGGTGATTTTGATGAGTAGGATGTTATTGTAGTTGTTATTATGATTAGAGTTTGAGATTTGGAATGGTAGTGAAATGAAATGGTAATTTTGTGGTTTTGATTTAAAGAAACTTAAGTATGATTAAAGTTAGGTTTAAGCATAAGTATGAAAGATTAAATTGAATTGGTTGGGGTTGCTATGATGTAATAAGGATGGAGGATGGTTGTATGTTGGATTTGAGGTTGATTTGGGTTGTTTGTGAATGGGTTAAAAATTGGATATCACGTAAACATAGCCGTCGTAACGTCCGATTTTCTTTGGACTGTTTTTGTGCATAGCATTAGGACCCGAGAACCCCCTGCTAAATTATGACCACTGCTATGTTTAGATAGCTCATGTTACGAGCTTCGTTTTGATATGTAGTTCGTTCGATTCCGATTTACGGTTTAAGAGAAACGACCGTTTCAAGTAACGGCGTTTCGCGAACGAAACTTTTTCCCTCGCCTTACTTTGAAACATAGGTTAAAGACCAAAAAGGGTTAATTAATGTGTGAAACATTTATGGTAAGTGTGTTAGGCAGTTGGTAAGTCATTCGCGAAGGAATCGCTTTAAAACTCGTAAAGATTAAATTATTAAAAATGATGGAGCCGAGGGTACCCGAGTGACTTAAGCAAATCGGTGAGCGCAAAACAAGCGTTAGAGTCTAAGTTAGTTAAAGTATAGATTTACAAGTGATTTTGGTTTAATTCCAACTTACTTGTTGTTTATAGGTTACCAGACTCGTCCCGAGCCTTTCTCACCCCCAAGTCGCTCAGGCAAGTATTCTATCCGATACACTGTTGTTGTGATGTAAATGTATGTTTATGCATTATCTTGTGATATTGCATGATTGTTATTTAGCAAATGTTGCGATATATTGTAGCATGTGATATGGTATATATGCATGCCTGTTTTATATTCTTGAGATATATATCTGTTGGTTTATTTGATAATACCTATGCTAGAGGATAGTTGTATCTTGCATATACCCTTAGTATAGGGACTCAAAGGTGAAAATATTTTCTAAAAACCGGGAGTCGAGGATCCCGAGTAATCTTGTATATATGGATATGGATATATATATATATATATATATATATATTTATATATATATATGGTTATAGTTTTCCAAACTATTAATCGAATAAGGTTTATTCGATAACTTGAAACTTTATTTTATTATTGAATATTATTTCGAATATTATTCGAGGACTTATGATTCCTTTATTTTATTTAATGAATATTATTTATAATATTCATTCGAGGTATTATGACTCAGCTTATTTTATTTATTGAATATTATTTGAATATTCATTTGAGGATCTATGACTCCGATTATTTGCTGAAATATATTCTTTATTTTATTAAAGAATAAGATGTCAATAATCAAACTTATTTTCGATTATTCAAATAAAGATAATACTTTCATATAAGTATATCTTTGGTTATTTAATACTCGTTTCGAGTATAAGTTTTAATACTTCTACTTCAATTATTTTTATAAAGACTATTCTTTATGGGAATATTATTTAATTAATAATATTCAGATATTTTCTAATATTCTGGGGACTGATTTACTTCATTAAATCAGCCTTACTCCAAACACTCTTTAAAGTGTTTTCGAGTCTTCAAAATGATTTTTAAAAGTCAAAGCGGATCCCAAAACTCATTTCTTTTTTATTTAAGATCTTCCTTTTTAAGGGGATTTAAATACTCGCTCAAAACCTGGGGAATCCGGCTCTGTGGTGTATTTTATATTCGCAACGAGGTTGCAGATTTGGTAAATGAATTGATTACTTGCCCAACGTTCGGGAAGTAAGCCCATCTCATTGAGTCGGCATAAGCGACAGGCCGGGGTACGGTCTATTATTGTGTAAGTGGCTGGGTGGCAGTCCATCAACGCGTGAGGGGCCGGGGTACGGTCTAGCGCGAGGTCCTTATGAGGCCAGGGTGATGACCGGTGGGGGATTCATCCATCTACTAGTAGAAAAGGTTACTTATTGGTATCTTTGCCTGATCAGCAAGATATCGGGTTTATGCCAAAATTCTTTTCCTTTCCAAAATTCATTGGATGTTTCGAACTCTGTTCATACTTCACATAACAGAGGTTCCAGGAAATGTTTTCGGGATATATATATATGTGGATATATATATATATATATCGGGACTAAATAAAGTATCTCATAACTTTTTCATTCAATAATATTTCAAAGATTGAATCTATTCAAGTCTTAACTTGTGGTCTCATCTATGGGATGTTTTTCTTAAAACCTATAATACTTTGAACGGTGGCAGTTCAAGTAGCTTTATATATGATATAAGTGTGGTGAAGTATTGGTAACTTCATTCCTTGTTTTTACTTATATCTAGTAAGTAATTATCTTGCATATGATAGAGATGCTATCAAGTATCCATTTAGATACTTATATTATTGTTATCACTATACATATTATCTTGCGAGCTGTAAGGCTCACTCTTGCTTTATTTCTTCATCACACAACAACAGTTAGGAGAGATGGCCAGACTCCAGCAGACCCAGCGCAAGCGCGTGGGAAGCGTCCCGCGTCTTCCCGCTGATGTTGTAGCTGCTATAGCTGCAGAGGTAGATCCATTGTAGTTTAGACCATCTACTTTTGAGAATCAAATTATGTATAATTATAACTTGTGGCAGATAACGGCAATTAACTGTAAATTATCAAGTAATCATTTTGGGTTGTAATAATTTTAAATTGTGGATTCAAAGACTTGTACTTATTTCAATTTCATCTCTGAGACTATAACGGGTTGTGGTGTGTGTTAGTGTGGGGTCACAGTATGAGGTTATTTATTATTAATTAAGTGAAGTGATATTGTGGAAAGAAAGACCGTGACAACCCGGATCCCCGACCCCGGATCTGGGGGTGTTACAATACTTGCTGAGCACTTGACCAAAGCTGATGAGATGCTAGTCGATGATGATTTCAAGACACAGCTCAGAGTTACTGCACTAAGTACAAGGCACCTTCAAGGTCAATAATCTGTAACTCAGGCCAAGGTAGACAAGATTCAAGAATCCATAAATCAGCAAGATATGCTTGTCAAGCTGGACAAGAAAAGGTTTTTCAAACCTACCTTTGACAGAATTGAGTACATTGAGAAAACTCAGGAGAAGCAACATGCTCAGATTGATGAAATTTTGAAGAATCAAGCTTCTCATCAAAATCAACTCAATGAGATCCAATCTTCAGTGAAATTACTTGTGTCTCTTCTTTTACCTGCTGATGCCAAAAAGGGGGAGAAAGTAATTAAGTCCAAATGCAAAACTGTTAAGACACTGAAGGGAAAGGATGATAAAAACGATAACCAGGGAAACTCTGGAATTGGTGGAGGTCATGGTCAAAGTAAAGGTTTTTCATCAAGCAAAGCTGGAACTACAAGTCAAAGAACAAGTTCTGATACTAGGAGAAGGATAAGTTCTGATAATGGTAAAAGGATAAGTTCTGATGAACATCTGGAACTTGATGAGGAACTTTCAAGACAGTTATTTCTGAAAGAAAATTCAGGAATGGACTTTGAGAGTCTAAAGGAAGAAGAAGCTAGACTTAAGTTAGAAAAAGTAAACTCCAAATCTAAAGCTTCTGTTGTTGAAAAGAAACTTCCTAAGGCTAAAGGCATTGTGATAAAAGAAAGGACAAATCCTGAGGCAACTAAAGCCAAATTACAAGTGGAGATAGATCCAAGGTCCAAGGGAAAAAAAGTTGATGAACCTGTAAAGGTTTATTTGCTATTCATGGATGAAGAAATATCTGATGAAGATGCTAGTCTTACTCTGATAAAAAGGAAGATTTCTCAAACAACCTCTGACATGGCTCATGTTGTTCAGAGTCAAGATATAGTAAGTTCTGATATGACAGTGAAGCAAACAACCTCTGACATAGCTCAAGTTGGCTTGATATCAGAAGATAAGGAAAAGGAAACCTCTGACATTGCTCATGTTAAACCTTCAAAGTTACTCCTACCAAGATTCACCAAAGCTAAACAAACTCAATCTTTGAAGACTGCAACAAGTGGTTTTGAAGCAAAAGTTGTTACATGAAAAGAAGTCAGAGATAAATCTGGATTGGGTAGTGCTGATGAAAGAAGTATACATAACACAACCAATGATCCAACTTCTTTAAGTGAACCAGGTGTTGGAGCAACTCCTGAAAGATTGAATCAGCTTGAATCTGTACAGATGGTTTACCATACATTTTTGAAAGAACACATCTTGTTATATTTTATGACAGATGGAAGGGTATACCATATTAGGCAGAATGCTATACCACTGAAGTATTTTGAGGAACTGGAACATGTTCTATTCTTACTTCAAGTGAAGAACAGATTAACAGATAGTGCTGCAAATTATTTGAAGACTCAAATTCAAAGACAGAAGAAGCTTTACTCTGTAAAGTCTGACAGCACATACTGTCCCAAGTACAGAGATCACAAAGGTGATATTGTCGAGATGAAGCCTAATTCTGCTAAGATTATAACTACTTTTTTGGGTTATAAGGCTGTGGAATTCAATCTTGACTCTGACAAGGCATATTTAATCAGACTAGATCAGGATATAAGGAAAGCTAGAATAAATGATCTCAGGGCTGCTATCTTTCAAATTGGTGAAGATACAGTTGAATTGAAGAATGCTAAAAAGAGGATGGTTAATGAACTTGAATATGCTGAGAGATGTTTGTTAAAGAACTATCTCAGAATAACTCCTGATATCAAAGAGATCAGTAATTGAAGCCAAGTCAAAGATCTACAACTGCTTAAATTCTGATGTGTATAAAGACTGAAGCTGTTATTAGACCTTGAGGATGGTAAAGCTACAAGGACTGTAAGTTGTAGTTATCTAGTCAAATTTTCATGCATTTGTACTTAATGTTTTTGACATCATCAAATATCTGTTAAACTTGTATATTATGCTACAAGTTGGGGGAGATTGTTAGATATATTTGATAATGTCATGACTAATATGATTTGTGTTTAGTTTTAAGATCTTACATAACAGGACAAATCAGTACTTAACTGGAAATCAATACTTATACTAAAGTCAGAACTTAAGATATCATAACTTAAGTTGTTAGAACTTAAGTTACCAGGAGATATTTATCAGGAGATAATATCAGGACTTAAGGAGACTTTCAGATAAGGAAGGCGGCTGATTGAAAGGAAAGAAGATCAAGACAAATACAAGAAGAGATATGCATAAAGAAGGAATTCTATGAAGAATAGAATACTTGGAAGAAAATATAACTAGTTGATATATTTTAGGAAGCAGAATTATATTCCATATCAATTAGAATTTATCTTGTAACTGTGTAGTATATAAACACAGACATAGAGTTTACACTATATGTATTATAATAATCGAAGTTATTATTCATTGTAACCCTAGCAGCTCTCGTGATAAGTTGTTCATCACTGAGAGAGGACAGTTCCATATTGTAACAGAGTTTATTGTGTTAAATAAAATCTATTTTCTGTGTTCTTATATTCGATTTGATTGTGATAAACACTGTATTCAACCCCCTTCTACAGTGTGTGAGACTTAACAAAGACACAATTATAAGACATTATTGTTGGAGTGCATACATGAGAATATTGTCCTAAGTTACTAGGACATCACATTTTATAATATTTTTAAGATATTTCTTAGGACACTCTTGGACTTAGCTCTAAGACCTAGGCACTTAGCTGTAGAAAGACTCGAAATTGGTTTAGGATAGTCTATGGGCTTTTGTCCATAGACATAAAGCCCAACTAAATCTCCAGCCATCAAAATTTCTAATCATTTTAAACCTTTTCTTCTTTCTCAATAACAGGTTCAACGTTCGCCGCCGCCGACGCCACCGCCGACTCAACCATCTATGTTTTACAGTTTCACGAATCCGTTCTAAATCTTGTAATCATTCTTCAGTTTCCCCCAAAACCAAACAGATTCTTAACTATTTCGATTTACACACAACTAACTACCGTCAAGATACAATAAAAAAATACATAATACATGCATATCGAGCAATTGATTTGATAGATTCATAAGAAATCTTCGAAGATCTGATTTAAAGCGAATTTTTTTTTTGATTTTGACCCGATTTCTGTCCGATTTTGACCGGTCTCTTCCAAAATCGTTTTTCCGGCCATTTTTGGAGAATTTGATCGGTAAGCCGCCGATCAACGATTAATCGTCGAAATCGGCGATTTTTACAACCCTACTCGTTATTTCAGGTCTTAGTTCCGGGGATCAGTGAATTTTGTGCAATGCACAATATTTACTGAAATTATGCCCTTCTGACAATCTATCTATCTATATCTATTTCTATTATATAAAAGACGAAACATTGAAACTTTTGGTACGGTACCTGTTTTTTGATACACGCTGAATTTAATGAATTGCCCTTATTTTACTTTAAAGTTTTATTAGCCTTAATAATCGAATTATAATAGGAAAAAAAAATAAAAATCGTTTTCAACTATAACACGTTACCTTCTTATTTCTTTCAATTAAAATAACTTCTTTAAATATCACTGACAAGTTTATTTAATAAAATATAATAATTATATTTTATAACCTCTAATAACTAATAAATTACCTTTTTCACCTACTTAATGATTTATTTTATTTAATTATTATTTTACTTAAAGTCTTTGTTAAGCTCCTTGACTTTAATAATTCCTAAATTCTTAACTGCTTTACAAAAATAATTTAGCATCTCCATCCTTATTCCTCAACAACAACAAACAACAATCTCATCTCATTATTTAAGATAATGCAAAAACCTTTTGTTTTTAAACTAGTACAAAAGTCAAAATCATCTGCATTTCTAACGGCTCCACAGTAAAAAATATTTGTTTTATATAATTTTTACAATTAATTTAAAGACAAATATACTTAAAGTAATAATTATCTTACAATTCAATTACATAAACAAAATAAAAAAATGATTTTTGAAGTCGAAATATTTATCTATCTAGGAAACTTTATGCTTATTTATTTAATTACATAATTGCCCTTTCATAAAAAAAAATTAATATTTTGCTCAATTGCCCTTAGTTAATATCTAACCAATTACCTTTATAAATAAAACACGTTGCCTTCTTTATTTTCACCAACTAAAACAACACTTTTTCCATAAATATTTTAGACAATTCTTTTTAATCAATACATTTTTTAAATTAAACATGTTGTCTTTTTTATTTTCTCCAAACAAAATAAATCTTTCTCTAAAAATATTATGGATAATTCTTTTTAATATATGCTGATTATCTATCTATCTTCTATACTATCTATACTATTATATTAAAAATGAAATAATAAAACTTTGGTTGGTAGTCGGTTTGGTCTCCATAATTATAAGTAATAATTAAAATAAAACATTCTCATAAATAGATTATTATTCACAATATAATTATATAAATACAAATAGAATTGTAATATATCTAATGGTTTTGATTTGAACAAAATAATATATAATATGAAATAAAATTATACTATTGATCCAATCCTAAATAAAAATAAAAATAAATTAAGTACAATTAGTTGGATTTGTAGTCTCGGATTAAAATAAAATAATAAAGACTGATAAAAAATGGAAAGCAAATTCGTTTGGTCGATATAATGTCATCACGCTAAAAAAAATAAACGAGCTAAAATAAAATAAATTGAAAGTAAATTCGTTTGGAATATATAATATCGTCATAATAAAATAAAATTATACATATTATCAATTCGGTCTAAAACATAATAATAATCATTCCGGTATAAAATGAAATTAAACAAAAAAACTAAATATAATTAGCTGGATTAAGTTGACATAACGGGTCTCAGACTAAAACCAAGATTTGCTATCTCAGGGTAAAACAATACAATAAATACTACCGATCTAACTAAAATATATTTTATCAAACCAGGCTATAACATAATGTTCTCCATAATATGTTGGTCGATATAATATCATCAGAATAAAATAAAATATGTTATTTATTCGGCTTAAAATAAAATAATATTTAATTATAGCCAAAATAAAAGATGGTTGATATAACGGGTTTAAGGCTAAAATAAAATAATGTATATTATTGATCTACGCTAAAACTAAAATTAAATTCAAAATAAAGGTAATTCTTATATTATTGATCTCTGTTAAAATAAATTTAAAGTCTACCTAATTCGTTGTTAGGTATAATGTAGGCTGAGGTTTGTGGGATAACTAGGATCCGACCCTAATAGCCGAAAATTAAAAGTTTGATTGCAGATCTGTGGATAAAATGTTTGGATTTATATAATTACAGGTGTTTTTCAATTTTTATAATAACAAAAATTATTTTAATAAAATGAAAATAGAGATGATTTCTTAGTTAGTATAATCGCGTCAGACTAAAATAAATCAATACATGTTATTCATCCGGGCTAAAACAAAATTATACAATTCATTCATGATAAATCAAAATTAAAATAAGAAAATAATTATACCAGCTAACATAAAATAATATATACTTTTATTGAGGTTTATCATTGATACATAAACTTTTTATCATTGATCCGGGTTTAAACAAATTAACCCAAAATAAATTTGAATATTATTAATCAGATTTGTTCGGTATACCAAAGTAAAGATAATTCGTTTGCTATTGATGTGAGCTAAAATTTATCTTTTAAATTAAACATAATTATCTTTTACAAACACACCTATGAATTTTAACAAAACTAAATCTTTCAATAAGTAATAATTCTTTAAAAACTAAAATTTCACTAAATTATACACATGCATATTTAAAATAATTATCAAATCATATTATCAAAAATTTCTAATAAATAAATTTCAGAGTTTCAAATTTGCAGTTCAAATTAAATTCAAAAAATATATAATATTAAAAATAATCCGTGCACCGCACGAGTTTTAGGCTAGTTATATTATTATAAGTGAAAACATAAATACGGTTTCATTTGATTGATTGGTTTCTAAAAAAAAATCAAACATTTTCTTATCCATGTAAATAGATATATATTAAAAATAAAATAAAAATATAAGTATCATTTTTGAGAATGCCCAAAATACCCATATTTCAGCATCAACGACCCAAAATACCCAGATCTGAATTATATGGCCCTAAATACTGACGGGATACGTATTTTGAAAAGGTGTATCCAATTTTATAAAAGACACGCATTTGTCAAATGTGCATCCAGGGATACGCATTTCAGGTATGCGTATCTGAACTTATTTTTTTAAAAAAATTCAAACACTTTCTTATCCATGTAAATAGTTATATATTAAAAATAAAATAAAAATATAAGTATCACTTTTGAGAATGCCCAAAATACCCACATTTCAGCATCAACGACCCAAAATACCCAGATCTGAATTGTATGGCCCTAAATACCGACGGGATACGCATTTTGAAAAGGAGTATCCAATTTTATAAAAGACCCGCATTTGTCAAATGCCCGCATTTGTCAAATGCGCATCGAGGGATACACATATCAGGTATGCGTGTCTTAACTTATTTTTTTTTAATTTTTTTACAAAAGATAATAACACAAATGCGTATCTTATCTTTTTTTTTTGCATTTTTCAATTTTTGGTTACTGAATAAAAGGAAAGATACGCATGTGTGACGTGCGTATCGCGTGATGCGCATTCTGAATATGCGTATCTCTGGATACGTATGTACCACATGCGTGTCAGGGGGTATTTTGGGCCATCTGTTTTGAACCTGGGCATTTTGGGCCATCTGTTTTCTATGGTGGGTATTTAGGGCCATCACATAGGTATTTAGGGCCATCTGTTTTTCATCCATATGGTTTCAAAATGGGTATTTTGATGAATAAAAAATGGGTATTTTTCATCTTCACCCTCAATTTAAATTCTAATTTATATTGAATCTATATATTTATATTTGATACTAAAGTCGTGTCTTCTACAAATTTAAATTATAATTCATACGTGGTATCTATATTATTCTAACTAATACTGAACTCAACTTATTTTACTACTTAATTTTTATTTAATTAATTTCTACAATAATTTTTATTATAACAAATAATTTCATTATTATATAAATATTATAGATCTATAAATTTATACCATCAAAAATTAATTTATCAAAATATAATTCGACTAGTTAAAATAAAATCATATATATTATTTATTTCGATTAAGACAAAATTATCATATTGAACCGGTTTTAAAAAATTAAAATCAAACTTAAAATAATTAGTTGGATTTTGTTAGTATAATTAGTCTCGGGTTAAAATACAATAATGTAGACAAATGATTTAAGATAAAATGTTGTTAATATCTGATTAAGCATAATTCATATATTATTGATCTAAACTAATACTTAATTTTTAATTAAAATATAATATTTTTGTAAAAACATGGAAAAATATCAATAAAATTATATCATTCGATAAGTATCATTTTCTTTTTCAAATATCTCTTATTAAAAAATTATGAATATATACGGGTATTGATATATTTATTATAAAATTATATTATTTAAAAGATTTAAATGAGAAAATTTAAGATTTCAATTTAATTTAATTTTTTTAAAAGGTATATAATATTAAAAAAAGATTTGTGCATCGCACGGATTTAAGCTGGTATAACTAAAAGTCATAAGAATTAATCAATTCACCGATTAAAAAAGGTTACACCACGTATAGAAAAGTAATCAAAATTCTTCTATTTATGATGCAAACATAATTATAAAATTAGTGAGATATTTTATTCATGTGAAATGACGGATTTGTTAGATATATTTGATAATGTCATGGCTAATATGATTTATGTTTAGTTTTCAGATCTTACTTAAACAGGATAAATCAGTACTTACTGGAAGTCAGGACTTAAGGATATCAGTACTTATATTATCAGGAGATAATCATCAGAAGATGGTTATCAGAACTTAAGTGCTGAAGTATGTTCAAATAAGGATAGTAGCTGATTAAAGGAAAGAAGATCGAGATAAACATAAGAAGAGATATGCATGAAGAAGGAGTTCCGTGAAGAATGGAATACTTGGAAGAAAAGATATCTGATTGATATATTTTAGGAAGCAGAATTATATTCCATATCAATTAGCGATTATCTTGTAATTGTGTAGTATATAAACACAGACATAGGGTTTACACTAGAAGTGTTATCATATTCGAGAAGATTATTCATTGTAACCCTAGCAGCTCTCGTGATATTTGTTCATCACTGAGAGGTAACAGTCCCATACTGTAACAGAGTTTATCGTTTCAATAAAGTTTGTTTTCTGTTACTTGAAATATTAAAAGTTCGATTTGATTGTATTTTACACTGTATTCACCCCCTCTATAGTGTGTGTGACCTAACAAGTGGTATCAGAGCCTATCTGTTAACGCACATACAGTTAAAGATCCAAACACAATCATGTCTGACACAGAAACTCCAACTAAGCCTACCAAAGCTGAAGAACCTCCAAAGACACAAATTCAAAGTCGGTATGAAACCATCAGAGTTCCCATACTGAGACCATCTGAATATGCCATATGGAAGGTGAGGATGACCATGTTTCTAGAAGCTACAGATCCAGAATATCTTGATAGAATCAAGGAAGGACCTCACAAACCAACCAAGCTCGCAGTTGCAGTTACAGGTGAAGCAGCAAAGACCGTACCAAAGGAGAAGAGTGATTATACTGCTGAAGATATCGCATCAATTGCTAAGGATGCTAAGGTATGACACTTACTGCATAGTGCCATTGATAATGTAATGTCAAATAGGGTAATTAACTGCAAGACTGCTAAAGAGATATGCGATGCTCTGGAAACAAGGTGTCAGGGAACTGATACAATTAAGAAGAACAGGAAGACAATACTCACTCAAGAGTATGAACACTTTGACTCAAAGGCTAATGAATCATTGACTGATTTATATGATAGATTTGTCAAACTCTTGAATGATCTGTCACTGGTTAATAATGAGTATGATCTTGAAGATTCAAACCTTAAATTCCTGTTAGCTCTTCCTGAATGTTGGGATTTGAAGGCAACAACAATAAGAGACAACTACAGTCTTGATGAAACAACTCTTGATGAAATTTATGGAATGCTCAAGACTTATGAACTTGAGATGGAACAAAGAAGCAAGAGGAAAGGAGGAAAGTCAAGGACAGTTTCTCTTAAGGCTGAAGAAGAATTCCCCAAGGTAGCTACTCAAGAAAAGACAAGGGTAAAGCTCTTTTCACAAAGTCTGATACTGAGTCATCAAGTTCTGAAAGTGATAATGACTCAGATTCTGAAAGCTTGCCTGAGACTGATGCTGATGAGGAGATGATGAAGCTGTGTGCTCTTATGGTGAAAGGGATCACAAAGATTGCATACAGGAAGTTCAGGAAGGGAAAGAAGTTTTCCAGGAAAGGCACAAGTTCTGATAAAAAGAATTTCAGAAGATCTGAGGGCAGAGGAGGAAAGTCTGATAAAGGAGATTATACCAATGTCAAATGCTAAAACTGTGGTGAGAAAGGCCACATATCTCCTGATTGCAAGAAAGTGAAGGGTGACAAAGGCAAGGCTCTGGTCACAAAGAAGAAAAGCTGGACAGACACCTCAGACTCTGAAAGTGAGGAGAACTATGCTTTGATGGCAAATGTTGATAAAGAAAGTGTTGAGAGCAGTTCTGAAGCTGCTGAAACAAAGGTACCTCAGACTACCTATGCTTTTCATACTGATGATATTAATGAGTTGAGAAGATATCTTAAAACCATGTTTGTTAGTTATATAGATCAAACTTTAACATGTGAAAGATTAACTTCTAAAAATCTTGCTTTTAAGAAAAGAAATGATTTCTTTGAAAAAGAGTTAGTTATGTTCCATCAAACTCAGAAGGATAGAGATGTTGCTTTTTATGTTAGGGATGAAGTGCTAAAAATGAATGAATCTCTAAAAACTGAGTTAGAAAAGGAAAGAGAGATAATCAGGACTTGGACTAACTCTGGCAGAACAACTCAAAATTTGCTAAGTAGTGAAAATTGGAAAGAGGGCTTAGGTTATGGAGAGGATAAGAATGATAAAGGAACTGTAGAAATTAAGCCTGTTGTTAAGCAAAAGCCAAAGTTAAAACCTGTTAAGTTTGTAACTGTAAAGTCTGATGATGATAAATCAGAAGTTAAAGAGGGATTAACTTCTTACAAACTAAAACAGGAAAAGACAGCTGAAGTAAACATAGGCTTAATAACTAAGAAGCAGCTTAAGCATAAGCTGAAAGATGTTAAGAATGCAAACAAGGTAAAATCACCTAGAAAAAATAGGAATGGAAAGGAAGGTGTGAATAAAAGCAATGATTATAAACCTGTTCCTGATGCTCCTAGGAAAACATGTCATAACTGTGGAAGTTCTAAGCATCTGGCTTCTTTTTGCAGGAAGAATAAGAACATAAACTCCTTACCTTCAAAATCAGGATTTAAGAGTCAACCTATTAGATATAAACCACAAAATCCTTATTTTCATTGTGGTAGTTTATGACATTCCATTTATACTTGTAAGGAATATCATAGTTTGTATTATGATTATTATCAATTAAAACCTTCTTTGAAGAAAGTTTCCATTATTCCTTCTAGTGTAAATTCTGATTCAAAGTCTGATAGTGTAAGTTCTGATAAGAAAAATGTTAACATAAATTCTGATGCTAAATCCGCTGCAAATGTTAACAAACTTGATAAGGCCAAAGGATTCAAGCAAGTCTGGGTCCTTAAAACTAATCATTAGTGGTCTTTGTGATTGCAGGGCAACAGGAAAAATATTCTAGTTCTGGACAGTGGATGTTCAGGACATATGACTGGAAATAAAGCCCTGCTATCACACTTTGTGGAGAAAGCTGGCCCAAGTGTTTCTTATGGAGATGGCAACATTGGAAAAACATTGGGATATGGCAATATCAATCTTGGGAATGTCATCATTAAAGAAGTAGCTCTGGTCTCAGGACTTAAACACAATCTGCTGAGTATAAGTCAAATATGTGACAGAGGTTATCATGTTGATTTCTTTGAAGAACACTGTGAAGTTGTGAGTAAATCCAAAGGCAAAGTTGTTCTAAAAGGATACATGCGTGGTAACATTTATGAAGCTAAGCTTTCAACAAGTACTGATGGTTCTGCAATCTGTCTGATGAGTAGAGCATCAATTGAAGAAAGCTGGAATTGGCACAAGAAACTCTCTCATTTAAATTTCAACAATATAAATGAACTAGTCAAGAAAGATCTTGTGAGAGGACTGCCAAAGTCAGTATTTGCTCCTGATGGCCTTTGTGATTCTTGTCAGAAGGCCAAACAAAGAAAATCTTCATTCAAGAGCAAGACTGAATCATCAATTCTTGAGCCTTATCATCTACTACATGTTGATCTATTTGGTCCAGTGAATGTCATGTTTATTGCAAAGAAGAAATATGCGTTGGTCATAGTGGATGAGTTCACCAGATACACATGGGTGAATTTTTTGCACACAAAAAGTGAAACTGCATCTATC
Organism: Apium graveolens; assembly: GCF_009905375.1. Classification (NCBI taxonomy): domain Eukaryota; kingdom Viridiplantae; phylum Streptophyta; class Magnoliopsida; order Apiales; family Apiaceae; genus Apium; species Apium graveolens. The sequence continues at coordinate 210,446,358 of NC_133656.1, forward strand.
TTGATTGATCATGTCAAATATCTGGATAAATTGGTCAAAGATTCTGTGAAAACCATAAGGAGTGATAATGGCACTGAGTTCAAGAATTTGATAATGGAAGAGTTCTGCAAAAACCATGGAATTAAGCATAAATTTTCTGCTCTGGAACTCCACAGCAAAATGGAGTTGTTGAAAGGAAGAATAGAACTCTAATTGAAGCTGCACGTACAATGCTTGAAGAAGCAAAGCTTCCAACCTATTTCTGGGCTGAAGCTGTGCAGACTGCTTGTTTTACTCAAAATGCAACACTCATTAACAAGCAAGGAAAAACACCATATGAGATGGTGAAGAAAAAGAAGCCAAATCTGAAGTACATTCATGTATTTGGATGCAAGTGTTTTGTTCTCAAGACTCATCCTGAACAGCTATCTAAATTTGATCTAAAAGCTGATGAATGAATCTTTGTTGGATATCTATTTTCCATAAAAGCCTTCAGAGTCTATAATTTGAGAACAAGAGTGGTCATGGAATCTATCGATGTCTCTTTTGATGACAAGAATATTACTGGTCTTGAAGATTTTATTGATCATGATCAGCTGAGATTTGAAAATGAAGACTCAAGTTCTGATACTGAAAATCCTGACAGTCTAAGTCCTGATACTGTAAACTCTGATGGATTAAACTCTGATGTTATTGAAACTGTGGTGACTACGCCAAAGGAAGATGCACCTATGCAGGGGGAGAATACTCAAGAACATACCACATCTCAAGAAGTATCAGAACATACATCTGGCTCTTCAAGTTCTGATTCGTCAAGTTCTGACAAGCCAAGTTCTGATAGTTCTGAAAATCTAAATTCTGAAGAATCCAACTCAGAGAGCATAGTTTCAGGGGGAGCATCAGAAAATGAAAATGAAGACAGCATGGATCATGGGGGAGCATCCAGTTCTAGAGAAAACCTTCCATCTGCAAGGAAGTGGACTAAATCATATACACATGATTTGATAATTGGAAATCCTGATGCAGGTGTTAGAACTAGAACATGTACTTCAAACGAATGTCTTTACAATTCTTTTCTCTCTCATACTGAGCCAAAGAAAGTGGAAGAAGCTCTTCAAGATGCTGATTGAGTGCAAGCAATACAGGAAAAGTTAAATGAATTTGAAAGAAACACAGTCTGGACCCTAGTGCCAAGACCAAAGAATAGATCTGTTGTTGGTACAAAGTGGGTGTTCAGAAACAAAACTGACAGTGATGGCATAATTACAAGGAATAAGGCAAGGCTGGTTGCAAAAGGATATTCTCAACAAGAGGGAATTGATTATGATGAAACATTTGCACCAGTTGCTAGGTTAGAAGCCATAAGGATATTTTTGGCTTATACTGCTCACAAAAAGTTTACTGTCTTTCAAATGGATGTGAAAAGTGCTTTTCTCAATGGAGAATTGGAGGAGGAAGTATATGTTAAACAACCTCCAGGCTTTGTAGATTCCAAACATCCAGATTATGTCTACAGGCTTGATAAAGCACTTTATGGACTTAAGCAAGCTCCTAGAGCATGGTATGAGACTTTAGCTCAGTTTCTTCTGGAAAGTGGATTCAACAGAGGAACAATAGACAAAACACTGTTCTACCTCAACTGTAACGCCCCCAAATCCGGGGTCAGAGGATTTGGTCGTCACGAAGAAACCTCAATCCAAAACAACCTATTTAATCGATAAATAAATGTCAGCGGAAGATATTTGACATAAATGACCCCAATTAATCTAGTATCTTTTAAGGTTACAGTTCTAGAAACAAGATATCCAAATTCCAAAAATAAATTATTTTTTTTCACTTTCTTTTGAAACTCTTTTCAATAAATTCCAACTCAAAACTAAACCCACTAGTATAACTTCGAAATGAAGTATACTAGGCCCAAATAAAATATACAACTATAATATAATATAATATAAATAACTTTACATAAAAGAACTTACACTAATTCGCAAACCCTGGACCAACCACCCTCCAAGAGCTACTTCTTGCTTCCTCGAATTACGTGGCTAAACAGCAAGCTAATCCTCACTGGAGGTTAAATTTAAAAACAGGCAAGTATGAGCGAAAGAAATGCTCAGCAAGATCATTATGACATATATAGGGTCATTTTGATATAAAACCGACATCTGCATCAGCGCAGAACATTTAAAATCATAATTGCTGAATCATAAAATTTTAATTGAGGAATCCTAGAATTGATTCCTTGATTGTATTCAAAACCATTTTGATATTTTTGAGCGAAATGCTTCAGCAATACTTTGAATCTTGACAAGAATCAAACTCTTAAAACAGTGTTTACGGAAATATCGTAAACCACAATAACATGAAACAATGATTATGGATTGAATCATAAACTTTATTCAAAACCGAACTCTTCAAATTAATATTTATTTTGCTGTCATATCAAATTAGATATCAATACGAACTTTGATGCTCACAACATTCCATACTGAAGTCAACATCATTCATCTATATTAATACCACCTTTGATATTTAACAACATTCCTGATGATCAGTCATGAAACAACACCGATATCCCGCAGCCATACCGTTAATATAGGTACTACCCGTATCCCGAAGACATACGGTACCTATAGGGCGCCAGAAAAGGCATAACAAGCCTTGTAAGATATTACACTTCTGTATTACACTTCTGTATAATAGCTCACGCTGGACCGGTGCTTCGACCTCTTACGCAATCAGTAACCATTCAATCTCAAAACCTTTTATTGAAAAGGGGTCATAATACTCGACACCCGAAACAATTTTATTCCCTCATTCACTTGGGCAGGAATACTTGCAACAAAATCATTTTTCTCAAAACCCAAAACATTTGTAAATCTATTCTGAACATAGAATAGCAGAAGAGTGCTTGCATAAACAGAATTATTTAATTCAGCGATATGTAAAACATTTATCTATCTTGAATTGAATAGGGAAAGCAATACTTGCATGATAAGATTCAAAATAATTATCACTTGAATAATAAGTGATGATAGAAATACTTGCCTTTGGGTTTTAGCAGTTAGTCACACTTGCAAAAACGCATCTATTATGACATTCTGCCTCAAAACATCACAGTCTTTATTCAACTAATCATTTGGTCTGCTGCTCATGCAGTGCTGCAACCCAAGATTTCATACTATTTAACTCTACTCTTCACCCATTCTATTTGGTCCTGATCGACTTGAGGAATCCACATCTATAATTAAAATATAGAACTTTAATCGTCTAAACAATAATCACTCGACGAACTGCGCGTCAAAAGCCTATCGTCTACCCATACGATAGCCAACACATAAATATAACAGACAATCACATGACTCTTGATCCACATATGCACATAATTCACATAGCATATAAGCACATAACTCATATATCACATAATTCATATCACATAAGACTCGGTTCATCAAAAGGTTCGACTCGGTACGTTTAAAACGGAAATCGGGTCAAAAATATGATCAAAATTGACTCAGAATGATTAACAAATCAAACGACCTTTGAAACCAAAAGAATTTGGGTCTCGAAAGTATTTTTATTGAAAGCAAAATATTTTTCTGAGTCTAGAGGCGTTCGTTTCGTATTAAATGGATGAACAGTTTATTTATAAAAATATCTTGTCCCAACATGTAATTAAGTTTCGTAAAAATTTAATTATATAACCTCGTTCGACGTCTCCGATAATCGTAGGTTACGTTCCCGTATTTTCGGAATTAATTTCCCGAAAATCGGGCAGTGTCTCTTTTGTTTATCGGCCTACCCGTCGAACATCCCGACGTCAATCACAACAACATCAATCAATCGCAATCTACAATTCAATCACCAACTTCAATTAACAACGCCAAATTGTAATTCACCAATTCCAATTAAATACAATTAATAATCGCTATCAACCGTGTTTTTATATTTTAATCCGTATTTTACAATTTTTATTCGTATTTTATGTTTTAAATCGTATTTTTATAATTTAAATCATATTTTGTATTTTTAAATCGTGGGACTCAGAACAACGTCATCACCGCCCACCGTCCGCTCGTAACGAGTCATCGCGGTACGGCGGCAAAATTTATTGGTGCCCGAAATATTCGGGTATCCGAATGAATTCCACCGATTAATTTATAATCCTCGCATATAAATTATTTATTTCACGAAATCAATCAAATAATCTTTCCTGCAAAGAAAATTAAAAAAAATAAAATTTTAATCAGAACCATTTGAACCAAGGCAACACAGGCAACACACTCGCGTGCTAAGCACGCGCCACCACAACAGAAACGGGGCAGAACACGGCCAGAACGGGCCGGAAAATATCACACAACACACTCACTTCCACAGCCGAAAACACACAGACACACAACACGATACACACACACGATTTCACACACACAGAAATGTATACATACAGAAAGTATGTATATATATAAACATGAAACAATCGATGAATAAATAGGAGGAAGGGCGGCGATTACTACCGGAAAACGGAGGAAGGCAGCGGCTGAAATCCGCGAAACAGCAGCGGAAAGAATAATAATAAGAAAGGGAAGAAGAGAGGGAAGAAAGAGGGACAAGGAGAGAGTATTACATAGACAGAGAGGGATGAGAGATCGAGATATTGAAAGCGGAGGGAGTAAGCCGAGAAGGAAGAAGAAACGGGGGGGGGGGGTTCCCCTCTTTTATTTTTTTTATTTGCTTGCTTGACAGGTGTTGCATTGAGCACAGGGACACAAACACGTGTCCACAAATTGTTTTATAAAGCCGACACGTATATGCGAGGACAACTACGAACCTTTTAAAGCCCCGCTCGACCCGAAATTCGAAGTCCGATAAATTAAGAAAGTTACCATAATAATCTTAAATTATTATAAATATCCCGAAGTAAATAAAAATGTAACTTTCGAAATTTTAAAACAATTTCTAAAATACACTTTATACCCGCTTTTATCAATTAAACGAATCGACGCGCGGGTGATATTAATCCCAAAATTTTCAAAATAATTTTAAAATTCTCGGAATATTCCAAACTTCAATAAATATGAGTTTCATAATTTTTGAAGAATTTTGGAATTAAATACGGATTTTACAAATAAATGAAATCAGAAAATCATACAAGGCTAAATAATTGATGAAATATTGATTTCTAAATTTTATAAAATCCTAAAAATAATTAATGTAATTATAAAGTCATAAAAATAATTTTAAAGATAATTTAATTATTTATGAAATTAAATTTTTAATAAAATCACTTTTAAAGACAAAAACAAAACGATACGACTCAGTAATTAATAATACAAATAATCTTCAATCACAACTGAGTCCCACACGATTAATATTACATATAACACATAGCAGACAAAATATCCATTCAATCCCTAATATTACTAAACGAACTCAATTTACCGATATCAATAAAATCGGCTTTCAAATAACTTTTGAAAATAATACATTTAAGCAAATATTTTCAGAAATTAATAAGGATCGATATAACACTTAACAATTACCACATTACCATTTAATAACACAACTCGTCAAATAGGAATAAAATATCCACCATTTTATTCCTTCCTAATCAGAAAATCACCTAAACATATTCAAATAATAATCTTGAAAAAATATGGGATATCACAATCTACCCCCCTTATAAGGATTCCGTCCTCGGAATCAGCAGAAGAAAGCACTAAGGGTTTTCTAACCAACTTTCCATTTCCAAATAACCTCAATTTTCCATAATCTCAAACAAATCTTGTATTCCTTGTATAATAAAATTTTTACAGGAGCTTCACTGTGTACCACTGTTCCGTCTACATCCTTTGACCAATTTCTCAATAGAATCACTTTTACTGATCGCGAGAAAGAAGAATAGAGAGAAAGATTGAAAGATTGAAAGAAGAAAAGAAAGAGAGATAAAGAGAGAAATAAAGGAACATATTGACTTCGCTATATGCCCCTGATATTTTAATCGCATCGCAGTCCACTGTCGTCCTTCGTAATTCCATCACATCGCCTTACTTTGACTTGACCAGGATACTTAACTTAACTTGATTGGCATACCTTCGAATGTTTGGGATGACAAAATCATGGAATTTCAAAAAGAAATGAATTTGATACCATAACGGGACCAAGATCTGAATTTGAGAAAAAGTATTGTTGAAATAGGAGAATAACTGAGAGATCAATAAGATCAAATGAACTTGGTATTGTGTGTCTAAATTAAGACACTACTAAAGGTTGTTAACCTTCATGTATTCACAATACACACAAGTGATGGCATCCCATCCAACTCCTATCACACAGACATGTATACTTTGTGTCCCCTAAAGTTAGGGTTGTTCATCTCAGTCAAAATAAAAGAATATCAAAGGAATCCAAAATCAAATGAATAAAACTGAAAAGATTTCAAAGCTGATATTTCTGGAGAAAAATAAAATCCAGAAAACAATATTCTGGAACAAAATGATAAACGAGTGTTAGGGAATATATCCTCTAACAATTGCTTCTTTTTGAGGGATGTCAAAAGGAATTATAGAAAGAGAAGGTATTGCCAAAGTCTTAATATTTTTCTTCAATTTGAACTCTCCAGTTGAATCGTCACCCACTTCTAGACACTTTTTCACGTTCCAAGGATATCGATAATCTCCATCGTCGTCGAATCGTAGTCTCGAAAGATTCCACAATAGAAGTTTGCAGCTTTCCGGAGTTCCATCCAGCTCAGCACAATCATCTCGAACGAATGCGCCTATCTTAACTTACTCATTGGTACTATATCCAATAGTCCAACGGGAACTCAATATAAGCTCAAACGTCCTCACATAGCTATACACACTCCTACACACTCTCGTTTCTAGTTTACTATAACCTCGGCTCTGATACCAACCTGTAACGCCCCCAAATCCGGGGTCAGAGGATTTGGTCGTCACGAAGAAACCTCAATCCAAAACAACCTATTTAATCGATAAATAAATGCCAGCGGAAGATATTTGACATAAATGACCCCAATTAATCCAAGATCTTTTCAGGTTACAGTTCTAGAAACAAGATATCCAAATTCCAAAAGTAATTTTTTTTTTCACTTTCTTTTGAAACTCTTTTCAATAAATTCCAACTCAAAACTAAATCCACTAGTATAACTTCGAAATGAAGTATACTAGGCCCAAATAAAATATATAACTATAATATAATATAATATAAATAACTTTACACAAAAGAACTTACACTAATTCGGAAACCCTGGACCAACCACCCTCCAAGAGCTTCTTCTTGCTTCCTCGAATTACGTGGCTAAACAGCAAGCTAATCCTCACTGGAGGTTAAATTTAAAAACAGGCAAGTATGAGCGAAAGAAATGCTCAGCAAGTTCATTATGACATATATAGGGTCGTTTTGATATAAAACCGACATCTGCATCAGCGCAGAACATTTAAAATCATAATTGCTGAATCATAAAATTTTAGTTGAGGAATCCTAGAATTGATTCCTTGATTGTATTCAAAACCATTTTAATATTTTTGAGGGAAATGCTTCAGCAATAATTTGAATCTTGACGAGAATCAAACTCGTAAAACAGTGTTTACGAAATATCGTAAACCACAATAACATGAAACAATGATTATGGATTGAATCATAAACTTTATTCAAAACCGAACTCTTCAAATTAATATTTATTTTGCTGTCATATCAAATTAGATATCAATACGAACTTTGATGCTCACAACATTCCATACTGAAGTCAACATCATTCATCTATATTAATACCACCTTTGATATTTAACAACAACGTAAGTATCAGCGTAAATCAAAATCTGAATCAAAACCGCACTTTACCATTATTCCAAAATAGAAACAGTTGATAAATCATTCCTTATAAGATTATCAAAAGCAATATAATAATATCGATTGGAACCAAATTATGCACTATGCTGTTCCTGATGATCAGTCATGAAACAACACCGGTATCCCGCAGCCATACCGTTAATATAGGTACTACCCGTATCCCGAAGACATACGGTACCTATAGGGCGCCAGAAAAGGCATAACAAGCCTTGTAAGATATTACACTTCCGTATTACACTTCTGTATAATAGCTCATGTTGGACCAGTGCTTCGACCTCTTACGCAATCAGTAACCATTCAATCTCAAAACCTTTTATTGAAAAGGGGTCATAATACTCGACACCCGAAACAATTTTATTCCCTCATTCACTTGGGCAGGAATACTTGCAACAAAATCATTTTTCTCAAAACCCAAAACATTTGTAAATCTATTCTGAACATAGAATAGCAGAAGAGTGCTTGCATAAACAGAATTATTTAATTCAGCGATATGTAAAACATTTATCTATCTTGAATTGAATAGGGAAAACAATACTTGCATGATAAGATTCAAAATAAATATCACTTGAAGAAATAAATGATGATATAAATACTTGCCTTTGGGTTTTAGCAGTTAGTCACACTTGCAAAAACGCATCTATTATGACATTCTGCCTCAAAACATCACAGTCTTTATTCAACTAATCATTTGGTCTGCTGCTCATGCAGTGCTGCAACCCAAGATTCCATACTATTTAACTCTACTCTTCACCCATTCTATTTGGTCCTGATCGACTTGAGGGATCCGCATCTATAATTAAAATATAGAACTTTAATCGTCTAAACGATAATCACTCGACGAACTGCACGTCAAAAGCCTATCGTCTACCCATACGATAGCCAACACATAAATATAACAGACAATCACAGGACTCTTGATCCACATATGCACATAATTCACATAGCATATAAGCACATAACTCATATATCACATAATTCATATCACATAAGACTCGGTTCATCAAAAGGTTCGACTCGGTACGTTTAAAACGGAAATCGGGTCAAAAATATGATCAAAATTGACTCAGAATGATTAACAAATCAAACGACCTTTGAAACCAAAAGAATTTGGGTCTCGAAAGTATTTTTATTGAAAGCGTAATATTTTTCTGAGTCTGGAGGCGTTCGTTTCGTATTAAACGGATGAACAGTTTATTTATAAAAATATCTTGTCCCAACACGTAATTAGGTTTTGTAAAAATTTAATTATATAACCTCGTTCGACGTCTCCGATAATCGTAGGTTACATTCCCATATTTTCGGAATTAATTTCCCGAAAATCGGGCAGCGTCTCTTTTGTTTATCGGCCTACCCGTCGAACATCCCGACGTCAATCACAACAACATCAATCAATCGCAATCTACAATTCAATTACCAACTTCAATTAATAACGCCAAATTGTAATTCACCAATTCCAATTAAATACAATTAATAATCACTATCAACCGTATTTTTATATTTTAATCCGTATTTTACAATTTTTATTCGTATTTTGTGTTTTAAATCGTATTTTTATAATTTAAATCATATTTTGTATTTTTAAATCGTGGAACTTAGAACAACGTCATCACCGTCCACCATCCGCTCGTAACGAGTCATCGCGGTACGACGGCAAAATTTATTGGTGCCCGAAATATTCGAGTATCCGAATGAATTCCACCGATTAATTTATAATCCTCGCATATAAATTATTTATTTCACGAAATCAATCAAATAATCTTTCCTGCAAAGAAAATTAAAAAAAATAAAATTTTAATCAGAACCATTTGAACCAAGGCAACACAGGCAACACACTCGCGTGCTAAGCACGCGCCCCCACAACAGAAACGGGGCAGAACACGGCCAGAACGGGCCGGAAAATATCACACAACACACTCACTTCCACAGCCGGAAACACACACACACACAACACAATACACACACACGATTTCACACACACAGAAACGTATACATACAACAAGTATGTATATATATAAACATGAAACAATCGATGAATAAATAGGAGGAAGGGCGGCGATTACTACCGGAAAACGGAGGAAGGCAGCGGCTGAAATCCGCGAAACAGCAGCGGAAAGAATAAAAATAAGGAAGGGAAGAAGAGAGGGAAGAAAGAGGGACAAGGAGAGAGTATTACATAGACAGAGAGGGATGAGAGATCGAGAGATTGAAAGCGGAGGGAGTAAGCCGAGTAGGGAGAAGAAACGAGGGGGGGGTTCCCCTATTTTATTTTTTTTTATTTGCTTGCTTGACAGGTGTTGCACTGAGCACAGGGACACAAACACGTGTCCACAAATTGTTTTATAAAGCCGACACGTATATGCGAGGACAACTACGAACCTTTTAAAGCCCCGCTCGACCCGAAATTCGAAGTCCGATAAATTAAGAAAGTTACCATAATAATCTTAAATTATTATAAATATCCCGAAGTAAATAAAAATGTAACTTTCGAAATTTTAAAACAATTTCTAAAATACACTTTATACCCACTTTTATCAATTAAACGAATCGACGCGCGGGTGATATTAATCCCAAAATTTTCAAAATAATTTTAAAATTCTCGGAATATTCCAAACTTCAATAAATATGAGTTTCATAATTTTTGATGAATTTTGGAATTAAATACGGATTTTACAAATAAATGAAATCAGAAAATCATACAGGGCTAAATAATTGATGAAATATTGATTTCTAAATTTTATAAAATCCTAAAAATAATTAATGTAATTATAAAGTCATAAAAATAATTTTAAAGATAATTTAATTATTTATGAAATTAAATTTTTAATAAAATCACTTTTAAAGACAAAAACAAAACGATACGACTCAGTAATTAATAATACAAATAATCCTCAATCACAACTGAGTCCCACACGATTAATATTATATATAACACATAGCAGACAAAATATCCATTCAATCCCTAATATTACTAAACGAACTCAATTTACCGATATCAATAAAATTGGCTTTTAAATAACTTTTGAAAATAATACATTTAAGCAAATATTTTCAGAAATTAATAAGGATCGATATAACACTTAACAATTAGTACATTACCATTTAATAACACAACTCGTCAAATAGGAATAAAATATCCACCATTTTATTCCTTCCTAATCAGAAAATCACCTAAACATATTCAAATAATAATCTTGAAAAAATATGGGATATCACATCCACCATGGAAAGGACTTACTTTTGGCCCAGATTTATGTTGATGATATCATTTTTGGGTCTACAAATGATAAACTTTGCAAGAAGTTTGCCAAACTAATGCAGTCAAGGTATCAGATGAGTATGATGGGGGAACTTAGCTATTTTCTGGGCCTTCAAGTCAAGCAAAATGAAGAAGGCACTTTTATTTGTCAAACTAAGTACACCAGAAACTTGCTGAAGAAATTTGGAATACAAGATTGTTCAAGTGCATCCACTCCCATGGCCACTGCAACAAAACTGGATAAGGATAATGGTAAATCAGTAGATATTACTGATTACAGAGGTATGATTGGCTCTCTACTCTATCTAACTGCTAGTAGACCTGATATCATGTATGCTACCTGTCTTTGTGCAAGATTTCAAGCAGATCCAAGAGAACCTCACTTAACAGCTGTGAAAAGAATTTTTAAATATCTTAAGGGAACAGCTGATCTGGGATTATGGTATCCCAGAGAATCAGATTTTAAACTAATAGGTTACTCAGATGCAGATTTTGCAGGTTGCAAAATTGACAGGAAAATCACAAGTGGAAGCTGCCAATTTCTTGGAGGCAAATTGGTTTCTTGGTTAAGCAAGAAACAAAAGTCAATTTCCACATCAACTGCAGAAGCAGAATATATTGCTGCAGGAAGTTGTTGTGCACAGATTCTTTGGATGAAGAATCAGTTACTGGATTATGGGTTAACATATTTCAAAATCCCTATTTACTGTGATAATCAAAGTGCTATTGCTATGACAGGTAATCCAGTTCAACACTCTATGACAAAGCATATCAGCATCAGGTACCACTTCATCAGGGAACATGTAGGTGAAGGTACAGTGGAATTGCACTTTGTTCCAACAGATCAACAACTAGCAGATATCTTCACAAAACCATTGTGTGAAGCTACTTTTACAAGATTGGTAAATGAACTTGGAATGGTTTCAGGTTCTTTCTCTAAATCTGCTTAGTTTTGTTCTGTTTCATCAGACTTTATGATCAGTATTTACAGAATTCAATCTCTTTGTGTATTCTGTGCTTAAATGAAAAATATGTTTAAGTACTGACTGTTGTCTGATCAATGTTTCTAAACTCTGATAGTGATATGTCTGTTTAGGTAACTATTCAATCCTATGAGGATATCTGTGCTAGATGCTGACCTAGTAGTCTTCAATAAACAAGGGATCCCATGTAAGAAGTAATTATTTCTGTGGAAATCTATTGACACAAGCAAATTCTGATAATTGAGCTTAGTTGAGTTTACTTTGTCTATCTTATTACTAAGTCACAAACTAGAATAATGCTACTCATCTGTTAAGTTCTGATGTTAGTAAATCTGTTGAATGAACTAAGTGCTGATAAACCTCACTTATAAAAAAAAAACGAAACAAGGATTAAAAATCAGGTACTCCTTTGAGATCTAGAGTAAAAATGTGGAAGGAAAGACCCAAGTGCATTGCTAGTATTAAGTAATATACATCAGAAAAACAAATAAAATATTTTCTTGGTGACTTTTCACACTTTATGATTACTAGAGAAATACTCTGATAATAGCATAAATTCTGATAAGCAGTCGTGACTCACTTACACTGAGAAGCCACTGTAAAAAGGAATTTAAAAAGATGCACAAAATTAGCACACAATAGTTGAGGTGGACTCAAGCATGAACTCATTCAACAGTAGGTTTCAGGATAATGACAGCTCTTTAGCAAAGTTTTAGTTATGCCTTATTTCTAAGATGTACTGAAGTGAATCAGACTTTACTCTTTGTCTGATATTTAGCTTAATGCACACACTAACCACTCCATATGAATGATGAAAATCACTGTGGTGATCTATGTTGTTTTAGATGAACAGTCATTGCTTATATAGGCATTCTCTTGCCTATATAAGCAACCACTTCACATCAGCCTTCCCATCAAATCTTTTCTCACAAACTCACCTTCATACTTTTTATATCAAAAACACCATGGTCAGATACAATATGTTTTTGAACTACGAAACTTTCAACATGGAGCTGAGTTGTGCTGATTGGCAGCAGGAATGGCACGTTACTGCCATTTCTGATGAGATATGGGACTCCATTCCACATGAGGTACTCACCCACCTCCTGTTCTTCTATATGGATTACCATCGCCATCTGGAGCGATTGGAGGAGGAAAGGCTGGAAGCTATCCGCCAACAAGAGCGAATCATACGACTCGCTATTCTGTTTTTCTTCATCATCAGCCTTGCCCTGCTTCTTGAGCTAGGACAAAGGCTGTTGACGTTAGGTTTAGCAGTTTAGGGAAATCTTGTACAAGTTCTGATGTAATTTAAATTTCATGAATGTATTCTCTTGATATATTAATGAAATTTGTTTTTGTTTCAAGATCTTGTCTCTGAGATATTTTGTAATGCATTGATAAATCCTGATATATATTCATATTCTGATGACCATATAAATTTTGTTTTAACTTAAGTTCTGATTTTATTTTAATCAGTACTTGCTCATCTGATTTATTATGGTCATTTTCACTTGATTTTTTTTCCAGAATATTGATGTTGCAGTGATAAATAATTAAATAAGTGGGAACGGTTTCAATTTTGAATTAAAACTGTTTCACCTTGATTAATGGAATAACTGGGTAAGTGGAACGGTTTTTCCTTGAAAAATTGCAAGTGGGTAAGTAATGATTACTGTTTTCTCGAGCCCAGTCACTATCCGTTATTACTGCATGTCTGACAGGTGTCCAACGGTTACATTTTTTTTAGGTATAAGTAAGACAGAGAGAGGATTTTTTAATCTTTTATTTCCTTTCACACTTTTTCTCTCTATTTGCTTTTACTCTCTTACTTCTTCTAACGTTGGTTTTTCATATAGACATTCTATCAAACACCTAACAGGCACTTACACATCTCGATTAATTTCATGGCACCAAAGGATTTAATCATTGATGGAGCTAAATTTGTTCCAAACAATTATGCTGCTATTCTTGATAATGCTGAAGCTCCATCTGAATTGCATTTTGTGCAAGATCTTCTTGCACATAGTGAAATCGGGTATGCATTGACCCAACCTTCCGTCTTCTCAAGTCAACGAGTTCTGACACTTTGGAGGACTGGAAACTTTGATAATGGTGGTCCAAATGGTACTCCTAGTATTGTTTTTAAAGTGGGTAATTCTTCATATGCAGTCACTCCTGGTACAATACGTAAGGCTCTACATCTCCCAGAAGGATGTACTTTTTCAATTCCAGAGGAATCAGCTCTTCAGGAGTTAATGGCCAGTTTGGGATATGAACAGAGTTTGGCAAAGCTTGGGCAGTTGAAACGGGCTCATATCAGGAGGGAATGGAGCTTCTTCTTCGACTGCATCACTAAAGCTTTTGGGAACAAGTGTTCGAATTTTGATGCCATCCCCATAATGAGTCAGCACATCGGGTATGCCATTATAAACCAAACTCATTTTGATTTTGCAATGGCTATAATTGGTTTTATTGGGGATAGGATGACAGAGGATAGGAATGTTGTCTACTTTGCTAGATTCTGTCAACTTATATATACTTTTTGTACTGATGAACCTCAACTAATTAGTACCTCAACTCCACCTTTTAAAGTTGCAAAACGATACTTTAATGACCTGGTAAATGCTGACACTAAGAAACCAGTGGATAGACCTTTACAGATTCCTCAGTCTGTAAAACAGATCTTAGTAAATGCTGATCCTGATACTTATAAATTTGTTTATCCTGATGTCCAATCAACAACAACCTCCTAAACACCACAACAACCATCAACACCTACCACCCATACTACTCAACCTACACTAAGGCAATATCTTAGATTATATTTCTCAACTTCACAGACAGTTCAACCCTCATCCTCAGAACCTCCTGTGAACCCTTCATCTTCTAAGCCTAAGAGGACAAAGACTGTTCCTCAAACACCTCAAAAGAGAAGGAGGATTGTTTTGAGAGATGAATCTGATACTGAGGAACAGGTTCCTTCTTCAGAACCTGTTGTTAAAGAAGCTGAGAAAGTGACTTCTCAGAAGGATTCTGGAATTGGGGGATCTAGGCTTCTCAAGAGGCTTCGAAGAATGACTGTTCCTGAAACTCCCAAGGAATCCATATCTACAAAGAGATACAAGAAACAGAGGGCAAAAAGGCCAGTTTCAGATGATGAAGAAGCAGCAGCTAAGGAAGGGGATCAGGAATCTCTGATCTCACAAGAAAAGGAATCTGCTCCAGTCTCTACTTCTCCATCAACTCCAACTCAGGAAGCTGTTACTGAAAAGGCCACCACACCATCTATATCTCCTATTCAAAAATCTGTATCTCCTGTTGATCCAGGCACAAGTGCTGATATTGATATTCAGACCTTGGTTGTGCCTGAAGTAATTCTCTTAGAAGCTCCAACAACAACTAATCCTTCAACAACACCTGTTACTGATGCCGTTCAAACTCCAGAGTTATCTACTACACCTTCTCTACATCTAGATGCCGATGATCAGAATTTCGGTGAGCATCAGGATATGGTTGTTGATCAGAACTTAGAATCAGATCAGCAATTAGAGGATGTTGAAGCCTCCATTGCTACTCACACTGTTGTTTTATCAGAAGATACTGATTCTGTAAGTTCTGATGCTGCAAATGCTGGAGATACTGGTGATGCTGCTCTACAAGCAGATGCTGATGAAGCAGGTCCTTCAGAACATGCTCCTCAACAAACAGTTCTTAAATCTGAACTTGTTAAGAAGTTTGTTACAAGAGAAGCACCAGTACCTTGGAGTGAAACTTGAAAGAAATATGTCCTAAGTCCAATCACGTATGAGGATTTAGGAATAACTTTTATGTAATCTGTTTTGATTTCATTGATATTAATAAAAGACTTGTTTTGTTTTTATTACGGGCTCTATCTATTTAAGTGTTTAAATAAGATATACCATAGTTTAGAGTAAAGTTTTTTATGGATTATGATGAGATCATAATAGTGAGACCTAAAAGATGATAACTCTAAACTTAAATAGTTCATGGTCATAGGATTACTAACTGGTAATTAATAATCCGCAAAGATTGGTACATACTATGCTTGCTCCCTTCAGGAGGATGTCTGTTCTCATAGGCATTTGTGTGGTGACACTATAGCTAGTATGTAGGTGCTTATTAGGGAATAAGTTCACTGAACATGACTCGATAAGTTGAACAACTAATGGAGATTACTCACGTGTCAATAGTTATTCACTGAGTGATAGTTGTACAAGTGTCCTTAGACTTGAGATCGTTAAAGGTATCTTATATATAATGAACTGTGCTTTGGTTTAGTCCTTAATCTCAAGGACATCCATTAGGTCTATTTTGGGCATAGGGATTTGTGTATAGAGATAGTTAACGTCAATAGAGGATCTACCCCTTCCACTATAGGAAGAGAATATCCTATGTTATTCTTAGTATGCGAGTTTTGGAATCTCTGGCCAGAGTGTATGAAATTAGAAAGGAGTTTCTAATTTGCATTAATATGAACTTTGCATTATGAATAAGAAATCATATGATTAAATTTGATAGGCTTGACACAAAATCCATGCCTTGTATTTAATCGGGATATTATAAGGGTAGAAGGAATTCATTATACGGTAACTATTCACTGACAGGTTCTTGGTATTCTAAGCAGTGAATTCATATTATCCGGATAGTCGCGATATGTTGAGAAGCATCACTCACGATGTAGAATAAATATAATTAATCAGTTAATTATATTTAGTGAAATTTAGTATTCATGTAAATAATTAATAAAAGTTTATTATTATTTATTTCTACTACCGGCATAATATTGAACATACAGGTTCACACCATAAAAGAATATTTTCTTTGATGAAATAATGAGAGAGAGAATTATTTTCTAAATAGTTAAGAAAAGAAATAATGATTAAAATAGTTTTAATTATTATTAAAGCATTTTATGAAGATAAAATGTGGGGGTTAATATATATAAAGATATATTATAAAACCCTAGGAGAGCCCTATAAATAGAATGAGATGGATGGCTCATTATAATTAACATACATAATTTTGGTTTGGTGAAAACCCTAGCCTCCATCTTCTTCCTCTCTCTCTCTCTCTCAAAAACTCCATTTTTATAAAAGCTCAGTTTTATAAAAAGGTTCATCGAAGAGGATCGTTCTTGGTGGATACCGGTAGAGTGCTTCACACACTGAGGAGCAACTGCTAGCACTCCAATTTTATAAAGCTTCGATTCGCGAGGTATGATTTCGATTCCTCAGTTTTTCCCTTTTATATGTTTTTCTATATGTGCGGTATATGGTTTTTACGGAATAAATCCGTAAATTCCATCATTGGCATCAGAGCTAGGTTCTGCATATAGAGATTCATATAAAAAATTTCAGATTTTTTTATGCATGTATGGATTTATTATGATTTTTTCAAGTTTATTTGGATTTAATTATGAATTAATTCGAAATAATTTTTGCATGAGATTTTGACTACTGATCTGGGTTCTACAAGTGTTGTAGATCATCTAGGTATTTTTTTCATAATTTTGTGATGTGTAGATTATTTGTTATGAATTTTTTAAAATTGTTTTAATTAAAATTCATGAAATAATTATGCATGTGAATAATTATGATTAAAATTTGCACAAGGACCCATGGCTGATTTGGTATTTTTCTGCTACTCCCTGATTTAAGAAATCATATTATTTTGATTTTTATTAATTTATTAATTAAATGTTAATTAATTTATTAATAATAAAATTAAAATAATAACATATTAATAAAGAGTTATTAATAAGGGAGTAAAGGAAAATGGGAGTTATTTTTTTTTTTGTAACAACAAGAAAGACAAACAGACACGTCGCAGGAGAAGGAACAAAACAAAAAAAAAACCTGTTGTGGCTGTGCCAAATGCGTTACACACTGTTGCGCATTTACGGAATGCGTTACACGCGTAAATGGCTCAACAGTGTTGTAACGCATTACGTACATGCGTTACAGCCCGTATGTCCACATTAAATTTGATTTTTTGGGAGTTTCGTAACTCCGTTTTGGGCGTGCAATATATCGTTGGATTCGTTTTTCCGAGACGGATCTAATGGAGTGGTCAAATATTTTTTTATATAAAATTTTTGAACTGTTTATATTCCCGAAAGTGTTTTAAAGCATGTTTTAATTATTTTAATTGCTTTTAAATGCTATAATAAATCCATACATCATTATATCAATGTGTGACATGATATTACTTGCATGCTTACTTATTTATTTATTTTTATATATGAGATATATGCCTGTGTTTACCATGCGATGATAGATTTAGGTGAACTTAAATCAATATAAGGCGTGCTCTAGAAAATCTAGAATAAGAATTGTTTCTTGCCTTGACAATAATATTATGAATACAATAATGAGATTCTTGTGTTTATGAAACACGTAATTAAATATGAATTTTCAATTTTGAGAGAAATGATGATTCTGTCAACAACATATTTCTATCTGTAAGAAAGGGTTATTAAGTGACGCCTCTTGACAATGCTCCACCCGATCTGGGAATCATCTGATTATCGATTATTGATTTGAAATATTTAATTTAAAAGGAAGAATCTCTTTATAATATGATTATGATTGTAACGTAATATAATCCCTCTAAAATTAAATAATATCAAGTAGTAATTGGCCAATGACACAACGGGCTTGTGTCGGTCATAGCCTTCCAACATGATAGAAAGTGGTTCTTATTTTTAAATCATTGTCATTTCGTGCTACAGCCGAGGGCTTTGATTTCGAAATAAGAAATACTTGTCTATTACATAGAGATGTGTACATTGAATTAGAATCTAAAGGTCGTTACGTGCTACAGCCGTGGGCCGTTGGAGACTGATTCAATTGTACGAAATGTTGGGTTAGATTTGACTTAGAATATTGAGTTTGTCGTGCTACAGCCGTGACTCAATTATTCAAGAGGCTAAAATTATATTAGGGAATAACATAAGATGTAATTGACAAGAGTTGTCTGCCTATTGAACATCACATGACGTTTCGTGCTACAGCCGAGGTTGTGTAATGTAATGTAGGATCCCTATTCCCACTAGCATTATGAATGCCTAATTTTCACTTAGGGGGTGTATAAATTAGATAAACTAGTGGGAGCCACTTATGAATAAAGACCCGATTCATATAGTGTTTTGAAATGAAATTGAATATTTGCTAAGTGTTGTTATGTGTTTATCATTTACAGATTTACTATATACGTTATGTCTTCTGCACTATCACTCCGGAGTATACTAGATGCTCACAAGTTGACTGGTCCTAATTTTGCTGACTGGCTTCGAAACTTGAGAATTGTTCTCAGGGTGGAGAAGCTGGAATATGTGCTTGACTCACCTAAGCCTACTGAACCTGCTAATGATGCACATAATGATGAACATGTTGTGTATCGTAAGTGGATAGATGATGCAAATGTTGCTCAATGCATCATGCTAGCTTCCATGAACATTGAGCTACAGAAGCAACATGAGCATATGGATGCTCACACTATCCTTATGCATGTATAAGAGTTGTATGATGTGGCAGGGAGGACAGCTCGATATGAGATATCGAAGGAGCTGTTCGGTTGTAGGATGTCTGAGGGATCATCCGTGAATGACCATATACTTAAGATGATCAATTTGATTGAACGTCTTGGACAACTTGGTTTTGCCATGGATGGGGAGCTGAGCCAAGACTTGGTCTTCCAATCACTTCCGGGTTCGTTTTCGCAGTTTGTTGTGAACTTTCACATGAATAAGCTGGATGTCAGCCTGGCTGTGATGCCCTCCAAACCCGGGTCAGAGGTTTGGGGTCCACAACACATACTCAATATATAAACCTGTATAGAAAATATTATTTGCAATGACCCTGCTTTACATAACCACGGATCGCAACAGGTTAAAGTATGAAAACAAGCCACAACCTTAACTTTTATTACATCATGCCAAATCCCAACTAATTTAATTTATAACTGATATGAAATTATTCTTACAATCTTACTATCTCGCTACTGCAATAAGCTCCTGCTAGCTCGACCAATCATAATCTGGAATCCTAGCTCGAACATTGAACTGGGAAACCTCGCTATCAACCATATCCTTTTTAGCTGTAGAATACATAAAAAGATTCGCAAGAGTGAGCTAACTAGCTCAGCAAGTCATATTATTAACAACTAAGGTTAAACAATAATAAACGAGGTGATTAAAAGGGATCAAGTTTCTTGTTAAATAACCAATAGAATTGGATATTCATTTTAAGTTTTTAAAACCAAGGTTAGGCTGCTGATCAGTCACGCACTAACCCCGAGCAAAGCACACAGCATTGCTCTAACTACTGGATCCAAGGCACACATTGGCCTACTTTGACCATTGATATGGTTTGACCACGAATCTGGTCCATACAAAGAAAACTATCCAATTCTAAAGCAGTTCAATATGATAAACAATAGAAGTCAATAAAACCAGATCATAATCAATAGCAATAAAACATTTGTATAAAAACATGATAAAAATTCATGGTTACCGAAAGGGTATGTCAAAGTACATAAAATAAGTGGCCTCCAGCCGGTAGGATAATCGTGTATTAGAAGAATAGTGTTTTTTTCAAGGTTTTAGTGCTTCGATATCACAAGGTATGGTTGAGTATAAAGGTTTCTGTATGTGGAAACAGTTCTGTTCCAGTGTTTGGTATATAATGGATATATATTTGTGGAGTAGTATCGTATTTGTGTGGTTTAGTATCTGGTAAATCAACAAGAACGGTTTACAAAGAATAAGGGTTACGGCTCAAAAATCAAATGGTGTGGCTCAGGTTCAAGGCTGGAGGATTCAAAGTATTTCCAATATAAAATAAAGCTATTTTGAATATTAACAATAGGTCACAAGAGAATTTAGAAATATTTGCAATAAATCTCAAGAAAGATTTAGAAGTACTTGCCTTATCATAATCGATTTCAACTTCACTTGTACTCATCTAACGACTCTATTCAACAACCACTCATCTGCTTCTCTTATGCCTCGCTTCTATCTTCTGATCATTTGCTGTATTTTCTACATGTCAATTCTATTTTCTGATCACCTGCTTCCCTTTCTTACGCCTTGCTTATTCTGCTAGGCATTATAAATATCTATCAATATTTAACTCATGCGATTCTATTCGACATACACTTCTATCTACCCTTCGTTTCACCCAAATCCGATTAACGGATTGAAAGTTACGCTATAAACAAGTAATCACCGAACATATAGACCGACAGTCAACCAACAAGTCACATATAACACATAACACGTTAAATAATCAATGACATATCATTTATAAAGAAGTCTCGGGTTATAAACAGGCTTTCGGGTATTTAAAATGATTTTTAAAACATTTTTCAGAATTAAAACGGGTCGTGGGATCAATTTCAGAGTAATAAACAAGGTTCGGTTGGCCAATTCTGGCTTCGAAATAATTTTATAATAATTATCGAGCTTTGGAAATAATTTAAAATATTATTTTAAAGCTCGAAACTATTTTTCGGAATTTTTAAATAAAAAATAAATAATTAAATCTAATTATTAAAATCAATTAAATTAATTAATAACTAATTAAATTAATTATTCAATTAATATTTAAATTAATTGACTAATTAAATAATTAATTATCAATTAAAATTAATTAATTAAATAATTAAGATTTATTTTTAAATTAAAAATAATTTTTAGAATTAAAAATTTTGATATTTGGAAAAATTAAAATAGGTAAAACATTTTCTGAAATTATTTATAAAAGGAAAATATCATTTTTGTAAAAATATTAGCAGGAGTATGATTTTTGCAAAGTTTCAAAACCAGGGTATCAGGGATGCAATCTGTGCAAAACCTCGGGGGCCAAACTGTAATTTTTACAGTCTTCCTCCCCCTGTCGCCGGAAAGCCATGGCTGCCGGCCATAAGCTTTTCCGGCGACCTGACAACTGCCCAGAACCACTTCAAAATAACAGGGTTTATTCGTCACGTTGCCAGGAACTTAAATATACTCTCAAATCAGTCAGACATTCAGCCAATCGTCGGAAAAACGAACGGGAAAATCCCGCCGCCACCTGGGTTCGTTTTTCGGCGAACTTCGAACTACACAATCCAGAGATCGTCAGTTATCAAGCTACACATGAATCGATTTGTTTCTCCACGATCTACTCAATGATGTAATCAATTTCAGCTTTCAATCCCTGTTGGGTCCCAATGTGTTTGTAGAAGGGGGGTTGAATACAAACGTTACCAAATAATCGAATAAAATGCGGAATAAAAAATGTGAAACAAAATTCAAGTTAAATAAAAATATTATTAAACTTGAAAGGTGTTACAACAACTGTATCGATTACAAGGTATTAATCTCAAATCAATTATCACAAATCTAGAATAAATTCGACATGAACTTTTTCTATTTTTGCAATAATTAGAATCAAATGCTAAACGCGATTTGAGATTAAGTTCTAGGGATTTTGATCCGCTAGATTGTTACACAAGAACAAGATAAATAATTCTAGTGGTTTGGATTTAACATTAACAAACTAGAAATTGATCTTGAATTTCTGCAGAGAAGATGATTTTATATTTCAAGGCGGCTGCTCTTTTGTTCTTGACTTGTGTGTTGGATTATTTTTGAGATGCTGCTTCTCTGCTTCTATTTAATCAATCAGCTGAATAGAATTTAATTGGCATGACAATCCTATAGCTGGCAAGACTTTCGGTAGGACAATTGATTGAACTAGCAAGACAATCTGAATGAACTAGCATGACAATCAGAATGAACTAGCAAGA
The DNA here is from genome assembly GCF_009905375.1 of Apium graveolens. Lineage (NCBI taxonomy): Eukaryota > Viridiplantae > Streptophyta > Magnoliopsida > Apiales > Apiaceae > Apium > Apium graveolens. The sequence continues at coordinate 210,469,260 of NC_133656.1, forward strand.
CAATCATCCTCCTAGAGTAACTTTCGGTGAGACAATTGACAATGGCCTAGCATGACAATCGGTATGACAATCCTGATTGTCATGCTAGTTCATTTTCAATTGTCTTGCTGATTTAATGCTTGAATTTAATCCAATTAAACTTCTGAAAATTCCTAAAATTCCTAGAATTAATTCAGAATTAATTAATCAATTAATTCAATTAATAAATAAATTATTCTTCGCAGATATAATTTATTTTCTTAATTAAATTAGATGACTTAATTAATTAATAGAGAATTAATTCTAATCTTGAGCAGCAACCATTCTTCTGCAAATCTTCTGAAAATCACTGAAAATTATGAATCAATTCCACCACTTCAACGCTGACACTCGATGTACTGTCTGGTTCATGAGTGACTAACTTCCGTGACGTTTCTTCATGTCTTGACTTTGACACTTTGATTTTCTTCAGATTAAATCCTTGTAATTTATTGATACCCTGACGAGATCTCTGTCACTTGATTAAATCCACGATCTTGATTTATATCACTGAGGCATGATCAACTTCTTGAACTTCTTCCAGTGAATTAACTCCTCAAGTCTGTAGATGAACATTGTCTCTGAATCCTTTGACAGATATTACTTTGCGAGATCTCTCTGACGGTAGATCCACTATTTACTTATTACATTCTTATTTGAGTTGAGTTGAATCCTCGAATATACAAATAGGTCTATGACATATGACTTACAATCTCCCCCTATTTGTTTGTTAGACAATGACACACAAATACCTAGAGGATAACTCAACTAACAAATAAGAAAAAGATATAAACATACATGCAAAGTAAATAGTAGAAAAGTTCTGGATGAGATTTAACATTTTCCAGATTCCAAGTAGATGTTCCTCTAGACTGAACATATCTTCAAGTAGTTTCATCTTCATTTGTACAACCACATTTCCTGTTGAGAAGCCCATATCTCTTGCTTCTCCCCCTATGAGAATCAACTGATTAAAGAAGATCACCTTCGTTTTACCACCTCTCCCGTACAATAGGATCCGCAGATAAAAACCAATGGTACTCCCCTAACAGCTTCTTCCCTTACTAGGAAATCACCTTGTGTTTACCACCTCTCCCGTACAATAGGATCCGTAGTTACAAACAACAATGGTGTGGTGTAGTGTACATGTAGGATCTTTTTCTTCCTCCCTGCTATTTCTCCCCCTTAGTTGAGGAATCCTCCAAACTATTACTTAAGCTTTTATCTCCCCCTTAAAGAAGGAATGTATGCTGTCGTCTGAAGGAGTTCTCATATTTCACTTGGTTGGAAAAGAAATAACAAGTGTTTCTCTTTCTTCCTCACTGTGAGTGTGTGATTGTGTTTTAGTGTACCTCACATGTGTTTGACTCTTCTCTCCACTCGTGTTTACACTCATTCTCACAAGTGTATCACTCTTTTCTCATAGCTCCATAATCCAGCTGTACCTGCAAGGAAAATCACCTTAGCCATCCTTAAGGAGGTCACAGGTGGTGCAATGGGAGTTCACAAATCCCCATCCTTGTTAAACTCGTCAGATGAATCTGAGTCATAATCTACAAGTTGCTAGTTTCCCTTTTAGGGTTCCAGATTTGAATTCTGGGAAGGTAAACAATGATCCAAAGAATTTAGCATAAAGATCAAAGTTCCCTTCTAATGCCTGTGAAGACATTTCCTTGTAACTCATCAGGTAATATCTGAATCATTGTCAACAAGTTGCCGATCTGCGCCTATGTCAGATCCACTATCCGCAGATGCATCCAGGGGATTTAAGCCTGGGGAGGTAGACACTGACCACTGACATATGGCTTTTGGATCAGTATCCTCTCCTAACACCTGTAAAGGCAATTGGTCCACTAACGAACCTTGAACAATCGAATCTGACCTTAAAATGGTCAAAACTCTTGTTTCCGTCAACTCATCCTTTGTGTGTGTAACCTCTCCTTGTGCATCAAGAATTGATTATATTTGAAGTGGTGACACTACATCGGATACCTTGGCCGACAGGCAAAATTCAATAGACGCACCCTGTTGAGAGAATGAATCTAGTAACTGTTTTTGTGCCTTTTCAGCCATTACATCTTTTTGAGAAGATGTATGGGGGCTAGCAGTTGTCTCGGTTTAAATACTACTCATCTATGTAGGAGACAGAGCTACTGGGTTGACTACAGAACCTTCCTTATGTGGTGCACTAGGCACTATCTCCCTCACGCTCATTCATACTACATTTAGTGGTAAGAGAGTGTTGGTTGGTTCTGTTTTTGTGTTTGTCTTTACAGTCTGGGATAGACGTTGTGGGTTTTCAACCTCATGACTGTCAATGAAAGAAAGTCATTGGAGACTGAACCTGTAACACAGAATATATGGTAATAGAGAGAAAATGATTTACAATAGTGATTTCAAAAGATTTTACATGAAATAAGAAATCACTAATGTAGAAAGAAGTTTGATTTTTGTTTTTCAATATGAATGAGTTTTTGATAAAACATTGATCACTTAGGGTAAAGTCTAAGTAATTCTCATTCATGTCAAAAGCTTACAAATATCTGCAACATAATGTTAACAAGATATCATTGACCGATACTTGTCAAGTACTTTAGATACTAATTGTTATGTTGCATAAACAATATACCACTGCACATATAAAACAATATGATTGTGCTTAGTGATAAGATAGTTATTAATATGACGACTCTACTTATTCATATAAAATTATAAATTCTGTTAGAGTGCCATACCATGTTCTTGACGATTGCTTGAGCAGTATACTAGTTCATACCAACCTGAAGTGAGATTGTGAAGAAGAAATTGCATAGTCCAATAGATCTGCAGCTGCAAAGTCCATGAACTGTGGTGCATTGACTTCCTCTTTTGACTTACCAACCAGGAGTACACTTGTACACATCTTACTAGAGTCCAATTCCAAGTGTAATGTGCAGCAGGTGCCTGATATGTCGTAATATTCTCAAGTCTCGTCACTGGTGCTATATGTTAGATACTGCTTCCTGATAATAACCTAGCACAATATACAAAATTACAATGATAACATTCCCAGCTTGCAAACAGCCATATCCCTCAGATAAACCTTTGCTGTTATCTCCAAAGGTAACCATGGGGCCAGCTTTCTCAACCACATTTGATAGCAGGGCTCTATCTCCGGTCATATGTCTTGATGATCCACTTGTCAAGAATCCACACTACCGGTTACACCTGTATACTGCCCTGCACTTCAAATGGATTAGACCTTCTTCGGAACCCAAACTTGGTTGGGCCCGGCATACTTGTAGAACTGTCCTTTGTCAGACAAAACAACATTTTTAATTTTAATGGTCTCAACATTCTCAATGACTGAACATTTGACCTTGTAAACAGCCTTAACAAATTTCTGTTTAAGCTTAGGCACAAATGTCTCCTTTCTAGCCTTAGAAGGACTAGCAGTCTTAGAGCTATCATGCTTCTTGTTATTCACATGCTGACGAGGAGTAGTCTTATCATTAGACACATGCTTACCATTAAAATAAGCATACATCATATTAAAAGCACAAGACATACAATTAGCAACACCACATGCTTTATGAGAGTGATTAATAGCAGGTAATTTATGCATGGTAGACATGGCATTATTGTTATCCAACTCATGTGTGTCTGAGTTAGTCTCAGTTTCTTTCACAACTTTGACTGGAACTTTCGACTCACTTGACTTGGAAACAATCTTCTCATTAGCATGATCCTTAGCACGTATTTCTTCTTGAATAACAGAAGAGGTCGCATCAAATGGTTCAGCAATTGATGCTTTATAGAGGGGTTCATCAACACCCTTAAGCACATGTGGTACTTCCCTCCCTTTAGCACATACATGAGGAGGGGAGTTTATGCCTAATTCTCCAATAGCAGCATTGTAATCATAACCTATTCCAGATGTTTGATTAACAGCTTGCTTACTGTAGAACTCTTTAGCCTTCGAACAAGAATTGAAGTAGGCTCTAACCTTAGTCTCAAGACCGGTGATCTTGTCTTTGAGAATAGTTTCGAGTTTTCTATAACAGTCAACTCTATTCTCTAGAAAAGATACCTGTTCTTTTAATTTGTCTTGATTAATGTGCACAAGTCTTAATTCATTGACCTCTTTCTCAAGGTCTGTGATCTGTAAACTTAACAGTTCATTATCACGACGTGCACAATCTAAGTTACCTCTTAGATGATAAACCATTTCAGCATCAGAAAGTTTTACCTCTATTCTTGACGATGAAGCTTTTCCATCAATAGCCATAAGAGCAAGATTTCCTTCATCTTCATCTTCACTGTCAGTATCATCCCAGCTTCTTCCCTTTGCCAGATAAGCCCTTTCAGAGTTCTTTCTTACTTGCTTTGGCTTTCTACATTATGTGGCAAAGTGTCCCAACTCATTGCAGTTATAGCATCTAATGGTGCTCCGATCAACCATCCCTGTTTTGTATCCACCACTGCTGGTGTTAGAGGATGAAGATCCACCTTTCTGGAATTTGTTGTAGTTGGACTTGTACTTAAGCTTGGGATTCCTCTTGAATCTGACATGGGAGAATCTCTTGACAATTTGGGCCATTGACTCGTCTTCCAATTGCTCCAGCTCTTCCAAGGAATAAAAATCATCACTTGATTGATTTGTAGTAGGAGGATCATATTCTGCTACTAACTCATTTTCCTCACCCTTGGAAAACTGTACCATTCTTTCTAACTGTTGAGATTGTTGTTGTTGTTGACCTTCAGCTACAAGTGCAGTAGATGTGCTGACCATTCTATCCTTCCCGTAGACTTCCTTCTGTTGAATCTGCTCCAACTCATAGGTTTTTAACACTCCATAGAGCCTGTCCAAAGAAATCTCACTCAGATCTCTAGCTTCTCTAATGGCAGTGATTCTATGTTCAAGATGAGCTGGCAGTGTTAAAAGGAACTTTTTGTTGACCTCCCTGATTGAATAATACTTTCCATTGATGTTCAGGTTGTTGATCAACGTATTGTACCTCTCAAACACTTCAGTAATTCCTTCTCCTGGATTTGATTTGAAATGTTCATATTCAGAGGTTAGGATTTCCAACTTGTTCTCCCTAACTTCCTCTGTGCCTTCATTAATCACCTCAATAGTTTCCCACATGTGTTTGGAATTTTTACAGTTCATCACATGTCTGTTCATCAAGGGATCAAGGGAATCAATTAATATTAATTGAAGGCTGGCATCCAAGGAGGCTTCTTCCTTCTCAGCAGGAGTAAAATCTTCAGGCTCTTTTGGATAGGTTCTAGCTTCAGTAGTCACCACACCATCTATTATTACCTCTGGTTCAATAATCATCGGAGTTTTTATACCCTTCTTTAACAAGTTTGAATATTTGGGATTTGCAACTTGTAAAAATAATAGCATCTTCTTCTTCCACATGATATAATTCTCTTTATCAAATTGTGGAATTTTAACGGTTCCAACTTTATGTGAAGTCATTATGAATTTTTGAATAAATAAAAATTCAAGGAGTTGAAAAATCACAAAAGTCTAGGATCTTGATTTGTTCGTTAATCAGAAGGCTCTGATACCAATTGTTGGGTCCCAATGTGTTTGTAGAAGGGGGGTTGAATACAAACGTTACCAAATAATCGAATAAAATGCGGAATAAAAAATGTGAAACAAAATTCAAGTTAAATAAAAATATTATTAAACTTGAAAGGTGTTACAACAACTGTATCGATTACAAGGTATTAATCTCAAATCAATTATCACAAATCTAGAATAAATTCGACATGAACTTTTTCTATTTTTGCAATAATTAGAATCAAATGCTAAACGCGATTTGAGATTAAGTTCTAGGGATTTTGATCCGCTAGATTGTTACACAAGAACAAGATAAATAATTCTAGTGGTTTGGATTTAACATTAACAAACTAGAAATTGATCTTGAATTTCTGCAGAGAAGATGATTTTATATTTCAAGGCGGCTGCTCTTTTGTTCTTGACTTGTGTGTTGGATTATTTTTGAGATGCTGCTTCTCTGCTTCTATTTAATCAATCAGCTGAATAGAATTTAATTGGCATGACAATCCTATAGCTGGCAAGACTTTCGGTAGGACAATTGATTGAACTAGCAAGACAATCTGAATGAACTAGCATGACAATCAGAATGAACTAGCAAGACAATCATCCTCCTAGAGTAACTTTCGGTGAGACAATTGACAATGGCCTAGCATGACAATCGGTATGACAATCCTGATTGTCATGCTAGTTCATTTTCAATTGTCTTGCTGATTTAATGCTTGAATTTAATCCAATTAAACTTCTGAAAATTCCTAAAATTCCTAGAATTAATTCAGAATTAATTAATCAATTAATTCAATTAATAAATAAATTATTCTTCGCAGATATAATTTATTTTCTTAATTAAATTAGATGACTTAATTAATTAATAGAGAATTAATTCTAGTCTTGAGCAGCAACCATTCTTCTGCAAATCTTCTGAAAATCACTGAAAATTATGAATCAATTCCACCACTTCAACGCTGACACTCGATGTACTGTCTGGTTCATGAGTGACTAACTTCCGTGACGTTTCTTCATGTCTTGACTTTGACACTTTGATTTTCTTCAGATTAAATCCTTGTAATTTATTGATACCCTGACGAGATCTCTGTCACTTGATTAAATCCACGATCTTGATTTATATCACTGAGGCATGATCAACTTCTTGAACTTCTTCCAGTGAATTAACTCCTCAAGTCTGTAGATGAACATTGTCTCTGAATCCTTTGACAGATATTACTTTGCGAGATCTCTCTGACGGTAGATCCACTATTTACTTATTACATTCTTATTTGAGTTGAGTTGAATCCTCGAATATACAAATAGGTCTATGACATATGACTTACAATCCCAAACAAAGAAACGCCTAAATCTAATTAAGAACATTCAAACTACTAGAAATCCTAATTCATCAATTTGAGAATCAAACACAAAATTAAACACGTTATTGAACTCCAAATCACACATATAATATACCAAAATCATCAGGAGGACGAGCTCTACAACATACACTCATCAAATCATTCAAACAACCATCCATACAAAAATTCATAATTTAAATACCAAGAAATTCGAATATACATAATTAAATAAAAAATCACCTGATGTTTCTGGGTTGAAATTGATGGAAGATTTGGATTCTAGATTTCAGTAGCTTCGTTTTGAGTATATGTACGCCAAAATCGGATATCGATAACGCCTCCGAATTTGTGTTTGATTACGAAGAACATAATTTAATTATAGTATTTTCTCTGTAAAAATTCTGTAAATACTGTTTGCAAATGATTTCCGGTACAAAATAAAATACGGTAGAGGCTATTTATAATTACGGGAAATTAGTATCCCGTTGGATCATTCCGGATATAAAATGGTACCTTTATTTGTAAAAACTGATCCAAACGGTACCGATTTTCGGGATAATTATCCAAATCAATACAATTTGTACTGCGGTCTTGGTCTCAGCGCCTGGTTACACGTATTACGAGGTGATAATTGTGATAGTTTAAATAAAAAGCTCCCGTTTCTCAAAAATACGAGTTTTATTGATTTACCGAAACGAATATTGTATCGAAAATATTACGTCGGGACCCGCGCAGAACAAACCGTACGCCGGATCGAAAAAGTCAAAACATGAAAAATGCTCGAAATATTACAATTAGGTTAGGAAGGAGTTCTCGGAAGAGTTTCGGGATCCAAAAACGTAACAACGGATGACGTCGGTTGGTTCCCGTTTTTATAAAATAGATTTTAAATTTTCGGAAAAAGATTTTGTAAATTTCATATGATCCTTATAGATTCATAAATCAACATAAAATAATTAGGAAGATATGACAATTATCTATATTTTATTTTAGACATATAAAAATTAAAATACTCAATTAATAATATTTTTGAATACCCAAATACAAATAACACTTAACAATTAATTCACAGAATAGATACTGAACACACATAGTATTTATTTAATAGCACAAATAATTACACGATATATCCCGGATATTACACTGGCTGAACTCCACAACATGTTGAAGACTGCGGAATCGAATTTTCCCCCTAAGAAGAGTTCTGTTCTTCTAATTGGTGAAGGTTCCAATCCTAAGATAAGGAAGAGGAACCCTTCCAAGAAGAAGAAAGTAGGTGAAGAAAAGTCGGTTCCACCAAAAGCTGAAGACCCCAAGAGCAAAGTTGTTTGCTTTCACCGTAACAAGGTGGGGCACTGGAAGAGGAACTGCAAGGTTTACCTTGCAGAGTTGAAGAAGAAGAAAGGGAGTGAGACTACCGCTTCTGATTCAGGTATGTTCATGATAGAAATGAATATGTCATTACGTCAAATTTCTACTTGGGTATTAGATATCGCCTGTGGTTCTTACACCTGTAATTCGTTGTAGGGACTAAGGAGAAGTAGGACTCTTGAGGAAGATGAGGTGATTCTACTGATGGAAATGGAGCAAGAGTTGCTGCTGAAGATGTAGGATCATTTCATTTACATATGCCTACGGGCAAGACTATTGTTTGAAATAATTGTTATTTTGTTTCCTCGATTGTAAGGAATATTGTTTCTATTCCTATGTTGGATTTGGATGGTTTTTCATTTTATTATTAAGAATAATGAATGTTCTATCCTTAGAGATAATATTCTTTATTGACGTGGTATTTTAAATAATGGTCTGTATGTATGTGACATAATTTACTTCAGATTGAACAAACTAATAAAAGAAAAGGGATGATAAAAATCTCACTTTCTTTTGGCACTGCAGACTTGGTCATATTAGTGAAAATAGACTGCGGACATTGCATAAGGAAGGGTTACTTGACCCCTTTTGATTTTGAATCATATCCTACATGCGAGTCTTGTCTATTGGGTAAAATGACCAAATCTCCATTTAGTGGACATGGAGAGAGGGCTGCATATTTGCTAGGATTGGTACACACAGATGTATGTGGACCAATGTCTACGCAAGCCATGGGTGGATTTTCATACTTCATTACTTTCATAGATGATAGATCTAGATTCGGATATGTGTTTGATGAAACACAAGTCTGATGCCTTTGAAAAGTTCAAAGAGTATAAGTATGAAGTTGAGAAACAAACCAAAAATGGTATTATAACTCTTCGATCAGATCGAGGTGGTGAACACTTGAATAGAGAGTTTCTGGATTATCTCAAAGAAAAGGGTATAGTCTCCCAGTGGACTTCTCCAGATTGGTATCTGAAAGGAGAAATCGAACTTTGTTAGACATGGTTCGGTCCATGATGAGCTATGCGAATCTTCCAGTATTCCTATGGGGTTATGCATTGGAAACCTCATCATATTTACTGAATAAGGTGCCTTCCAAATCTGTTCCTCAAACTCTATATGAGATATGGAAAGAAAGGAAACCGAGTCTTAAACACGTTAAGATTTGGGGATGTCCAGCTTATGTCAAGAAAGTTGACCCAGATAAGCTGGAATCTTTATCCGTAAAATGTAATTTTGTGGGATATCCTAAAGAGATTTCGGGGTATTACTTTTGCACCGATCATCGGGTGTTTATCTTCAGACATGCTACCTTCTTGGAAAAAGAGTTTATCCTTGAAGGAAACAGTGGGAGCAAAATTGAACTTGATGAAGTTCAAGAAGCACAAACTACTACGAATTAAGCGGAAACACCTGTTCAGCCTGAACAACCTTCTGTGGAACAGCCCATTCGTAGGTCAGGGAGAGTGTCTCGCCAACCTGAGAGGTATTATGGCCTTGTCATTGGAAATGACAATGAGTTGTCAATCATTGATGATGACGACCCTATGACCTATAATGAGGCTATGAGTAGTGTTGACTCAGAGAAATGGCAAAGTGCCATGAAATCCGAAATGGAATCTATGTATACGATATACAAAAGAAAGATTAGAGCAGATGGCCAGGTGGAGACCTTTAAAGCCAGGCTTGTGGCAAAAGGATTCAAACAAAGGCAATAGATTGACTTTGATGAAATCTTTTACCTGTAGCCCTGTTAAAATCAGTTCGGATTTTGCTTGCGATTGCTACTTACTACGACTATGAGATCTGGCAAATGGACGTGAAAACGGCCTTCCTCAATGGGAAACTTGAAGAGGAAGTGTATATGACACAGCCAGAGGGTTTTCTTTCTAAGGGAAATGAACACCTAGTGTGTAAGCTGCTGCGAACCATATGTGGTTTAAAGCAAGCTTCTCGTAGGTGGAACATCTGTTTTGATGAGACAATCAAAGAGTTTGGTTTTATCAAAAACGTAGATGGACCATGTGTCTACAAAAGGGTTAGTGGGAGCGCGGTAACATTTCTTGTATTGTATTGAAAGAGAGTTGACACACATAACAACATAGCAGACCCACTCACAACGCCACTTTCTGAAAGTCATTTTGATCGTCATAAAGACAAGATGGGTATTAGATACCAGAGTGATTGGCTTTAGTACAAGTGGGAGATTGAAAGAGATATGTCCTAAGTCCAATCACGTATGAGGATTTAGGAATAACTTTTATGTAATCTGTTTTGATTTCATTGATATTAATAAAAGACTTGTTTTATTTTTATTACGGGCTCTATCTATTTAAGTGTTTAAATAAGATATACCATAGTTTAGAGTAAAGTTTTTTATGGATTATGATGAGATCATAATAGTGAGACCTAAAAGATGATAACTCTAAACTTAAATAGTTCCTGGTCATAGGATTACTAACTGGTAATTAATAATCTGCAAAGATTGGTACATACTATGCTTGCTCCCTTCAGGAGGATGTCTGTTCTCATAGGCATTTGTGTGATGACACTATAGCTAGTATGTAGGTGCTTATTAGGGAATAAGTTCACTGAACATGACTCGATAAGTTGAACAACTAATGGAGATTACTCATGTGTCAATAGTTATTCACTGAGTGATAGTTGTACAAGTGTCCTTAGACTTGAGATCGTTAAAGGTATCTTATATATAATGAACTGTGCTTTGGTTTAGTCCTTAGTCTCAAGGACATCCATTAGGTCTAGTCTGGGCATAGGGATTTGTGTATAGAGATAGTTAACGTCAATAGAGGATCTACCCCTTCCAGTATAGGAAGAGAATATCCTATGTTATTCTTAGTATGCGAGTTCTGGAATCTCTGGCCAGAGTGTATAAAATTAGAAAGGAGTTTCTAATTTGCATTAATATGAACTTTGCATTATGAATAAGAAATCATATGATTAAATTTGATAGGCTTGACACAAGATCCATGCCTTGTATTTAATCGGGATATTATAAGGGTAGAAGGAATTCATTGTACGGTAACTATTCACTGACAGGTTCTTGGTATTCTAAGCAGTGAATTCATATTATCCGGATAGTCGTGATATGTTGAGAAGCATCACTTACGATGTAGAATAAATATAATTAATCAGTTAATTATATTTAGTGAATTTTAGTATTCATGTAAATAATTAATAAAAGTTTATTATTATTTATTTCTACTACCGGCATAATATTGAACATATAGGGTCACATCATAAAAGAATATTTTCTTTGATGAAATAATGAGAGAGAGAATTATTTTCTAAATAGTTAAGAAAAGAAATAATGATTAAAATAATTTTAATTATTATTAAAGCATTTTATGAAGATAAAATGTGGGGGTTAATATATATAAAGATATATTATAAAACCCTAGGAGAGCCCTATAAATAGAATGAGATGGATGGCTCATTATAATTAACACACATAATTTTGGTTTTGTGAAAACCCTAGCCTCCATCTTCTTCTTCTCTCTCAAAAACTCCATTTTTATAAAAGCTCAGTTTTATAAAAAGGTTCATCGAAGAGGATCGTTCTTGGTGGATACCGGTAGAGTGCTTCACACACTGAGGAGCAACTACTAGCACTCCAATTTTATAAAGCTTCGATTCACGAGGTATGATTTCGATTCCTCAGTTTTTCCCTTTTATACGTTTTTCTATATGTGCGGTATATGGTTTTTACGGAATAAATGTTATTTCACGCTTCCGCTCATCCGTAAATTCCATCAAAACTCCTGCAGGACAGGAGTGACTAAGGAATGGAACTCAGTCACCTGTGCTCCTTCTGCACAGAATCTGGCTGAGCAATTGACAAAAGCTGATGAGATGTTAAATACTGATGATTTCATAACACAACTTAGAGTCACTGCATTGATTACTAAACATTTACAAGGTCTTCATTCAAATACTCATGCAGAGTTACATCTCTTAAGGGAAGAACTAATGAAGCAAGAACAAGTTCACAAGATTGATAAGAAAAAGTTCTTCCAACCTACCTTCGACAGGATTGCTTATATTGAGAAGACTCAAGAAACACAACAAGCTTAGATTGATGATATTATGAAAAATCAAGCTTCTCAGCAATCTCAACTTACTGAAATCCAAGCCTCAGTGGAATTGCTTGTCTCTCTTCTACTACCTGCTAATGCCAAAAAGGGGGAGAAAGTAATTAAGTCCAAATGCAAGACTGACATGACACTGAAAGGGAAGGATGATGAAAAGGATGATCAAGGAAACCCTGAAATGGGTAGAGGTCATAGTCAAGGTAGAGGTTTCTCATCAAGAAAAGCTGAAATCACAAGTCACATGACAAGTTCTGATGCTGGTAAAAGGATAAGTTCTGATGAACTTTTAGATCTTGATGAAGAAATGTCAAGACAATTATTTCTTCAGGAAAATCCAGGAATGGACTTGGAGAGTTTAATGGAAGAAGAAGCCAGACTTAAATCAGAAAAAGTCACATCTAAATCTGAAGCTTCTGGTAAAAAGACACTTCCAAAACTCAAAGGCATTGTGATAAAAGAAAGGACATATACTGAAGCAATATTGGCTAAATCACAACCGCAGATAGATCCAAGATCCAAGGGTAAAGAAAAGGTTAGTGAACCTATCAAGGTTTATGTGCCTCCTGAGAACGAAGAAATCACTGATGAAAAGGATGATCTTGCTCTGACTTCAAGAAAAGTTCTTAAAACAACCTCTGACATGGCTCAAGTTGTTCAGAGTCAAGAGACAGTAAGTTCTGATATTCCAAAGAAGCAAGTAACCTCTGACATAGCTAAAGTTAACTTGATATCAGAAGATAGACCAAAGAAACTCCTACCAGGATTCACTAAAGCAAAACAGACTCAACCTCTGAAGACTGTTGCAAGTGGTTTTAAAGCAAGAGTAGTTACTGGAAAGGAAGCAAGAGATAAAACTGGATTGGGAAGTGCTGATGAAAGAAGAATACAGAACACTACCAATGATCCAACTTCCTTGAGTGAACCAGGTATTGGAGCAACTCCTGAGAGATTGAATCAACTGGAATCTGTACAAATGGTTTACCATACCTACTTGAAAGAACACATCTTGTTGTACTTTATGACAGATGGTAGGGTTTATCATATAAGGCAAAATGCCATTCCATTGAAGTATTTTGAAGAACTGGAGCATGTACTATTCTTACTTCAAGTGGATGACAAATTGACAGGAAGTGCTGCAAACTATTTGAAGGATCAGATTCAGAGACAAAAAAGACTTTATTCTGTTAATTCTGACAGCACATATGTTCCAAAGTACAGAGATCACAAGGGTGATATAGTTGAAATGAAGCCCAACACTGCTAAAATTATAACTACCTTTCTGGGTTACAGGGCTGTGGAATTCAATCTTGAGTCTGATAAAGCTTATTTGATCAGACTGGATCAGGATATAAGAAAAGCAAAGATTAATGATCTCAGGGCTGCAATCTTTCAAATTGGTGAAGATAATGCAGAGCTTAAAGATGCTAAAAGGAGAATGATTGATGAACTTAGATATGCTGAGAGATGTTTGTTGAAGAACTATCTCAGAACAACTCCTGACATCAGAGAGATCAGAAAGTGAAGCCAAGTCAAGATCTACAACTGCTTAAATTCTGATATTTGTATAGACTGAAGTTTTTATTAGAAGTTAAATATTGGTAAAGCTTTAAGGAATGTAAGTTGTAGTTATCTAGTCTAATTCTCATGCATTTGTACTTAATGTTTTTGACATCATCAAATATTTGTAAAACTTGTATATTATGCTAATTTACAAGTTGGGGGAAATTGTTAAATATATTTGATAATGTCATGGCTAATATGATTTATGTTTAGTTTTCAGATCTTACTTAAACAGGATAAATCAGTACTTACTGGAAGTCAGGACTTAAGGATATCAGTACTTATATTATCAGGAGATAATCATCAGAAGATGGATATCAGAACTTAAGTGCTAAAGTATGTTCAGATAAGGATAGTAGCTGATTAAAGGAAAGAAGATCGAGATAAACATAAGAAGAGATATGCATGAAGAAGGAGTTTTGTGAAGAATGGAATACTTGGAAGAAAAGATATCTGATTGATATATTTTAGGAAGCAGAATTATATTCCATATCAATTAGCGATTATCTTGTAACTGTGTAGTATATAAACACTGACATAGGGTTTACACTAGAAGTGTTATCATATTCGAGAAGATTATTCATTGTAACCCTAGCAGCTCTCGTGATATTTGTTCATCACTGAGAGGTAACAGTCCCTTACTATAACAGAGTTTATCGTTTCAATAAAGTTTGTTTTCTGTTACTTGAAATATTAAAAGTTCGATTTGATTGTATTTTACACTGTATTCACCCCATCTACAGTGTGTGTGACCTAACAGGATTTGCCCCCATATCAATTATACATAAAAAAATGTCATTGATGATATTTGAACCATAATTTACGCATTAATTCCCACAATCAATTACTAGTGTGTCTTATTTCTTTTGTGTCTTTAATCAAGCACTAAATATATGTGTCGTTAAAGTGTAAAATTTCAGTTTCTTATGGCATTTCATTAAATTACATTTAAGTCATATTTTTTCTTTCATATAAATTAATTTAATTAGCTATGTATTGCTAAAAAAATAAGTTGTAACTAAAATAAATTAAGACATAACATGCATTTAGTAAATAATATAATATATTTTTAAATAACCATCTTATTAAAATATACGATGTCGTATATAATAATAAATAACAGTGTCAATTATCATGTTCACACTTATACGATAAAGAAATAAAGTTTATAATTGTGTATTTATTTAATAAAAATTATATTGTTAAAATGTGCATGTGACAATTTCTTCTTGTGATTATGCATCTTCATCTTAGTTGGTCGAATGAAACCCGACTTTTCCTTATTCTCATGAAGAATCTTTAAGATCGACGCGTTTAATTGAGTAAACGTGGTTGAATCTCTATCGTTGTGCCTTTCAGCTCCTCGATCGGTTTCTCTTATATTATCCATTCTGTTATCCCCCGGTCTTCACTGAACCTGCAAAAATATTCATGTTGGTCATATTTCTTTCCTCTATCGTCCCTTCGGGTATCTTTATACCCACCAGATGCTCTCCATCTTTCTCTTCATGTTCTTCCTTCTCGCATATATGTAATTCAAGGACTTAAGCTAAAAATCATAAAAAGCGGAACAAAACTTCTAATCTTTTATACGATTAAAGTGCGTAGTTAGGAATCTCATAACCTTGATCTTATCAAGGTTCGTGACCATCCCGGCTTCTTCTTTAAACAGAGCCAAATAGTCTCCTAACTCCTCGTCCGCCCTTTTTCTGCAATGAATCAATGTCTTAGCGTATTTCTTTGTTAAACACTTGTGTGAGTAGTGCTTAAGAATTTCTTGTTAGTTAATGAATCACACACTGGGGGGAATGTGTTTTAGTGTTTTTCTGCTTTTCTTGAAGTGTTTATGGTGATGAATAAAGTAAATTAAAACCTTGTAGTGAAATTTGTTAGTACTGAATTTAAACAAGTAAGAACAGTGAACACAGATCTTTCAAAACTCACTTAATTTTATATTAAAATTAAGAATGTCTTGCTACAAAATTTTTAGGCTCTTTATTGATAAAGAGCTTAGCTCCTTCTTTGAGATAATACACTATTTTTTATCTCAATTGTTACACCTAAAACAAAGCATCCAATGTTTATTTTATAGAATAGTAAAACACTGGTTTTTACACAGCATGCATTAGCATGTACTAAACCCTACTTTTGGATAACCAAATCTTTCTATTTCTGGCTTAGTGTATCTTTGCTAAACTTGCATGTCTGTGACTTTACTTTGCTAGTTTATCTTGGCCTTTGATCTTGTACTCTTCAAGCTACTTTTTGTAGACTTGTTAATCCAACTGATTGGATTGTTTGTTGATTGATAATCTTGGATATTTAACTGATCTGCACTTTGTACTTTGAGTTTTACCTCGAGATCTCCAGTTTGATATATAGAGAACTTGACATCTCGATAAGTATTTTGGCTTATCGAGATCTCTCATCACTCTATAGTTGTTTTGATTTATCGAAGTCTCTGAGTTCTCTATAAGAGAATTCGGCTTGTCGAGATCTCTAAATTTCTGCATGTAGATTTGACTTATCGATATCTCAGAGATCTCTAGTGATATTTGACTTATCGATATCTCTAAGATCTCTAGTGATAATTTGACTTGTCGATATCTCCAATCTTCATGTCTTCAATTTGGCTTGTCGATATCTCTGAGTTCTCTAGTAGCTTTTCTTGACTTCTCGATAAGTCATTCTGGAGTTCTCGAATGACTTCTCTATAACACAAAATCTGTGACTTGTAGATATCTTGACTTATAATATTTTTCCCAAAACAGAATTATTGAACTCCAAGCTTCTTCACACTTTCTCTGAGGCATGATCTTCATGATCTTCTTCCAGAGTTTATTCTTAAGCTTGAAACTGCTTATAGAAAAATACTCCAGTCTAATCTATTTTACATTTTTACAGACTTAAGTGTTACAATAAAAAATGCAAACTTAGATTACCATACAACTTACTTGCAGTTGTCAATTTGACTTAGTCTTGTTATTGCACAGGCATGTCTTGCACAACATTTCTTCCACAACTGCTCGCAAGAGCTGATCGACCTATACCTCAGAGACTTACACCATATCGAAGCCATGCCTTTTAGACAAGTCTCGGTCATTTTGCACAACATGATGTCGTTGTGTCCCACGCCCATCATCACCAACTCGTACTTGTCATAATGGTTTTTATGATTCCAATATTATTGAATTCGTTCATTTTGGGAAACTATTTTTGTTCTCCCGGAGGGGGTCGGTATTGTTCAATCTCCTCAGTTATGATGAGTTTACCGTAGGAAACAACTATTTAGTTTTTACTAAAAACAGATGAGAAAAGATAAATATGATATGATTTTTATCTTTGCATCTGAGACGAGGTATCCAGGTCACATGTATTTTGTACTAAACCAGTTGGTTTAGTTTTTCTCGGTGGCATTTTCTTGTAAAAAATAATTGTGATCAACATGGGGAGGGGGAGTTTGAGTGGGTTTGTTGATCATAATGCTTTTATATGTAATGCATCATGTTTATTAATCATAAAATGATTCGTTATAACTGTTTGTTGCCATGCATGTGAGGTATATTTTATTAACAACGAATACATGCATTATTTTCTATTCTCGAATGTAAAATGTGCTATGGTCCATAATTCTGGGAGCTATCTTGCATGAACTAACATATGATATGTTAGTACGATCTATTGTCTAAATCGACTATAAATATTAGAAATTACAGTAGGCAACCACTTGCTATCTTTAATTGTGAACTATTTTGATAAAATCAACAAATTAAACTTCTTATATCCTCAACCGAGAAAATGGTCATGTATTTGTCTACAATATTCTGTTCGTTTTGAATTTGATTAAGGTGCACCCTTAACTCTGCAGTGGAAATAAAAATAATTTAGCTCATTAACTATCATTCTCATACAACATATTTAGATAATACAGGGTCATAGTACAATCAACTTTCTTATAATTTTACCCAAATTCTGTCATTTAGATCACATTGACAACCATTATTCTTATTTGAAACTAATTTAAAAAAATATACCAACAATAAAAAATATCATAAGTGCTCCCAATACATTATTTTATTTAGATATTATTAAGGTGTATCTAAAAATGTAGCACTAACGAGAAAAATTGTACTGAATCTTTAATCAAACACTTAGGACGCACAAAATTACATAAGTAAATTATATAAAAAATCTAAAAGAATTTTATTGAGTAGAACTTAAGTGAAGAACAAATCACTAATAATTCCATTGTGTTAGGTCACACACACTGTAGAAGGGGGTTGAATACAGTGTATAGCACAATCAAATCGAATTCAAAGAACACAAGTAACAGAAAGCAAACTTTATTAAACTCTGTTACAATGTAGAACTGTCCTCTCTCAGTGATGAACAAATATCACGAGAGCTGCTAGGGTTACAATGAATAATATTCTCAATAATGATAACACTTATAGTGTAAACCCTATGTCTGTGTTTATATATTACACAGTTACAAGATAATCGCTAATTGATATGAAATATAATTCTGCTTCCTAAAATATATCAATCATATATCTTTTCTTCCAAGTATTCCATTCTTCACAGAATTCCTTCTTCATGCATATCTCTTCTTGCGTTTGCCTTGATCTTCTTTCCTTTCAGTCAGCCGCCTTCCTTATCTGAAAGTTTCCTTTAAGTCCTGATATTATCTCCTGATAAATATCTCCTGAACCTTAAGTACTGTTAACTTAAGTTCTGACTTCAGTATAAGTGCTGATTTCCATTAAGTACTGATTTATCCTGTTTAAGTAAGATATGAAAACTAAACACAAATCATATTAGACATGACATTATCAAATATATCTAACACATTGCATAAAATATCTAAAAGGAACTTATCCATTCTATTGAGTAGATTTAAAATGAAGAACAAATCACTAGTAATCACATTGCATGTCTACCTAAAATGTTGAAAAATTAAATTGATTAGACTAAGATTGATACAAATCCAAACAACATACTAACATATAAGTAATCACTAATAATCATATTTGATTTAAGAAACAAAGATTTTTATGACAAAACAATGGCTTCTATACCAGTATTCATCATTAAATTTAGAAAATTTCGATAATTAGTTGTAGAATGAATGAGATGGAGTGTAAGAGCATCTCCAGCGAGAGTTAGCTAAAATGGTTGGCTAAATTGACCGTTTTTTTAGATATAGTATGTTGCTATTATTGAAGTTATTATAAATATAATATTTTATTTTATTATGCTATTAGATGATATGTAATTTCATTATGTGTATATATAGGTTCGACAAATATAGCCAATATAGATAGGTCGGCTAAAGTTATAACTAATGGGAAAATACTATTAGAAAGGACAATTTTTTACATAATAACTATAATAATTATTTTTGGTAGGTTTGACACCTTTTTATCTAAGGGTTCCTGCCTGTTAGGCCTCAATGATATTATAGAAGGGGGTTGAATATAGTATCTACAATCAATTCGATTATAAACACAAGTATGTAACAGAGAACAAGTTTATTCAATATATCAAACTCTGTTACAGTAGGTTTAATCTACTCTTTCAGTGATGTATGATATCACTAAGAGCTGCTAGGGTTACAATGAATAATAATCTCGTGAATGATAACACATATAGTGTAAACCCTAATCTGTGTTTATATACTACACAGTTACAAGATATCTTCTAATTGATATGATATGTTCTGTTTCCTAAAATACATCAATCATAGATTATCTACTGTAGTCCTTTAGCTGTACAACTCTCCAAGCATATCTTCTTTTATTTAATCCAGATCCTCTCCTGTAAATCAGCCGCTTTTCATCCCTGAAGTGTATCTGCACTTAAGTTCTGATGTAAGTCCTGATAGCTTAAGTTCTGATAACTTCATGTCTTCAGTAAGTTCTGATTTCCAGTTAAGTTCTGATAATAAGTTCTCAAACTAAACAAATCAGATTAGACATGACATCACAAATATATCTAACAATCTCCCCCAACTTGTAAATTATAAAAATATACAAGTTTATAGATTTGATGATGTCAAAAACATTTAAGTACAAATGTAATGAGAGTTTATATGTACAACTAAATACAACTTATAGTCCATGCAGCTTTTACCAAATTCACTGAATCAGCCTAAATCCATAATGATTCCTTACAAAGTCTGATACCAGCTTGGTCTCTGCATTTCTTTTAACTTCAAGTAACTGAGTTTTGACTTGCTATCGTTCTTCATCTTCAGTATCACCAATCTGATATATGGCAGCTCTGAGTGTAGAAATTGAATTTCTTTCAAGTCCATCTCCCAGTCTGATTACCCTTGGATGTGTGGAATCTTCATTATAGCATAAGCATCTTCCTTTCAGAATTACTTCTACCTTAGAAAAATTCTTCCTCATAGGAATTTCTCTTCCATCATCCTCAGTCATCATTGGAGTATACTCTGTCATTCTTGCACCAGAAATTCTGAGTAAATCTCTTATTGTCTTCAGAATATATTCTGACCATTTCCTGGTAACATTAGAATTGACCTCCAGTAGATAATGAATATATTGGAGCTCTTTGACAGATTTCTTCAGCACATCAGATTCAAATAATCTATAAGTTCTGCCATCAATCAGAAATAAGATCAATTTCTCTTTTACTTCATAATCATCATGAGTATACATCATTACTTGAGCAGAAAACACTTTGTCAAGGTGCTTCTGTGTGATCTCTTTAAATGGCTTGTCAGTCAATGTGAATGAATCTCTAATATCAACTTCTATCCCATTCTGGAATTTCTCTCTGTCAGAACCTAATCCAGAAGTGTCTCTAGCTTGCTTGGCTTTTACCCCAAATGCTGTAAGTTGATTCAACATCTGATTTGTCTTAGGCTAAACTGGAATAGACTTGTTTCATAACAGCTTCTTCTTGTATTCTAATTTTAAGCCGTCTATGTCAACTTGAGCAGTGTTAGAGGTTGATGTCTTGATGAATTGGTCATGATTTGCAGTTTTATCTGTAACTTGATGTTCTGAAATATCTTCAGGATTTATTAAGTTCTGAACTTCTTCACTCTCAACAACTTGAGCTATTTCAGAGGTTGTCTTAGATTCTTCTGTCATCCTCTTTCTCTTCAGAGTTTCAACTGTTTCATCTTCAGCAGCAGTATCATCAAAGACTTGAACCATCTTGCACACAGGATCCATCATAATTTGAGGAATCTTCATCTTTTATTTCTTGACTGTCTCCCCAACTTTTCCTTTTCCCTTGTCTTTGGGATCGGTAATAGTTTGAGATCTAGTCCTTGATCTAGGAATCTCTGTGGCAGATCTTTCTCTTATCACAATCCCCTTTTCTTTTGACCTTTGTGACTTTTTAGCATCAGAAGCTTTTGACTTGTGTTTGCTCTTCTCCGCAGCAAATTTAGCTTCTTCTTCTCTTAATTACTCTAAATTCACTCCTGGATTATCCTTAAGGAATAGTCTCTTGGACAATTCTTCATCAATAAATTGAATTTTGGGATCTTTGTAGAAGAATATTGTTTTCTTTCCTTTGAATTTCAAAGTCTGCAAAAACTTCTGTGACTCTTGGCTTCCAGCTTGGACTATCACATCAAAAGTAGTTGTCAGAACTTGATCATCAGTATTTGAAGTATCATCATTTGTGATCAACAAAGGAACATCCTGATCTGTTGGCTTCTTTCCTTCCTTATTCCTCCATTGCATAGCAGATCTATTAGAGTGCTTGCTACCAGACATTCTCTGATGAGAACTTGTCTGTTGAGTGGGAATTCTGCTCAGCTGCTTCCCTTGACTTTGTCCTCTACTCTTTTCAGAGTTTCCCTGGTCATCTCCATTATCATCTTTTTTCTTCAGTGTTTGGCTTGGTGAGCATTTGGACTTAACTACCTTCTCCCCCTTTTTGGCATCATTTAGTCAGGAGTAGAGAAAGAATGAGTTCCACTGAAGATTGGATCTCATTTAACTGAGTCTGTTGAGCAGCTTGATTTTTTAACACCTCATCCAGTTGGGCCTGCTGCTTGGTTTGAACAAGCTCAATAGCATTCACTTTTTCTTGAATTCGTCTGATAGACCTCTTCTTGTCTAGTTTGTGCATCATGTCTAGCTTATCAGCTGTTTCCAGAAGTTTATCAACCTTTGCATGAGTCTTGGAGTGTTGACCTTGTAGAGTTCTTGTACTGAGAGCAGTGACCTTTAGTTGATGCTTGAAGTCAGAACTTGTCAGCAACTCATCAGCTTTTGAGACATGTTCTGTCAGAACATGTGGGCTGGGAATAAAATCAGTATCATTTTATTTATGTATCCACTTAGCCCCTCTAAAGGTTTTCTCCCATGGAACTGGAGCAGCCTCTTCCTCAAACTGGAATAATGCCTCTTTTCCTATAGGCACTGGAGTGTTTACTGGAGCTGACTCTCCAGAACTTGCTAGAATCTCCTCATCTTCAGATAACACCAAGGTGTGTGTGGCTGTAGGAGACTTTGAATCAGCTTTGTCCAAATTCTGATCTTCAGTTCCAAGATCAAGAATTGGTGTTATTGGTATCTCAGCCTGTAAAATTGGAGAAGTAACAGGAGTCGGCTGTTTTGTAGGTGAAACTTCCATATATAGAACAGTATGTATATTTAACTTATGAATATCTATTTGAGGACTTGTCTCTTGTTCTTCAACATCATCTGTAGCTTTGATTGGAGAGTGAGGTCGAGAAATCACAAATTCTTGTATAGGTTCTGATCTGTGGACTTCAGGAATCAGATTCCTGAATCAGAACTTCTTCAGGTGCTGGCAGGGCTTCAATCATAATAGGTTCTGATGAGATCAAAGATTCCTGATCCCCTTCCTCAGCATCTTCAGTATCCTCATATTGAGTTTGTGCAATATGCACACCTGCTCTTATCTTCCTCAATTTTGATCTTCTAGATGGAGGGGTGACATGATCAGTATCAGAATGTGAAGACCTCTTTCTTTTCTGAATGCCAGAAGTTTCAGCTGCTTTCTCCTTCTGAAGAGTTGACTCTTCAGCTTCTTCTATCACAGGTTCTGATGCAGGAGCCTGGACCTGTTCTTCCTCATCTGATTCATCTCTTAGAATCAGCCTTATCTTTCTATGAGGAACAGATTTAGCTCTTGAGGTTTTGTGTCTGGAGGATGTGTCAGATTTTACAACTGGTACCTTTTGAGAAGTACCAGAGGTTGGTTTGGTTTTGGATTTGGGTCTGGACTGTGAAGTGCTGACAACAGGTGCTGATGTTGGCGGTTGTGAGGTAGACTGTGGTTGTTGAGTAATGGATGGTTGTGATGGTGCTACATCAGGGAATATGGTTGTGTAAGTGTCTGGGATAGTGTTGACTAAGAACTGTTTGACAAATTGGGGTATTTGGAGAGGTCTTAGTACTTCCTTCTTGTTATTAGCAGATAACAAGTCAGTAAACGCCCTTTATGTAACTTAAAAGGTTCCATTAGGTCACTGAACACTTGTGGCTTATCAGAACAATAATAACTATAAATTAATTGACAGAACCTAGCAAAATATACTACATTTACATCTTCCTTCATTCTGTCACCAATATAGCCTAACACAGAGATGCATAATCAAAATGAGTCTGATTAAGAAGTGCATACCCTATTTGTTGACTCATGATTGGAATGTCATCAAAATTGGAGCATTTGTTAACAAAACTCTTTGTGATGCAATCAAAGAAGAAGCTCCATTCCCTCGTGATGTAAGGCCTCTTCAACTGTCCTAGCTTGGACAAGCTTTTCTCATATCCCAAGCTTGCCATCATGTTCTGAAAAACAGATTCTCCAGGTGCTGAGTTGTAAGTGCAGTTTTCAGGCAGATGAAGAGCCTGCCTCACTGTAGTAATAGTTACCAGATACTCATCTTCTCCTGATGAGAAGATGATACTTGGAGATCCAGTTTCACCTCCATCATCATAGATCCCAGTCTTCCAGAACTCCAACACTTGTTTACCAGAGATTGCTTGAGGTTGGGGTCAGAGCATACCCAATCTCACTGTGAGCCAAGAAATCCTGAATAAAGTGAAGTTCTGAAAGAGCTTCATCCTTGTTCAAGATAGCAGAGTAGTTGTTTGGGACAAACTTAGCTCCATTAAAAATAACATCCTTTGGTGCCATTTTTATTAAAAAATCAAGTGAAAATTTTGTGTTTGCAAAGTGTTTGATAAAATGCCTGTAAGAGAACGTCAGAAAATAAGAGAGAGAGAGAGAGAGAGAGAGAGAGAATAGAGTAAAAGAGTGGGTAAAAGATTGTATAATCTTTTATCTCTGATATTTATACTCTGCACATGGAAACGTCTCTTTTGATTTAGAACCGGCA
Organism: Apium graveolens; assembly: GCF_009905375.1. Taxonomy (NCBI): domain Eukaryota; kingdom Viridiplantae; phylum Streptophyta; class Magnoliopsida; order Apiales; family Apiaceae; genus Apium; species Apium graveolens. Next base: position 210,493,581 of record NC_133656.1, read on the forward strand.
GTTTTTACACTTGGCAGCGTGTAATCAATCAAAACATAAATAGTGGGCACGGTAAACATGTAGTAATTATTGCACACATGCACATACCAAAACCAACACGCAACCCACTAACAAATGATTATAACTATTTTTATCTCACCTAATTATTTTTCTGAGGAATATAACCGTTACAGTAAATACCAAAAAAAGTCAAGTAAATAAATAATGCCACGCAAGCATCAGGATTTGCATCAGAACTTGACTATTATCAGAATTTAACGGTCATTTAACATGGCTTCTGTACTCAAAAAGTGAATGACTGTTTCTGTGTTTCTTCACACAAATACTGACTGGTTTCTTCAGAGTTTAATCATTAGAACATAATCAGAACTTGTCCTCAGAATTTATGCAAATAATACTTAACTGTTTATCAGAAACAACTTAATCACCACAGTAATTTTCATCATTCATATGGAGTGATAGTGTGTATGTGCAAATGATCATATAAAGATTAAAGTCTGATAAACTTCAGTATATCTTAGAAATAAGGCATAACTAAGAAAAATGCTTAAAATCTGTCTTGAATCGTGAAGTCTACTGTAGAATAAAGTTATGCAAGAATCCACCTCAACTTTTTGTGCTTATTTTATGCATCTTTTGAAATTCTTTTGACAATGGCTTCTCAGTGTAAATGAGTTACAACTGCCATCAGAATTAATGTTGTTATCGGAATATTTCTCCAGTAATCAAAGAATGTGAAAAGTCACCAAGAAAGATTAATTTGCTTTTTTAATACATATTACTTAATACCAGCAATGCACTTGGATCTTCCCGTTCACATATTTACTCTAGATCTCAAAGGAGTACCTGATTTTTTTATTTTCTTCAGATAAGTGAGGCTTATCAAGCATGTAGTTGATCCTTAAGATTTACTGACATCAGAATTTGACAGATAAGAAGCAATAATCTAGTTTGTGACTTAGTAATAAGATACAGGAAGTAAATTTGACTAAGATCAAAATCAGAATTTGCTTGTGTTATTGATTTCCACATAAATAACTAATTCAAACATGGGATACATAGTTTGTTAAAGACTACTAAGTCAGCATCTAACAAGATAATCCTCATTGGATTGAATAGTCACTGAACATTCAAAACACTTTCAGAGTTTATAGAATCACATCAGATAATAAGCAGTGTTTAATATGTTACAATTTAAGCACATATTACATTGAGATAAGAAAATCTGTAAACACTAATCATAAAGTCTGATGTATGAGAACAAAAACTAAACAGATTTTGAGAAAGAACCTGAAACAATTCCAAGTTCATTTACCAGTCTTGTAAAAGTAGCTTCACATAGTGGTTTTGTGAAGATATCTGATAGTTGTTAATGTATTGGAACAAAATGTAATTCCACTGTACCTTCCATAACATGTTCCCTTATGAAATGGTACCTAATGCTGATGTGCTTTGTGATTGACTGTTGAACTGGATTTTCTGTCATAGCAATAGCACTTTGATTATCACAATAAATGGGTATTTTAGAAAATTCTAACCCATAGTCCAGTAACTGATTCTTCATCCACGGAATCTGTGCGCAACAGCTTCCTGCAGCAATATATTATGCTTCTGCAGTTGATGTGGAAATTGATTTATGTTTCTTGCTAAACCAAGAAACCAATCTGCCTCCAAGAAATTGGCAGCTTCCACTAGTGCTTTTCCTGTCTATTTTGCATCCTACAAAATCTGCATCTGAGTAATCTATTAGCTTAAAACCTGATTCCCTAGGATACCACAATCCTAGATCAGCTGTACCCTTGAGGTACTTGAAAATTCTTTTCACAATAATTAGATGAGGTTCTCTTGGATCAGCCTGAAATCTTGCACAAAGACAGGTAGCATACATGATATCTGGTCTACTTGCAGTTAAATAGAGTAAAGAGCTAATCATACCTCTGTAGTTAGTAATATCTATTGATGCTCTAGTATCTTTATCTAACTTGGTGGCAGTGGCCATGGGAGTTGATGCAGTAGAACTGTCTTGCATTCCAAATTTCTTGAGTAGATTTCTGGTATACTTGGATTGACTAATAAAAGTACCTTCTTCAGTTTGTTTGACTTGAAGTCCAAGAAAATAACTCAACTCTCCCATCATACTCATTTGATATCTTGACTGCATTAACTTGAGAAATCTTTCACAAAGTTTTGTATTTATAGAGCCAAAGATGATATCATCAACATATATCTGTACCAAAAGTAAGTCATTCCCATGGTCGAGGTAGAATAAAATCTTGTCAATTGTGCCTCTGTGAAATCCACTTTCCAGAAGAAATTGAGCCAAAGTCTCATACCATGCTCTAGGAGCTTGTTTAAGGCCATAAAGTGTTTTGTCAAGCCTGTAGACATGATTTGAAAATTTTGGATCTATAAAGCCTGGAGGTTGTTCAACATATACCTCTTCTTCCAATTTTCCATTGAGAAAAGCACTTTTCACATCCATTTGAAAGACTTTAAACTTCTTGTGAGCAGCATAAGCTAAAAAGATTCTTATGGCTTCCAATCTAGCAATTGGAGCAAATGTTTCATCATAGTCAATACCCTCTTGTTGAGAGTAACCTTTAGCAACCGGCCTTGCTTTGTTTCTTGTAATTATGCCACCACTGTCAGTTTTATTTCTGAACACCCATTTTGTACCAACAATTGATCTGTCCTTTGGTCTTGGTACTAGGGTCCAGACTTTATTTCTTTCAAATTCATTTAACTCTTCCTACATTGCTTGCACTCAATCAGCATCTTGAAGAGCTTCTTCCACTTTCTTTGGTTTAGTCTGAGATAGAAAGGAATGATAGAGACATTCATTTATTGTTGTTGTTCTAGTTCTGACACCTGCTTCAGGATCTCCAATTATTAAGTCAGGTGTGTGTGATTTAGTCCACTTCCTTGCAGATGGAAGTTGATCTCTAGAACTGGATCCTCCCCCATGATCCATGTTGTCTCCATAAGCATTTTTTGATGCTCCCCCTGAAGTTATGCTCTCTGAGATTCCAGAATTTGAGTTGGATCCTTCAGGAATTGAAGAATTAGAGTTTCCAGAATTGTCAGAATTTGGCTCATCAGAACTTGATGAATCAGAACTTGAAGAGCCAGTGACTGGTTCTGATGCTTCTTGAGAGTCTTGAGATGTGGCATGATCATCCGCTTGCTCCCCCTGAACAGGTGCATTTTCCTTTAGAACAGTTACCACTGTTTCTATGACATCATAATTTAACCCGTCGGAACTTACAGGATCAGGATTTAGGTCATCAGAATTTACAAAATCAGAATTTACATCTTCATTTTCAAATCTCAGCTGATCATGATCATTGAAATCTTCAAGTCCAGTAATCTTTTTATCATCAATATATACATTGATAGATTCCATGCCAACCCTTATTCTTAAATTGTAGACTCTGAAGGCTTTTGTGGCAAGTGGATATCCAACAAAAATTCCTTCATCAGCTTTTAGATTAAATTTTGACAGCTGTTCAGGATGAGTCTTAAGAACAAAACACTTGCATCCAAATACATGAAAATATTTCAGATTTGGATTCTTTTTCTTCACCATCTCATATGGTGTTTTTACATGCTTATTTATGAGTGTAGCATTCTGTGTAAAACAAGCAGTCTGCACAGCTTCAGCCCAAAAATAGGTTGGTAGCTTTGCTTCATCAAGCATAGTTCGTGCAGCTTCAATAAGAGTCATGTTCTTTCTTTCTACAACTCCATTCTGCTGTGGAGTTCCAGGTGCAGAAAATTCCTGCTTTATTCCTTGCTCTTTGCAGAACTCTTCCATGATTGAATTCTTGAATTCAGTGCCATTATCACTTCTTATTATTTTAACAGAATCTTTGACTAACTTATCCAGCTATCTGACATGATCAGTTAGAGTAGATGCAGTTTCATTCTTCTTGTGCAAGAAATACACCCAAGTGTATCTTGTGAACTCATCCACTATAACCATAGCATATTTCTTCTTTGCAATATACATGACATTGACTGGACCAAATAGATCAACATGCAGTAAGTGATAAGGCTCAAGAATTGAGGATTCAGTTTTGCTCTTGAATGAAGATTTTCTTTGTTTTACCTTTTGACATGAGTCACAAAGACCATCAGGAGAAAATATTGATTTTGGCAATCCTCTCACAAGATCTTTCTTTACTAGCTCAATTTTGTTGTTGAAATTTAAATGAGAGAGTCTCTTGTGCCAATTCCAGCTTTCTTCAATTGATGCTCTGCTTAACAGACAGATTGCGGAACCATCAGAATTTGTTGAAAGTCTGGCTTCATATATGTTACCATGTATGTAACCTTTCAGAACCACTTTTCCTGTAGAATTACTTACAACTTCACAGTGTTCTTCAAAAAAATCCACATGATAACCTCTGTCACAGATTTGACTCACACTTAGCATATTGTGTTTAAGTCCTGAGACAAGAGCTACTGTTTCAATTATGACATTCCCAAGATTGATATTGCCATATCCCAGAGTCTTTCCCATGTTGCCATCTCCATAAGAAACTCCTGGGCCAGCTTTCTCCACAAATTCTGATAGTAGGGATTTATTTCCAGTCATATGTCCTGAACATCCACTGTCCAGAACCAGGATGTTTTTCCTGTTTCCCTGCAATCACAAAGACCATTATTGATTAGTTTTAAGGACCCAGACTTGCTTGGATCCTTTGGCCTTGTTAAGTTTGTTAGCATTTGCAGCTGATTTAGTTTCAGAGTTTATGCTAACATGCTTTTTATCAGACTTTATATCAGACTTTGCATCAGAATTTACACTAGAAGGAATTACACTAATTTTCTTTCAAGAAGGTTTGATTTCATAATAATCATAGTACAAACTATAATATTCCTTACAAGTATAAATAGAATGCCATAAACTACCACAATGAAAGCAAGGATTTTGTGGTTTAAACCTAACATACTGACTCTTAACTCCTGATCTAGGAGGTAAAGAATTTATATCTTTATTTTTCCTGCAAAAAGAAGCAAGATGGTTAGAGTTTCCACAATTATAGCATTTCTTTCTAGGAGCATTAGGAACAGGCATATAATTATTACTTTTATTCACACCTTCCCTTCCATTCCTATTTTTCCTAGCTTCCTTTACCTTGTTCACATTTTTAATCTCTTCCAGCTTATACTTAAGCTGCTTCCTTGTCATTAATCCAATGTTTACCAAAGCTGGTTTATCCTGTTTTAATTTGTCAGAAGTTGACTTTTCTTTGACTTCTGTTTTAGAGTCTTTCATCTCTTCAGAATCAGACACAACAGTTTTTCCAACAAATTTACATGATTTACCTTTGGCTTTTCAGTCTGTTTGATAGCAATTGGCTTAATTGGCAAAGTCCCTTTCTCACTTTTACCATCTTTATAACCTAACCCCTCTTTCCAGTTTCCACTACTTAAAATATTCTGAGTTGTTTTGCCTGAGTTAGTCCAAGTCCTGATGATTTCTCTTTCTTTTTCTAATTCAGTTTTTAGATAATCATTTTGTTTAAGCAATTCATTCTTAACATACACATCATTATCTCTCTCTGTCTGAATATTGTTCATCTTGACTAACTCTTCTTCAAGATAGCTATTTCTATTTTTGTACTTTAGATTTTCATATTTTAATCTTTCATTCTCTAAAGTCTGATCTCTATAGCTAATATAAATGTTTTTCAGAAATAATCTCAACTCCGTAATATCTTCTGTATCAAAAGCAAGAGTTGATAGAGGTACCTTTAGTTCAGCAGCATCAGAACTGCTATCAGTATTTGCCATTAAGGCATAGTTCACCTCTTCTTCAGATTCTGAAGTGTCTGCCCATTTTTTCTTCTTTGTGATAAGTGCCTGGCCTTTATCACCTTTTCCTTTACTGAAATCAGGAGAGATGTGGCCTCTTTCACCAAAATTGTAGCATTTGACATTTGAGTTGTCTCCTCTGTCAGACTTTCCTCCTTTGCCTTCAGTCTTTGTGAACCCTTTCTTTTCAGGAGTTCCACCTTTCCTGGAAAACTTCTTACCCTTTCTGAATTTCTTGTAGGCTATCTTTGTGATACCTTTCACCATAAGAGCACACAGTTGCATCATCTCTGCATCAACATCCACTTCAGATAAATTTTCAGGTTCTGAATCATCATCATCAGAATCTGATGACTCTGAATCAGACTGTATGATGAGAGCCTTTCCTTTTGCCTTCCTAGAGATAATTGGCTTTTCTTCAGTCTTTAAAGCAACTATCTTAGACTTCCCTCCATGCCTATTCTTTCTTTGCTCCATCTCAAGTTCATTAGTCTTGAGCATCCCATAGATTTTATCAAGAGACATATCAACAAGTTCATAATTGTCTCTTATTGTAGTAGCTTTCAAATCCCACTTTTCATGAAGAGCTAGTAGGAATTTCATATTTGAATCTTCTGGATCATATTCCTTATCCACTAGTGACAGATCATTCAACAGCTTTATAAATCTGTCATATGTATGAGTTAGTGACTCATCATATTTTGAGTCAAAGTGCTCATACTCCTGTGTGAGTATTGTCTTCCTGTTCTTTTTTATGGCATTAGTTCCTTGACATCTCACTTCCAATGCATCCCAGATTTCTTTTGCAGTCTTGCATCCAATCACCCTGTTTGACATGACATTGTCAAGTGCACTATGAAGCAAGTGTCTTACTTTTGCATCCTTTCCTAGTGAAGAGATATCTTCAGTGGCGAGTTCTCTCTTTTCTTTGGGAATCATCTTTTGTGGCTCATTCCCAACTGCAACAGAAAGCTTTGTGGGCTTGTGTAGACCATCATAAATTCTGTCTAAATATTCTGGATCTGTAGCTTCCAGAAACATGGCCATCTTCACACTCCATACATGGTACTCAGACACCCTGAGCATAGGAACCCTGATGGTTTCATATCTACTGGTGTTTTGAATGGGTTGAACCTTTGCAGGTTCTTGAGGGTCTTGTGTTTTTGATTGATCAGACATGATTGATTGTTTGTTTGGATCTTAAATTTTTGTAAGCTTAACAGATTGGCTCTGATACCACTTTTTGTAAGCTTAACAGATTGGCTCTGATACCACTTTTTGTAAATACTGATGGGCTGGATCAGGATTTGTTGTGGTAAATACTGATTGTTACATTTCTGCATCTGATAATATTCAATTAAATGTTGTTTAAGTCAGGATATTAATTTTAATTAATAAAATATCTTCATTTACGTTTTTATTTTGTATTATATACAGAACTAAACATTTTGAAGAAAATATACTGCAATCACATACATGTGAAACCCTAGCTGCTGCTCCTCTCTCTCTCCCCCTCTCTCCCTCCCCCCTCCATAACATACAGATTAGCATAGGTTTTCTGGGCGAACTGAGGTCAGGTCGTTGTTGAGTTTTACGTAATTGTGGACGAATTGCTCTGTGTTGTTGTATCCTGGAAGTGATATTGCTTCAACCCAACACAACGTAAGTGGGGCAATAATCTCTTCAAAAATAGTTTGAACTTCTCGAAGGCTAGGCGCCTCAACTGTTCATAGTTCTTTCAGATTTGATAAAGTTTTTCTTAGAGCTAGGTATTCCACCCACTCTTTGTCAATTCAGTTATTGATTTATCTTGTTGTATGCCTTCGTGTTTTATTTCCTTATTTCATTTTATTTTCCTATTTTTTTTAATTTGTGATATATAATTATCCCATTGTTGCGCATAGTGTTAATTATACCCAATAATATTGAAGAGATTATTTATGTTTTATTGTTTTAAGCAAGATAGTTAACAAAACTGGCGATGTTCCTAAGACTGTTGAGACTGGTTCGGTTCTGGTGTTACCACATCCATTGATTGGACCACGTATCATTTTCCCCAACCTATTAATTTATCGGGCATGCCTGATAAATTCCGTGGTGGGGCTTTCTTTTCTCGTTGGCATAAAAAGATGAAGCTCTGATTAACGGTTAAGGGTCTATGACCAGTGGTGCAGTATGATTCTCCTGTTTGGAATCAAGAAAAAGTTGAATCTATTAAGGCTTATGCTTTATGGGTTGAAAGGATGGGGTGGCTAGGGCAGCCATTTTGGCATCCTTGGTGAACACCTTGTTCGATATTTATTCATCAGATGCCTATACTACTAAAGTCTTATGGGATAAGCTGAACCAAACCCACAATACTGATTCTTAAAGACTTGAGAAGTATTTTGTGGCTAGGTTTCTTGAGTTCAAGCTGGTGGATGGAAAATCCATGACTGAATAGGTTCATGAGTTTGAGATGTTGGTTCATGATTTAGGTGAGTCCGGGTCTTGCCTGAGAAGTTTCGGGTTATGTCAGTGATGGAAAAACTTCCTAAGTCTTGGGAAGAGTTTGCTCTCTCCCTGAAAAGACAGAAATGAGAGATCACATGGACTAACTTGATGTTGGACATTTCTGTGCAGGAGCAACACAAGTCCAAACAAGGACATGTGATGTCTGCTGAACATGGGAGCTCTAAGGTGAATGTAGTGACTACATGACAGAAAAAAAGGTAGTCACTAAGAAGGCTAACACTAAACCTGACAAGAACAAGGCGAAGAAACCAAAGGCAAACAAACCATGTTGGTCTTGTGGACAGGTTGGTCATTGGAGCAAGGATTGTCCTAGTAAGAAAGCTAAGAAAGCTGGAGTGGTAGCTCAAGCAAAGACTGTGTTTGGACTTGCAACCACAAGTGGGCCTGTAGCTAACATGGTTATTGGTGAGGTTGTTGCCTTTGGAACCGATGACAGGTATGTTACTTACAACCATGTACTACTTTCCACTTATCTGGCACATGAGTAGTTGATTGATACTAGAGCTAATGTGCATAACTATTCTGATATTAGTTTGTTTATATCTTATTAACAGAGTCATGGAGTGACAGTGATGATGGGGAATACTAGTGCTGCACAAGTGCTTGGAATAGGAAACATGGACCTGAAGTTTGCTTCTGGGCAGATTCAATCTCTAACTCGAGTGCATCATGTTCCCTCTATTCGTAGAAATGTAATAAGTGGAAGTTGTCTAGTTAAGAACAGCTTTAAACTTTCTTTGAAATATAATAAAGTAGTTATTACTCATACGGGTACATTGTTTAGCAATGGTTACTTGTCTGATGGTTTATTTTTGATAAATATTGAACCCGTTTTGGGCGATTTTATTAATGATAGTATTGCACCTTCTGTTAATTGTATTGAATCGTCTGATTTGTGGCACTTATGACTTGGTCATTTAAATTTTGGTTCTATAAAGAATATGATGAATTTAGAGTTGATTCCAAAGCATGCCATTGATAAGAAATCTAAGTGTCAAGTGTGTATAACTGCTAAACAAATAAGGAGGCATTTTCATAATGTTGTTAGAGATTCAGACTTGTTAGATTTAGTACACTCAGACATATGTGAATTTGGTGGTGTGTTGACTAATGATCACTGTAGATATTATATTACTTTTATAGATGATTGTAGTAGATATTGTTTTGTTTATTTGCTTAAACATACGTATGAAGTACTAGATAAATTCATTATGTATAAAAATGAAACTGAAACACAAACTGGAAAAGTACTTAAACGTGTGAGATCTGATAGAGGTGGTGAGTATACGAGTACCTTGTTTAATGAATTTTATGCAAGCAATGGTATAGTTCATGAGGTTACTCCACCATACACACCTGAGTCTAATGGGGTGACATGGCGAAAGAACGGAACTTTTAATGACATGATTAACAGTATGGTGATCAATTCCGGGTTGCCTAAGTACATGTGGGGAGGGGCTCTGAATACAGATTGACATATTCTGAATAGAGTCCCTCTGAAACATATGGACAAGACACCTTATGAATTATGGAGAAAGCGTAAGACAAGTTTGAGTTATCTTCGTGTATAGGGGTGCCTTGATAAGGTGCTGGTCCCTGAACATAAGAGAAAGAAACTAGGTCTGAAAACTGTTGACTATATCTTTCTGGGCTATCTTGAAACCACTACTATTATGAGATTTTTAGTATTAAAATATGACATATATGGTATTGTGGAGAATAAGATAGTTGAGTTTCGTGATGCAACTTTCTTCTAAGAAGTGTTCCCTATGAAGACTGGTATGCCTTTGGGTAATTCTGAGGATGATCCCACTCACACATCGAGTTCTATTCCTGAACATGTGGAAAAGATGACAAATATGAGGGCGGATCCTGGTAGTAGCTCTACTCCTAATGAAGTAGAGGAACCTAGAAGAAGTAAGCATGCAAAGGTAGTCAATGACTTTGGAAGTGACTTTATCACTTACAATATCGAAGATGAGCCTTTAACTTTTCGTCAAGCCATGGATTTTTCGGAGTCAAGGCATTGGAAAGTCATTGTGAAGAGTGAAATTGACTCAATTATTTCTAACGGAACATGAGAGTTAGTTGATCTCCCTCCTGGGTGTTCAACTATTGGATGTAAATGGATCTTCAAGAGTAAGCTAAACCCTGATGGCTCAATAGATAAGTACAAGGATATGCTAATTGTTAAGGGCTTTAGCCAAATGGAAGGTATTGACTATTTTGATACATACTCCCCTGTTACCCGAATGACAACAATCAGAATGCTTATTGTATTGGCTTCCGTATATGGTCTTATCATCCATCAAATGGATGTAAAGACAACTTTGTTGCTTCTGAGGGATTTATTGCTTCTGGTAATGAGAGGAAAGTATGTAGACTAGTCAAGTCCATCTATGGCCTTAAACAAGCAACTATAGACTGGCATAAAAAGTTTGATGAAACTATTTTAGACTTTGAGTTTTTAGTTAATGAAAGTGACAAGTGTGTCTTCTATAAGGTTAGAGGTAAGGACTGTGTGAATGTGTGCTTATATGTAGATGATATTTTGTTATTTGAAACCAATATTGAGATTATTAACGAGACAAAGAGTTTCTTGAAATGGCACTGTAATATATAATAGATGATGTCAAAGATTACTGAAGCTGACAATGTCATTAGCAATCAATTAAGCTTGGGGCCAACCCTAAGTAAGTTGTATTATTATCTAAATTTGTAATTTGTACTTGTAACACTTGAAGTCTGTAAAAATGCAAAGGAGCAGACTGAAGTCTTTTTCCTAAAACAGTATCAAGCCTAAGGATTCTATCTGAAAGAAGATCAAGAAGATCATGCCTCAGAAGAATTTTGAAGGAGATTGGAGTTGAATAAATCTGTTTGGAGAAAAATGTTCTAAGTCAAGATCTCTACAAGTCACGGATTTAATGTTATAGAGAAGTCATTCGAGAACTCCAGAATGACTTATCGAGAAGTCATTCAAACTCCAGAGAGTACCGACGGATAAACAATATCTACTTGACGGATGAACTATATATCCACTCGATGGATGAATAACATCTACTCGACGGATAAGCAATATCTACTTGACGGATGAGCTATATATCCACTCGATGGATGAATAACATCTTCTCGACGGATGAGCAATATCTACTCGACGGATAAGCTATACATCTACTCGACGGATGAGCAATATCTACTCGACGGATAAGCTATACATCTACTCGACGGATAAACAATATCTACTCAACGGATAAGCAATATCCACCGGGAGTAGAGAAGTCAGAAACACTACTCGAGAACATAAGAAGATATCTACAAGTCATTCTTTCACTAGAGAACTCAAAGTTATCGATAAGTCTATATCCATTCGAGAACTCAGAGATATCTACAAGTCAAGTGAAGTTATGAAGACTAGAGATCTCTATGAGCTGAAGACCTCTACAAGCCAAACTCATCATGGAGTACTAGAGATCTCGATAAGCCTTTGTACTTATCGAGATATCAAGTGTTCAAATGAATCAAACTGGAGATCTCGAAGTATAGTCTCAAAGTACAGGATTGCAGATCAGTTTAATATCCAAGATAAACAATCAACAAACAATCCAACAGCTGGATTGACAAGTCTACAAAAAGCAGCTTGAAGTTTGTGCAAGATCAATGGCAAAGATTAACTGACAGAGGAGGATTAAAGTAAACACGGGATGCTAAAGATATGCTAAGCCAGAAATGGAAGATTTGCTTTTCTATAAATAGAAATGACAAGTGACAGTTTAGAAAAGCTAATAGCATGTTTATTATCCACTGTGTAAACCAGTAGTGAACTGAGCTATAAAGTTAACACTGATCCTCTAGTCAGTAGTAACAATTTAGATAAAAATTCTTGTAACACTCTCAAGAAGAAGCTGAGCTTTTTAACTTCGAAGAGCTTAGAAATTTTGTAGCAAAGTATCTTAATTTTTAATACAAAAATTAAGTGAGTTTTGAAGATCTGTGTTCTTTATTTTGTACAAGTTTAATTTCTGCATGAACACTTTTCTATACAAGATTTAATTTACTTTGTCCAACCATTATCTTTCAAGAAAAGCCCAGAAATCAGAAAAACACATTCACCCCCCCCCCCTCTGTGTGTGATTCATTACCTAACAAGTGGTAACAGATTCAAGATCTTGGAAGAATGAATACACAAAAAATCAGTAGCATCAAAATCCCTACCTTTGACAAAGCTAACTATACTCTTTGGAAAAAGAAAATGATGCTGTTTATCAAGATGGCCAATCCACTCTATGTTCAGATTCTCTAGAATGGACATTTCATTCTTATGGTAAGAGTTGAGGAATCTACAGATGGAGACATGGTCATACCAGCTCATTATGCTCCTAAAGATCCATTTGAGTATTCTGACCCTAAAAAGGAGAAAGTCTCCCTGAACAACAGCTTACAATTGATATTGATTGAGTCAATTGACAATGTGATGTACAACAACATTGTCAACTGTGACACTGCTAAGCAAATATGGGAGAAAATTGAAATACTATGTGAAGGAACTGAGGAAGTTAGATCTAATCAAAGAAGAATACTGATTTCACAGTATGAGGGTTTTATGGCTAAGCCCAAGGAAAGCATTACTGAAGTGTTTGAAAGATTTAATAAGTTGATAAATGACTTGTAGATTCATGACAAGTACTATGAAGCTGAAGAGGTGAATCTAAAGTTTTTGCTTACTCTTCCTGATCATTTGGAACAGAAAATCTCAGCAATCAGGGAAGGGAGAGACTTGAGCAGGATAACTCTGGAAGTTCTATATGAAATTGATTGGGAATAAATAAATCCTGATTACATAATTAATATTGCATTAATTACACATGATTTATGCTGCAAGGCCCAATAAGAAGATGAATGACATTCAGACCAAAAAGGCTAACACATTGATCAGGCCTGATGGACCAGATCAGGCCTGATGGAACAAAGAAGGCCCAAAACCCTGAATATTAATTAATTTCGTAACTAATTAATAAGGGAGAAAAACAGCTATTAAGATGAGTCCTGATGGAAATATAAATCCTTGTAGATTGGCCTCCAAGGAACCTCATGGGATAAGGAATCAGTTTCCTACTTCCTAGGACTCCAAAGTCCATTCTAATTCAGAGACTTGGCTACCAAGTCTCCTATACCAAGTCCAATTTAAGGACTCCCAGCATCTATATAAGGGGCCTCACCCCACTAATCAGAACTACATTTTTTGACTTGATCCTTGGCAATCAGCAAGGTACGTAGGCATCTTGTTAAGGCAGACTGAGTCATGAAACACAAGAGCAGTCAAATCGAGCCTCGAAGCTCACGTTCCTTAGTAATAAATACAGCAATTATATATCTTAGTTTTTAATCCATAACATTTGGCGCCGTCTGTGGGAAGGCACAATAACAAACATGGCGAGAACATGGAGAACAATTAGAGCTCTTGAGGAAGGAACACCATCGGGGACAACCCAAGTGATTTCGTCAACCGTGGAGGTACCTCCTCATTCAACTTATGCAGTCACCCAAAGAGAAGCCCAGATAGGGGCAACTCAACCTCAGCCACAAGGGACGATTCCCTCAGCTATTCAAGGTACGAATCCCCAAGTTCAACAACTACATGCACCTGTGAATTCTCGACCCATCGGGTACGAATATTCAACTATTGTGACTACTAACCCCCCTTATGGGATGCCCCTTTACCCCGAGGTTGGAGGAAGTGGACATGCTGGACAGAGTGAAGTACGAGGGCGATCGCCCCCATATATACGAGGTTTGGCTCCTATCCCTAAGGATCAGGAATTTTCTGGTCCTTACACTGAGAGAGACTCCAAATCTTCGGATGATGAAGTAGCCCCAAGAAGGAGACGTGTTGGCAAAGAACCGATGGCTGATGGTGGCCAATGTCCTCAAAGCACCCAAGAGATGAATTCCCAAGAAGTGCAGGAAAGGACCAGGGCTCACGAGGCTGAGATTCAAAGGCTGAGGCGCGACTTGGAGGCGCACCAGACCCCCACTACCTCCTAGGGGGAGAAATCCTCCTCCTATCATAGACCTGGATGGTCCAGTATAGAGAAAGATTGTTGTCCCAAGGGCTGATCCAAGCAATCTTCTTCCCCTTGGAGATCCTGATGATCCTACTCCGCCCTTCACTGAAGAAATAATGAATGACCATATCTCAAGGAAGTTCAAGATGCCAACTATCAAAGCTTATGATGGCACGGGAGATCCCGCTAATCATGTTAGGACATTCTCTAATGCACTGCTGTTGCAGCCCGTGAATGATGTTATTAAGTGTCGGGCCTTTCCTCAAACCCTGTCAGGTATGGCTCAAAGGTGGTATAGTCGTTTGCCCCCAAACTCTATTGGGTCATTCAGAGAATTAAGTCAGGCTTTCATTAAACAGTTCATCAGTGGGAGAGTGCATGAGAAAAGTTCAGCGTCCCTCATGAGCAATGTGCAGGGAGCGAAGAAATCCTTAAGAGACTATTTGAATCATTTTACGAAGGAAGCTTTAAAAGTCCCGGACCTTGATGATAAGGTCGCAATGATAGCACTGCAACAAGGAACTAGGGATGAGTTTTTCAAGATGTCATTGGCCAAACGCCCCCCTGAAAGCATGTTGCAGCTCCAGGATAGGGCAGGGAAGTACATTAAGGTGGAAGAGAGCATGAGGAAGACCGTAGTGAGTAATGAGCCCACTGGAGGCAAGAAGCGGAAAACTGACCTGGAATATATCTCTAAGGACAAGTATCCTAGAACCGAGCAAAACCCTGATTCAATCCCCAAGAAGGGAGGACCTGGGCAAAAGTTCACTGAATACGCTAAGTTGAATGCTCCTAGAAGCCAGATCTTGATGCAAATCGAAAAAGATCGAGATATTCGTTGGCCTAAGCCCTGGAAGGCTGATCCTGCCAAGCTAGATAATAGCAAGTATTGCAGATTTCACAAAGATGTTGGTCATGACACTGATAAGTGTAGACAGTTGAAAGATGAAATTGAGTTCCTCATTCGAAAAGGAAGGTTGAACAAATACACTGGATAAGGAGGGGATAGGAATAACAATGGAAGAAAGAACTTTGAAGATCGTAGGAGGGACTAAGATGATCAGGGGTGGAATCCCCAGCCTAGAGGACCGGTTATAAATGCAATTTTTGGAGGGCTGCGACCTCGGGGGCCTGTGATAAACACAATCTTTGGAGGACCAACTGCTGCTGGATTATCCAGGAACTCCAGAAAAGCATATACTAGAGAGGTTATGCATATTGTTGGAGAAGCCCCGAAGAGGGCCAGGACAGAAGTGACATTGGCTTTTGATGATTCTGACCTAGAGGGTGTGAAATTTCCTCATGACGACCCACTGGTCATAACACCGATAATAGGAAATAGCCCGGTCAAGAGAGTCCTTGTGGATAATGGTGCTTCAGTGGATATCTTGCTCCATGACGCCTTTCTAAGGATGGGATATAACGACTCCCAATTGACCCCAACCGACATGCCGATATATGGATTTGCGGGAGTAGAGTGCCCCGTGGAAGGGATAATCAAGTTGCCAACCATCATAGGTCAGGAACCAAGGCAAGCAACGCAGATGTTGGACTTTGTGGTGGTAAAGGCTAGTTCAACCTATAATGTTATCATGGGGAGAACATGGATATATGCCTTCAAGGCAGTCCCTTCTTCCTACCATTCAGTTATGAAGTTTCCCACCCGGAATGGGATTGGAGAAGAGAGAGGAGATCAAAAAATGGCTAGAAGCTGTTATGTAGCCTCTTTGAGGGCAGATGGAGTTGGGGGGCAGGTTCTTCCTATTGAAGATATGGATATCCGAGAGAATGATGAGAAAAGAGGAAAGCTAGTAGAAGACTTGGTTTCGATTTCTTTAGCCCCTGAGAATCCTGAGAGGATGACTTTCATTGGAGCCACACTCGAGGATCCCCTTAGAGGGAAGTTGGTGAGATTTTTGCAAGAAAATAATGATGTGTTTGCATGGTCAGCAGCTGATATGCCAGGCATAGACCCAGAACTGATTACTCACAAGTTGAATGTGGACCCAAATCGGAAGACGGTGAAGCAAAAGAAAAGAAACTTTGCCCCGGAAAGACAAGAAGCTATAAAATAGGAGGTTAAGAAGCTCTTAGAGGCTGGTTTCATTAAGGAGATACAGTTTCCCGAATGGTTAGAAAACCCTGTAATGGTGAAGAAGGCCAATGGAAAATGGAGGATGTGTATAGACTTCACTGATCTGAACGATGCATGCCCTAAGGACTGTTTTCCGTTACCAAGGATTGATACTTTGATAGATGCCACTGTTGGGCATGAGATGCTGAGCTTCATGGATGGATTTAGTGGATACAATCAGATTAAGATGCACAAGGATGACATTCCAAAGGTATCATTCATCACTGACTTTGGTGTTTATTGTTATCTTGTTATGGCATTTGGTCTTAAGAATGCAGGAGCCACCTATCAAAGGTTGGTAAATAAAATTTTTAAGGATCTTATTGGCAAGACTATGGAAGTCTATGTTGATGACATGTTAGTCAAGAGTCTATTAAAGACTGATCATATAACCCATTTGAGGGAAGTTTTTGAGGTCCTGAGGTACCACAAAATGATGTTAAATCCTACGAAGTGTGCTTTCGGAG
This sequence comes from Apium graveolens, assembly GCF_009905375.1. Classification (NCBI taxonomy): domain Eukaryota; kingdom Viridiplantae; phylum Streptophyta; class Magnoliopsida; order Apiales; family Apiaceae; genus Apium; species Apium graveolens. The sequence goes on from NC_133656.1 coordinate 210,510,581, forward strand.
TGGGATCTGGAAAATTTTTGGGATTGATGGTCTCCAAGAGAAGGATCGAGGCCAACCCCGATAAAATAAAGGCAATCCTGGACATGGAGCCACCAAAAACTGTCAAGGATGTTCAGAAGCTCACAGGAAGGGTTGCTGCGCTGGGACGATTCATCTCCAAGTCAGGAGACAAGTGCTTGTCATTCTTCAAGTCACTGAAGAACATTAAGGACTTTGTATGGAGTGAGGAAAACCAGAAGGCATTCAAGGAATTGAAGAAATATATGGCCCAGGCCCCGTTGTTGGCCAAGCCAGCTTTGAATGAAGTTTTATACTTGTACTTAGCCGTTTCAGAGAGTGCTTTGAGCGCTGTATTGGTTAAGGAGGAACTGAAAATCTAGAAACCCGTATACTATGTCAGCAAAATTCTACATGGTGGTGAGTTGAATTATTCAACTATTGATAAATTTGCTCTAGCCTTGGTAATGGCTTCAAGAAAGTTACGTCCTTACTTTCAGGTTTATTAAATTGAGGTACTAACAAATCAGCCCCTGAGAAATATCATTCACAATCCCAAGGCTAATGGGAGGTTGATCAAGTGGGCAATAGAGCTGGGAGAATTCGACATCAAGTATAAGCCATGAACGACAATAAAAGTCCAGGCATTAGCTGACTTCATGGTGGAATGTACCATACCCAACGAAGAAGTCGGGGGCAGGAAGATACCATACCCCAAGACAAGGAAGTTGATAAGGGGGACAAAGAAAAGGATGATAAGGAGAAAGAATATTGGGTTCTCTATTTTGATAGAGCGTTAAAAACAAACTCAAGTGGAGCAGGTTCGGTTTTACAAAGCCCCGATGGGTTCTTGATTGAGTATGCCATGAAGTTAGACTTCCCGACCATGAACAATGAGGCCGAATATGAAGCTCTGATAGCTGGCCTCGGCCTAGCAGGGACACTTAGAGTCAAGAACTTAAAAGTCCGTGGAGATTCGAAGCCGGTCGTATCCCAGGTAAAGGGAGAGTTTGAGGCAAGGGAAGATACGATGGCTAAGTATGTCCGCCTAGTAAGGGCTGTGATGACCTAATTCGATGAATGCCATGTTGAGCACATTCCAAGGGAGTAAAATGCTAAGGCAGATGCATTGTCAAAGTTTGCTTCATGTGAGATAGAAGAAAGTTCACGAAGTGTATACTTCCACGTTTTGAAGACACGAAGCATCGATGTTAAGCTTGTAGCTCCTATAGGCCTGGGGACGTCATGGATAGATCCCATTAAGGCACACATTCAAACCGGTTGGTTGCCAAACGATGCTACTGAAGCACAAAAGTTAGTTGTTCGAGCACTAAGGTACTCTTTGATAGATGGGATTTTGTATAAAAGATCTTTCGTGGTTCCTTACTTAAGGTGTCTCAGGCCCGATGAGGCACGCTTGGCTCTTGAAGAAGTACATGAAGCTATTTGTGGGCAACACTTGGGGGGCAGGGCCTTAGCTCATAAGATAACCCTTTTAGGCTTCTATAGGACAGAAATGATGGTTGATGCCAAAGAACATGTGAAGAAGTGTGACCGCTGTCAGAAACATGCACCGGTCGTTAGACAACCCCCCGAGATGCTGACCTCTATCAACTCACCCATCCCCTTTGCTATGTGGGGAATGGATATACTTGGGCCTTTCCCCATGGCCATGGCACAAAGGAAGTTTTTGATTGTAGCCATCAATTATTTTACCGAGTGGATTGAAGCCAAGTCGTTGGCCAAAATCACAACTAAGCAGGTTGCACAATTCCTGTGGGAAAATATCATGTGCCGGAATGGAATTCCCCGCATCCTAGTCACTGACAATGGAACACAATTCAACAATGAGGAATTCAAGAAGTACTGTGAAGAAAATGAAATTGAGTTATGGTTCACCTCCGTGGCTCACCCGCAAGCCAATGGGCAAGCAGAAGTGGCGAATCGAATAATCCTGGATGGACTAAAGCAGAGGATCGAGAAATCGAGGAATAATTGGGTGGATGAGATACTCCCAATACTATGGGCCTATAGGACTACCTGTAGGGTCACGACTGGAGCAACTCCCTTCATGTTAGCATATGGGGCAGAAGCAGTTGTTCCCGTAGAGATATCGCATTCCTCCCCCAGGATTCAAGCTTTCAATACTGAGGAAAATGAGGAAGGGCAAAGGTTAGCCCTGGATGTAATTGACGAAGTGCGAGATGAGGCACATGCGAAGATAGTGGAATATCAGAAAAAGGCTTTGTTCTACTACAACCTACGGGTTAAAGAAAGGTTTTTCAAACAAGGTGACTTAGTCTTAAGGAAGGTAGAAGCTTCTTGTGTAGGACAGAAAGGGAAGCTTGCCCCAAATTGGGAAGGGCCATACAAGATCAAGAGTGTTCAAGGTAGAGGAACCTACAAGCTGGAGATTATGGATGGTTTTGAAGTCCCGAGAACTTGGCATGCACAAAACCTGAAGGTTTATTATGTGTGAAGCAATTGAATATGATTCTCACTTGTCAAGGTGACAAGTAGGTTGAAAAGCACCTTGAAGCTTTGCTTGCTTAGGATTTACATGTTTTAGCTTTATTTTGAAGTTTATTAAGACTTGTGTAAGGGATGAATCCCAATGACTTATAAAATTCAGAAAGTTTTCGAATATATCTGAAATCTCTATGGCAAGGCAAGTAAACTAAGTGCATGAAATGCAAGCATAAAATCCGATAAATAAAATAGATCAAATAAATATTACAAAAGTTTGATAAACAAAGTCTCGAAAATAAGATAAAGTAAATAAGCCACGCAGGGCTGTAAAAGCTCTAAGGAGCTAAGGTGCCCTCGGCATCCATATCGTCATCCCCTCCGCTCTCGCTAGAAGTCTCTATCGTCTCGGAGGAGGAGGAAGAGCTGTCATCCTCAGCAGGTCTGGAAGAAGACTCGGGAGGAGGAAGAAGCGGGTCTTGAGGGTTGCGATCCGAGACAACTACTCGGGTACGAAACCTCTGCAGCAAAGACTCATCATCAGGGCAGACATAGTCCGCCAGGTTAATATCAGGATAAGCCTCGTTCACGGTCCCAAGGGCCGTGTCCCAACCAGTCCTGAAAAACCCTGGAAAGACTGAGTCATCCCTTACCCTCATGGACTGGGTAAACTCCTCCGAGTCCAGATAGTTATCTATCGCCTTATCTTTCTTGGCCCGAAGCACCACCAGCTCGGCGTTAGATTCTCCAAGTTCTTCCTCCTTACGCTTGAACTTCTTCTCTAGAGCAGCATACTTCTTTTGCTGCCTCCTGAGGGCATTGTCGGCTTTGTCAGAAGCCCTCTTCCATGACTCGGCTTGCCTCACAGTGCCTTAAAAATAGGCGTTAGACTGAAATGAAATAATAAACAAAGTGTAAGGCAAGTGAATGCTACAAATAAGAAAGATTAATTCAAGAAAAGGTCATACCGAGGCCAGGGATTGAGCTCCCATGAGCTTTATCCTCTCCAGGTCAGGGGTGGCAACCACGTCAGTAAAATCTTTGGGAGTCACGCCATGGTAGGACCAATCCCAAACATGCTCCGTGGCCTTTCCTCGAGTATCCAGGCCCGCAAGACGAGCTTTCTTCATTCTAGCAGTTTCTTCAACGGGAGGCACATTATTCTCGTTGATCTCCTTAGCAGCTGCAAAACAAGATAAAAGGCAAAATAAATGGTGTCAATAATGCATGAAATGAAATAAAATAGAGAAGGGAAGGGAAGAAAAATACCATGTTGAGAAATAGAGGATAGCCCCACATGGATGAGGGAGAACTCCTCTAAAAGTGTCCAGCTGGTAGTAGTGTCGTCATCCCGAGTAAGCTCGTTATAAATAATAGTTTCCTCAGGAGTTAAGTGAATGGATTTGAGGCTACCATCACTAACCTTCCCAAAGGAAGATCTGAAGAGTGTGCCCCAGTCGCCATTCTCCCACCGTAACCCGATGAAACTATTCCTCCAATTTTGGTTATTATCGGGAATGGAGGCGCTGTTAAAGATATGTTTACACTTGGGCCTTTGTTTAACATAGACCCAACCACAAATACTGGAAGAACTGTTATAACACTGAAAAACCTTCCTAAAAACATCTATAGAAAGGGGAAAACCTTCCCTAAGGCAGCAAACCATAAAATATAAAATGTTCCTCCAAGCGTTTGGAGGAAGCTGACATGGGTTTATTTGTAAATCAGCTAGAAGGTGAGGAATGAAGGGATGAAAAGGAAACCTAAGCCCAGCATTAAGGGCATCTGTGTAAATAAAAAGGGTATCAGGTTTCTAGTGGCAAGTACGATCACCACCCAAAACTGAAACTAATCTCAGAGGAGGAAGAACATTATAACATGCATTTAATTTATCGAAATCTATGCTGTGCCAAGTGTTGCAATGATTAAAAGAATCAAGATGTGCAGTGGAGGGATATTCGTCCCCCCTAGTGTTAATCATATCGATCAAAGACATATATGAAGAACGGATCTTGATATCCTTACCTCGTTTTGAAGCCGAGGCTATCTTGGCCGCTCTCTCAGAATTCTTGTTAGCCATTAATGAAGCTTGGAAAAACCTGGAAACCTTGGAAGGAAGGGTGGCCGGAAAACTAAAGGAAGAGAAGTGTTGAGAGGGAGAGAATTGTAGATTGAGTGAAGAAGTGAAATGAGAAGTGTGAGGAAATCACACTCTCATCCCACCTTTATATAGCCAAAAAAGAGGTAATTTGGGCCTTAAAAGGCCCATTTGGGCCCAAAAATGAGAAGGTTCTGGAATTATCCAGAAGTTCCTGGAAAAATATAGTGAAAAACTTAAATTTTTGAAGATTCTAGAAGAATCCAGAAAAACCTTAGAAGAACCTGGAATTTGGGCTCAGAGATAAGGCCCAATTCTAGAAAAATCTTGAAAAACCCAAGTGTTTAGGGCTAAAAAGGCCCAGAGCCAAGGCCCAGATACAAAAGGCCCTGTTTGAGGCCCAAATATCTTTTTTAAGAAGAAAGAGGGGTGGAAGAGAAGCCCAGTTAAAAGCAATGGGCCCAAAGATCAGCCCAATAAAACCAGCCCAGAAAAGGGCCCAATTAGTTGAAAATCAAAGGCCCAAAGGAAAAGCCCAGATTTAAGAAATTGGCCCAGGATTAAAACCCACTAAAGGGTTGGCCCAAGAGAATCCAGGCCCAAATCAGGAACCCAAAATATTCCAGCCCAGACTTATGGCCCAAATTAAATATGTGCAGTCATAAAAATTAACATATTCTTGACCCAATTCGATCAGGGCTCGTGTTGTATTCCTCGTCGAATTAGTTGTGGTCGAAAAAGCGTCGACCAAGGCTAAGAGAAAGATTAATTCGGTCAAAATTAGAATTCCTGACCGAAAGGGTCAGGATTCTGATCAAAAACCTTAACCCTGAAAAGTTTGTCGACCAGAAAGCAAGGCAAAATCCTGGTCGAATGGATCCTGCCCGAATTTCTGTCGACCTGGGCAACCAAGGGAAGTTAATTCGGTCAAAACTAGGACTCCTGACCAAAAATCTTGACCGAAATTAAAATTTCCTGCTCGAAAAATTCAAAAAAAAAATATATATATATAGGAAAAAATCCTGGCCGAAATTCGACCAGGATTCCTACTCGAACCCCTCCTCCTCGAAATCATGTCGACCAAGGCACAGTATAGGCTAATTCGACCAGGATCCTGGTCGAACTAGGTATAAAAAAAGAAGAAGAAAGAGGGAAAAATGTGTTTTCTGAAAAAGGATCTTATATTCTGAATATTTCCATAAAATTAAGGAAATTCCTTGAAATATTTTCTGAAATATGTTAATATTTCAGAAAATAAGGAATAAATCCAGAAAATTAAGGATAAATCCCAGAATTCAGGGAAAAATCCAGAAAATTAAGGATAAATCCCAGAATTCAGGGGAAAATCCAGAAAATTAAGGATAAATCCCAGAATTCAGGGAAAAATCCAGAAAATTAAGGAAAAATCCCAGAATTAAGGGAAAAATTCCTGAAAATTAAGGAAAAATCCCATAATAAAGGGAAAATTTCTGGAAATTAAGGAAAATCCCAGAATTAAGGGAAAAAATCTTGTAAATTAAGATAGTTCCTAAATAAAAGGAATGTAAGAAAATCGTTGTAAATGTGTAGGTCTCTACACATGTTAGATATATTTGATAATGTCATGTCTAATTTAGTTTATGTTTAGTTTTCAGATCTTACTTAAACAGGACAAATCAGTACTTAATTGAAATCAGCACTTATATTGAAGTCAGAACTTAAGTTATCAGTACTTAAGGTTCAGGAAATATTTATCAGGAGATGATATCAGGACTTAAAGGAAACTTTCAGATAAGGAAGGCGGCTGATTGAAAGGAAATAAGATCAAGACAAACGTAAGAAGAGATATGCATGAAGAAGGAATTCTGTGAAGAATGGAATACTTGGAAGAAAAGATAACTGATTGAGCAGAATTATATTCCATATCAATTAGCGATTATCTTGTAACTGTGTAGTATATAAACACAGACATAGGGTTTACACTATAAGTGTTATCATTATCGAGAATATTATTCATTGTAACCCTAGCAGCTCTCGTGATATTTGTTCATCACTGAGAGAGGACAGTTCCATATTGTAACGGAGTTTATTATATTGAATAAAGTCTGTTTTCTGTTACTTGAGTTCTTTAATTCGATTTGATTGTGATAAACACTGTATTCAACCCCCTTCTACAGTGTGTGTGACCTAACACCACACTTTACGCAAAAATGATACACTTTAAGGGAACAAATGAACATAACTTATGCGAAACCTAGTCCCTGTTTCCCAAAGGTTGGGGGGCAAATGATAGGGAATAAATAAATCATGATTACATAGTTAATATTGCATTAATTACACATGATTTGGGCTGCAAGGCCCAATAAGAAGATGAATGACATTCAGACCAAAAAGGCCAACACATTGATCAGGCCTGATGGACCAGATCAGGCCTGATGGAACAAAGAAGGCCCAAAACCCTGAATATTAATTAATTTCATAATTAATTAATAAGGGAGAAAAACAGCTATTAAGATGAGTCCTGATGGAAATATAAATCCTTGTAGATTGGCCTCCAAGGAACCTCATGGGATAAGGAATCAGCTTCCTACTTCCTAGGACTCCAAAGTCCATTCTAATTCAGAGACTTGGCTACCAAGTCTCCTATACCAAGTCCAATTTAAGGACTCCCAACATCTATATAAGGGACCTCACCCCACTAATCAGAACTACATTTTTTGACTTGATCCTTGGCAATCAGCAAGGTACGTAGGCATCTTGTTAAGGCATATTGAGTCACAAAATACAAGAGCAGTCAAATCGAGCCTCGAAGCTCACGTTCCTTAGTAATAAATACAACAATTATATATCTTAGTTTTTAATCCATAACAGAAATTCTTAAAACCTATGAACTAGAGATGATTCAAAGGCAATCATTGAGATCTGTCCAAGGACATGTTATAAATGGTTCAAGTGCTTTAATAGTAAATGAAGGCTAAACATCCAATGATGAACTCAGTCTCATACCTCAGTTGTCTCAATAAATGAGCAGAGAACAATTGATTCACAGGAGCAAGTCATACTAGAATTGGAAAGGATGAGTTCTACACTCTTGAAAAACTGGATGAGCTAGATCAGTCAATGGCTTATCTGGCTAGAAATTTCTCTAACATTAGAGTAAGGAAGCCAAGATACTTCAAAAGTAAAGGACAGTCTTTTAACAAAGATAGCAGTTGGAAAGAGAAAGGGAAGTACAATTCTGATAGCAAAGTGGTTACAAAATTGGATCTGTTGACAGATCTAATATAAGGTGCTTCAGTTGTGATGAACTAGGTCACTTTGCTACAGAATGCAGGAAACCCGAGAAGGAAAAGAAAGATAAGGCTTATCTTGAACTTGAAGCAAAGTATGAAGCTCTTTTAAAGAAACAATAAAGTAAAACTTATATTGTAGAAGGTAAAAATTGGGATGATTCTGAAAATGATGAAGATGAAGAACTTAGAAACTATGCACTCATGGCCTTGGAGCAAGGAGAATCATCCTCATCTAAATCACAGGTACCAACCCTTACCTCCACTGATTTAAATGAAAATCAATATAAAAAACTGTTGAAAAAATGAGCACAGAAATGTTTCACATCCATACAAGCATGGTTCCCGCTAATGAAGAAGTTAGCAGATTAACAAAGTTAAATGAGAAGCTTGAAAGTGAAAAACAAGAAGCTGATTGTTGATAGTGGAGCTTGAAGCCTTGAAACAAGAAAATGGCTATCTGAAAAACAAGCTCAAGTGTGCAAATGAGATTGAGAGTGTGCTAAGAGAAAAACTGGAGAAAAGTGAAGTAAAGTTGAAGTCCTTCAAGAATGCATCTGAATTGGTTGGTCAGTACCTTGAGAAAAATAAACCATGTGCAAACATTGCCATTGGTCTTGATTATAACACCTTAAACAACAAGAATAAAAACACTGGTGACAGAAAAAAAACAAAGAGTGAAAATGTTCCAGCAATGCTGAAAAATGTTGGGTCACCAGTATTTAAGACTTGCGAGGTAAACTTCAGTGAAGAAGAATTGATTATCAAGCAAGAAATTGCAGATGAGGATAATAAAAAGAAGAATGCAGATTCAATTCAATCTTCCAAGGCTGAAGAAAATCTCATGGACAACCAAAGTGCCAAGACTCCTGTCAAAGAAACCAAGATTGAAGATGCAAGTAAGAAGAAGAAAAATAGAAGTGGGAGAATTGGGAAAAACAAAAGCAACAATCTGAACTATATTGCAGACATTCCTGGTAAGAAGTGTAGAATATGTAGTTCTACAAATCATTTAACTCATCCTAGTAAAAAGGGTGTTAGTAAGCCAACTGAAGGAACCTGCAAATACAATGAAGCAGATTTAGATGATCCCTACTCATTCTGTGATAAGTTTGATTACATCCCTTGCAACTTGAAAGTGATGAAGAGTTGTCACAAACTTAGAGTAGACTTAAGAGAAACACAAATTGAGTCTACATCAGAATGGGAAAATGCACAACAATCATTGAACTCTATTTTATCTGAAATAAATCACTCAACTTCTGCTAAATCAGTTAACAAGAAGAAAGTACCCAACACTGTTTGGGTTATTAAACACACCTGAATCTCATTGTGTGCAGGGCAAAGTGAAGAAAGTCATATGGATCATTGACAGTGGATGTTTTATACATATGACAGGTGATAAGGCCCTGCTATCACAGTTGGAGGAGAAAGTTGGCCCATTGGTGACCTTTGGAGACAACAAAAAATGATTCACAATGGGATATGGAAAGATTGTTTCTGAAAATGTTGTCATTGATGATGTAGCACTAGTAGCTGGTCTTGAGGTGAATCTTCTCAGTATTAGTCAATTTGCAGACAAAGGCTTTGAAGTTTTATTTAACAAAGAAGAATGCACATTTATCAGCAAGAAAACTGGTGAAATTACTCTGAAAGGAGCAAGGAAATGAAGCTTGTTTGTTGCAAACTTGGACTTAACAAATAAGGATGGTATTTGCTGCTTCTACACCAAGGCATCAGAAGAACAAAGCAAGCTATGACATAAGAAGCTGTCTCACTTGAATTTCAATGCAATTAACAACTTAGTCAAAAAGGAGTTAGTGAGAGACATGCCCAAGCTGGATTTTGCTCAAGTTTAAGTCTGTGAAGCTTGTCAGAAAGGAAAGATGAAAAGATCTAGTCACAAATCAAAAACTGTGAATTCTATTAGTGCACCCTTGCAACTAATTCATATGGACTTGTTTGGCCCAGTAAATGTCTTATCTATTTCAAGAAACAGATATGCACTTGTGATGGTGGATGATTTCTCAAGATACACTTGGGTAGAGTTCATGAACTCTAAAGATGAAACTCCACATATCATAATTGAGCACATTAAGAAGATAGAAAAACGGGTTGAGGATTACAATTGTGTGAAAAGACTAAGAAGTGACAATGGAACAGAATTCAGAAATGCTACATTAAGTGGATTCTACAAAGGCAAAGGCATTGTTCAAGAGTTCTCAGCTGCCTGAATACCTCAACAAAATGGAGTAGTTGAGAGATAGAACAGAACATTAGTTGAAGCTGCTAAAACAATGCTGCAAGATGCCAAGTTGCCAACAAGTTTCTAGAAAGAGGCTGTCAACACTGCATGTTATACACAGAACATATATCTCATTAACAAGACACATGGCAAGTCACCCTACTTAATCATGTCCAAGAGAAAGCCTACTATAAAGCATCTTCATGTGTTTGGAAGCAAGTGTTACATTTTGAAAGACAACTCTGAATATGTGGGAAAGTTTGACTCAAAAGTCTTTGAAGCAATTTTTATTGGATATTCACTGGAAAGAACAGCCTACAAAGTCTATGTGATTGATCAAAAGAAGATCATGGAAAGCACAGATGTGACATTTGATGAAGACAAGCATCCAGGCTTGGAATGTCTTGATGACAATGAAGCTGAAGCCCTTGCATTTGATAACCTTAACATTGATAGTGATTCTGATGGAGAAGATGAAGTTAATGCACAATAAATGATGTATGAAGAGTCTGCTGAGCAAAAAAATCATGGGAATGGAAGCTCATCTCAAACACCTGAATTTGATGGCATAAACTCAGGGGGAGAAAGAGAAGAAGGATCCACCAGTCATACTAATAATGAAGAAAATGATGAAGGTACAAGTCAACAAATACACACAAGAAAGTGGGATAGAAGTCACTCTAGAGAAGCAATTATTGGTGATCCTACTGCTGGTGTGAGAACTAGAAGTGCAACAGCTAATGAGTGCCTACATGCATGTTTTCAGTCTCAAGTGGAGCCTAAGAAAATTGATGAAGCTCTACTGGATCCTGACTGGATATCTGCCATGCAGGAAGAGCTAAATCAGTTTGAAAGAAGCAAAGTCTGGAAGTTAGTTCCTGCACCAAAGAATAGAAGCATTATTGAAACAAAATGGGTGTTCAGGAATAAAATGGATGAAAATGGTATAGTTACCAGAAATAAAGCAAGGTTGGTTGTAAAAGGCTACTCACAAGAAGAAGGGATTGATTATGATGAAACTTTTGCTCCTGTTGCAAGACTCGAAGCAATAAGAATTTTTCTAGCATTTGCTGCATACTCAAATTTCAAAGTGTATAAATGGATGTCAAAAGTGTCTTTCTGAATGGTGAGCTAGAAGAAGAAGTTTATGTGCAGCAGCCCCCTGGCTTTGAGGATCCAAAATTTCCTAACTTTGTGTATAAGTTACTCAAGGATCTATATGGACTAAAACAGGCACCTAGAGCTTGGTATGACACACTATCATATTTCCTATTGAAGTATGGTTTTACTAGAGGAACCATAGATAAGACTCTCTTCTACAAGAAACATGGTGAAGATATGATCCTAGTTCAGATCTATATGGATGATATCATCTTTGGTTCTACTAGTGAGAAGTTGTGCCAAAGATTCTCCAAGTTTATGCAAAGTGAATATGAAATGAGTATGATGGGGGAACTAAGTTACTTTCTTGGACTCCAAGTCAACCAAAGAAGTGATGGTATCTTCATCAACCAAACTAAATATGTCAAGGATCTTCTGAAAAAGTTTGGAATGGTTGACTGTTCACCTGCATCTACACCTATGTCTACTGCAACAAAGTTGGATGAGGATAAAAAGGGCAAGAGTGTAGATATCTCAAGCTATAGAGGGATAATTGGATCATTGCTTTACTTAACAGCAAGTAGACCAGACATCATGTTTGCAACATATCTATGTGCAAGATTTCAAGCCAATCCAAAAGAATCACATTTGATGGCTGTAAAAAGGATTTTCAGATACTTAAAGGGGACTCCTAACTTGGGATTATGGTATCCTAAGGGAACTGGTTTTGAAGCTGTTGGATACACAGATGCAGATTTTGCTGGATGCAGGGTTGACAAAGAGTACTGGTGGAAGATGTCAATTTCTTGGACAAAGATTTGTATCCTAGTACAACAAGAAACAACAATATGTATCAACTTCTACAGCTAAAGCTGAATACATAGCTGCAGGAAGTTGTTGTGCTCAAGTGCTTTGGATTAGAAATCAGCTAATGGATTATGGCCTAGTGTTACATAAAATTCCTATCATGTGTGATAATACTAGTATTATATCGATAGTAGCTAATCCAGTTAATCATTCTAGGACAAAGCACATTGATGTGAGGTACCATTTTATTAGAGAACATGCTACTAATGGTACCATTGAGCTCATTTTTGTACCAATAGAAAAACAACTAGCTGACATTTTTACTAAACCTTTGGATGAAACAACTTTTACTAGACTTGTAGGTGAAATTGGAATGCTCAATTCTTCATCCTAAGGCAAGAACTCAGTTAATGCTTTGCAACAGATTAATCTCCAGTAAATCAAAGTTAATTTGATTAAATTGGAAATTAACTGAAAGATGAATTATAAATATTTCAGAAATCTCTGCATATTTGTTTTTCAAATTCAATTAACTTGGAATTTTTCAAATTCTGAGTAAACTGCTTAGTTATTAATTTACAACATTTATATGTAAAATTAACATAAGGCAGAATCACAATAACTAAAAGTATCTAGCAAACTGAGTTCTCGATAAGTATAAATTGACTTCTCGACAAGTCATTTTAGGACTTCTCGAGTGAGTCCTCGATAAGTCAACTCATTAACTTCTCGAGTGACTTCTCGAAAGGTTTAAAATGACTTATCGACAAGTCTTTGTAGAGTTCTCTAATAATGTTCATTCACGGAGTTCTCTACGAGTACAATTCTTGACTTATCAATAACTCAGAACTGAAATAATTTAAACTGATAAATTATTTTGGTAAATTACATTTGGAAAATTTATTCTAATTTTATTTCGAATTTATTCAAATAAAAGTTAAAATTAATTCAGGTATTTATTTGACATTTTGATAAGTCAAGTTTGAGTTCTCTATAAGAGTAATTTAAAATGACTTCTCGACATGTACTTCACTTCTTTAAATGACTTCTCGATAGACAACTCCAAATGTCTATTTTTGAGTTCTCGACAAGTCATCTACTTTCACTATAAATACCCAAATTTCTTGATTAATTTGAACTTAGAATTTTTTAAAATTCTAAGTAAACTGAATATTTAGTACTTCATATCCTCAATATATGAACTTAATAAATAACAGATCAAAAGAAGCAAAAAGTATGAAAAACTGAACAAATTTAATTCATAAATTATGTTAAAAAAAATACGTTTGACATACTTTGTCTCTAATTTCTCTGACTTATTGACACATCTACATGCTTATATGATTTCTTGTTTACATGGAAATAAGTTAGTCCAATGTTAGTAGACTAGTACATTATTTGTGTTGTTTTGAGTATGTTGATAGTGGTTAATTTATTTGACTGAATGCTGATAGGAGGAGTTACTTTTTGTGTAGGGAGTACGTGCTTATTTTCATGGGGAATAGCCACTCTCTAAAGTAAACTAATACTCTTGAGTACTTGCATGGGGAATAGTAACTAGTCATTTCTAAATGTCTAATATGCGTATATGTTTATTATTCGTATTATCCGGGCAACTCAAGAGTCTATTGGTTTCTATCTTTACTCCCTCTATAAATTAAAAACGCCTCCCTCTTTATCATTCATCACCACTCTCTTTCTAAAAAACTTTTTAGCCTCAAAACTCACATATTGTTCTTTTCACTCCAATGGCTGCCCCCGTTTTTCACACACTCAACCACGATGTTTATCTTCCAGCTCGAAACTTAACTGACCATAAGGTCTATTATGACCCTTTTGGACTTCAAATCCGCATCAAGGGGTTCGTATGCAACCCTTTTGATCTTTCATGAGAGATCTTTGATGAACTCTCATGGGA